>NW_017731548.1:2200027-2272917 GCF_001890085.2 Hipposideros armiger
GACTGAGCCCTTGACTTGTGAGATCTGATGCCATCCCCAGGTAGACAGTACCGGAATTGAGTTAAATTATAGAACAAGCTGGTGTCATAGAGAACTATTTCGTGGTATGGGGGAAAACTATCCCTCCATACATTGGAATTGTGTGCTCAGACCTCCATACTGCATACATAGACAAGATAAAGGTCTAAAATCAATACTCTAAGTTTCCACCTTAGGAAACTAGAAAAATAAAAGTAAAATCAATCCCAAGTAAACAACCAGAAAAGAAATCATGAAAATTAAGAGTACAAATAGAAGAAATTTAAAAGAGAAAAATCAATAGAGAAAATCAAAGGACCAAAAGCTGGTTTTTTTTTAAAGGATCAGTAAAATTGATAAGCCTCTAGCCAGGTTAAGAAAAATAGAGAGCAGACACACAAAATACTAATATCAAAAAAAATGAAAGACTGGATATAACTACAGATCCCATGGAAATTAAAATAATAATAAAGGAATAGTATGAACAATTCTATGTCCATAGATTTGACAACCTAGATGAAAGGACCAATTCCATTAAAGACACAATCTGCCAAAACTCACATAAAAAGAAACAGAAATTCTCAATAGACTTCCATCTATCAAAGAAATTGAATCAATAATTAACAATTTTTCTAAACAAAGCACCAGTGCCAGGCTGGTTCACTGGTGAATTCTACCAAACACTTAAAGAAGAAACTTTGGCAACTCTCTACAATCTCTTTAAGAGGATAGAAGCAGAGGAACTATTTCCTAACTCATTTTACAAGGCCAATATCACTCTAATACCAAAACCAGACAAAAACATTATAAGAAAAAAACTATAGACTAATATCTCTCATGAACATACATGCTAAAATCCTCAACAAAATATTACCAAATTGAATCAACAAAAGTATAAATAGAATTATACACCTAAACCAACTGGGATTTATCCAAGGTATGCAAGGCTGGTTCAAGATTCAAATGTCAATTAATTCAATTCATCACATCAACAGGCAGAAAAAATTTATCACATTAACATGCTCATATCAATAGATGCAGGAAAAGCATTTGACCCAACCCAGCAATGGCTCATGGTAAAAATTTTCAGTAAACTAGAAACAGAGAGAACGTTTCTCTAGAGCTGACATCATCCTTGATGAAAAACTCCAAGCTTTCCCACTAAGATTTGATACAAGGCAAGGATGTCCCCCTCACCACTCCTTTACAACACTGTACTAGAAGTCCTTGCTAAATCAGTACAAGAAAAAGAAACAAAATATCTACAGATTGAAAAGGAAGACATAAAATTCTTTGTTTACAGATGGCACAATTGTCTATGCAGAAAATCTGAAAGAATCAACAAAAAGCTCCTGGAACTAATAAATGTTTCATAGCAAGTTTACAGGATACAAGGTTAATATAAAAAACTCAATTGCTTTCCTATATACCAACAATGAACAAGTGGAATTTGAAGTTAAAAACACAATAACAATTACATAACCACCCTCAAAATGAAATACAGTAAAACCTTGGATTGCAAGTAACTTGTTTTGAGAGTGTTCTGCAAGACGAGCAAACATCCCTAATACATTTTAACGTGGTAAATGAACGATGTCTTGCAATACGAGTAGTTTGCTTCCAGAACAAATTATGCTCACAAACCAAGTACAGTTTAACTTGATAAACAAGCAATGTCTTGCAATATGAGTAGTTTGTTTCCCGAACGAATATGCTCACAAACCAAGGTATTACTGTACTTAGTTAAATTTCTAACAAAAGATATGCAAGGTCTATAAGGGAAACTACAAAACCCTCAATAACGATATCAAAGATGAACTAAACAAATGAAGAGATATTCTATGTTCATGAATAGTAGGGCTAAATATTGTCAAGATGTCAGTTCTTCTCAACATGATCTACAGATTTATTGCAATACCAATCAAATCCCAGTAAGTTGTTTTATCAGCATTGACAAACTGACTCTAAAGTTTAACAGAGATACAGAAACGCCAGAATAGCCAACATAATACTGAAGGAGAACAAAGTTGGAAGACTGATGCTACCAACTTGAAGAACTACTATAAAACTCTAGTAACCAAGACAGTGTGATATTGGTGAAAGAATAGACAGATCAATGGAACAGAATATAGAGCCCAGAAATAAACACCCATTAATATAGTTAACTGATCTTTGACAAATGAACAAAGACAGTTAATGGAGCAAAGATAGTCTCTTCAACAAAAGGTACTGTAACAAATGGATAACCATATAAAAAAGTGAATTTAGAAACAGTCCACAGACCCTTTACAAAAATTTATTCAAAATGAATCACAGACCTAAATGTAAAATGCAAAACTAAAATCTAGAAGATAACATAAGAGAAAACCTAGGTGACTTTGACTATGGTGATGACTTTTTGGATACAACACCAAAATCACAATACATAAAATAATTGGTAAGCTAGACTTCATTAAAATTAGAAAGTAATTGCTCTGAGAAAGACAATACCAAGAGGTTTAAAAGATAAGCTACAGACAGGGAGAAAATATTTACAAAAGATATATCTGATAAATGGCTGTTATCCAAAATATACGAAGAACTCTTAACACTCAATAAGAAAACAAACACCCCAATTAAAAAATGTTCCACAGACCTTAACAAACACCTCGCCAAAAATATATATACAGATGACAAGGATATGAAAAAGTATCTCATATCTTACGTCATCAATGAAATGAAAATTAAAATGAGAAACCACTACACAACTACTAGAATGAACAAATTCCAGAACACTGACAAGACCAAATGCTGGTGAAGATGTGAAGCAACAGGAACTCTCATTAATTTTTGGTGAGAATGCAAAATAGTACAGACACTTTGGAAAACAATTTGAAGGTTTCTTACAAAACTAAACATCTTTCATCATTATGATCTAGCAATCATGATCCTTCGTATGTACCCAAAGGAGCTGAAAACTTAAGCGTATATACAAGACGTGCACACAAATGTTTACAGCAGTTTTATTCATAACTGACAAAACCTGGAAGCAAACAAGATGTACTTCAGTAGGCTAGTGGATAAACTGCAGTGCATTCACAATAGAACATTACTCAGTGCTAAAAAGAAATGAGCTATGAAGCCATGAAAAAAAATGAAAGAATCTTAATCGCATATCACTAAGTGAAAGAAGCCAATCTGAAAAGGTTACACACTGTATGATTTCAACTACATGACACTCTGAAAAAGACAAGGTATATGGGGACAATAAAAAGATTCATTTCTTGAGTTTTGGGGATTGGGGTGCAGAGGCAGAGCACAAAGGATTTTTAGGGTAGTGAAAATATTTTTTATAGTATTATATTTTCTGTTTTTCATTGCAAAAATGTGTCATGACTTTTCCGACAACCCAATAATTAGACTTTTGTCCAAACCTACAGAATGCACACCAAGAGTGAACTCTAGGATAAACTATGGACTTTGAGTGACTATGATGTATCAATTTAGATTCATTCTTGGTTAAAGAAAAAAAAAAAAGTAAACTCAGGTGTGTGAATAATTGGGAATGTATGTATGTGTGGGGAGAGAGAGTATATGGGAAATCTCTGTAAATTTTTATTGTAAACATAAAACTGCTCTAAAAAATGAAGTTTTTAACAAGAATAAAAATAATTTTTAAATGTAAAAATAAAAAGAATGTTAAAAACAATAGAAACAAATAAAACCTGAGTTTTTATTTGAGGCATGTTGAGTTTAGAGATGCATTTCACATCGTTTGGGTATATAAGCCTCAACAGAAGGCAGCAAGCAAAACAGCTTTGGGAGTTGTCAGCCTAGCTAAGAAGATCATGTGTCTACAAACAAATTAAAATAAAAGCCAATAAAATTATAATACTAAATTAACTACAATCTCCTGATGATGCCCTATTAATTCTTTTCTTCAAGGTTCCACTCACTGCACATCAATTGGTCCAGAGAGAGGAAGGGAAAAGAGCCTGAACACTTCAGAGACTCTTAGTATTACACCCGCATTCCATCAGAAATATTCTCAGCTTTTGAGGATGAACTGTAAATATTTAGGCATATGACAATATTCCTTGTAAAAGTAAATAATATTAATTTTAGTTTTATACTATGACTATCATAAAAATCAAAATAAATGAAGCAATTTACCTTACTTATTTTCAAAAGGAATGTTAAAGCATAGAAAAGTTGAAAGAAATGAATGCTATTCCATGAACAAAATAAAATACCTTTGGTTACAAGATATGGTTGAAATATTAAAGGACAAGAAGATATGGACATGCAAACTAGAGGAAACTTAAGGCAAGAAGCTTGTTAAAGATATGTTCCTTTTTTTCTTTTTTTGGTAAAGATAAACCAGAAGTGTTTAAGGGGCAAAATTATGGGCCATATCCTGAAATAGCACAAAGTAATGTAGCATTAAAATTGGATTTCAATAAATTTAAAGGAAACTTTTTATGGAAAAATTACTGTACAAAAGCAAAAGCAATTACTTATTATGAAAAACACTTAAAATTGCTAAATGTACTATAAACTTTATTATTATGTATCTTTGTGCAGGCAGGCTCCTTTGAGTAAAAAGGACTTGCCTGCCAACGAAAGAGGAAGTTACTAGAATATCACATTAATATTTCTCTATATTTCAGGCATAATACTTAATGTGCTTTATTTTTTACTCCTTATAAATTAATTTTCACAGTGAATTCAATTTAAGTTCCAATTTACTCTCATTAAATCTCACTATACATATTATTATTTGGTTTTTCTCCTCTAATAGTAGTAGTATTATATATGCTGTTAAAGCACTTTTTGTGTCTGTTTCACTTCAAAGAATATTTTCATTACTAATTTAGTAATCTTTACAAAAAAGGCAAATTAGCAAATATGGATATAAAAAGTAACAGATGTCCATTTCCAAAAAATATAAAGAAAATAAAAGTAATGATTCTATAGGTATATAGTCAAATGTATTGAAATACTTTTGGAAAATGAAATCATAATTCTACTCTGTATATATGAACAACAATCTACCCAAGAGAGACAATCATTATAAACAAGTATTGGTTTCACTTCTTTTGCCTATTGAAAATAATCACGTTTGATTTTTTTATGTCAATTGAGTTAAAAATATATAACAAAATTTTGACATTGTATGTATAATAGGCACTTTTTGTTGAACAAGAAAATAGGAGACATGGTCAGACAAAGGATTTTATGTCACTTTGAAGTACAGGAAGAAATCTGGTCTAGGTAGTTAGACACTGAAAGGCTGAAATTTCCAGGTAATTTTGTTGGTTTACGTCTGGCAGTATTGCTAATTAGAATTTTACAATGAAACTTTTAATTATTAAGGAAGCCGCTTAATTATTAAGGGGGCTAAAAATTTCAAGATAATTACTGTAATAACTGGTTAGCAAGATTGTTTTTAAGAAAAAAATCTTAGTTTAAGTTCACTAAACTAATTAATGATCATAAATATTCGTAGTACAAGAGGATTCTTAATGATAAAATCATTGATATAAATGCTTTATGGGACTCTAATTTTTTATATCTTATATTTCATCAGGCAGTCTATCAAACAAACTGTATCATAATTAAAAAAAAACTTTTCTGAGAAAAACATTTATATCCTTACAAGAATTAATTGACATGATCGCTTGAAATTCATATTTATCAGCGTCAAAATAGCATTAAAATAAATTTTAGTAATACAAAATTGCATCACATCAATAGACTATCAATATTTACTGAGGAAAGGAAAAAAACTTATTAAATCCTTACTATGTACCAGACACTATGATACTTTACATATACAATCTTATTTTAATGCATATACAATCAAATAAAATTGGCATGATTAAAATTATTCCACAGCTGGCAAAACTGATTCTCAGAGTTGTCCACAGTGGTTTCCAGTGAGGGCTCTGGAGTTAGGCCTTCAGGATTAGGTTCTAATCTGTTACTTAAGTCTCTGTGACCTTGAGCAAGTTACTTAATTTTATGTCCCTTATCAGCAGAACATGATTAGATGAGATAAAACAATTATAAACAGTGATTGGCACATAGTAAGTACTCAGTAAACACCACATGCTACTACTACACATCCTTGGACATCCCTGTCACCCACGATCAGATAGTATGTGATAGGACACCAGTTTGAGTTTAATCTGTCTGACACCCAAAGAAGGCCTGCTCATCACATCACACTGTCTCTAATGACAACTACTCTCTTAATGTATTTTTCATTGTTTGATATACAAAAGCCTATTTCTATATTGTGCCAGAAAACATAATTTTTCAAAGCAAATTTCTTCCAAAGCCACACAATAAGATATATTTTGTTTTGTTATCACCCATAGTATTTAATAACATACATTCTTAAAAAGGAGGGCGGTAGGACATGTCTTTTGCAGTCAAGGTATATGATCGTCCAAATCAAACGAAAATGAAATTTCTAATTTACTGAGTCATTCCTATAAATACAAAAGACATGATTACTTCAAGATGGAAGTTATATTTCTTGAAATAATTTGTTAATATTTGCTCACTCTTTTAGTCATTAAATAAGTATTTATTAAATGTCTAGTCAAAGGCAATTTGTGTAGATACTGCTCTCAATATTCAATGGACTGAGAGGAATTGACCAGTCCATCATAAATAGTACTAGTCCCTGAGGAATGACAAAACATCCAAATAGCTTTGATCACTTGTCAGAATTATTTAAGGTGATCACCCTGCTTGAGAATCATCATGAACAGGATAAAATCACAACGATAACTACATATTGACCTAGTTTACTTACTCAAAAACAGATCACATCAAAAGTACTGTATGTGTTGCCACAAGCTGTTTAACTCAGTTCAATAATATTTCTCTGTTCCTTTGTTGGTTATTTTTTTTTGTGCCATGATAGGCTAACTACATGTTTAAAAAAAAGGGAATAGTACGTGTTATTTCTTGAGATGTATATAGTAAGGGGGCAGCTATACAAAATCCAAAAACCACCTAAAGAAAAATCATCTTAAACCTGTCCTAGCTTGTTTGATTTGGTTTTCTTTCTTTGACTTGGTTCAAAACTTGAGTTTAACACATTCCTCAATTTTAAACCTCTCTCACCAAAAAAAAAGGCTAATATTTCTACACCTGAAAATCAAAATATAAGTCCTATTTACATAAGTAATCCTCAATTATAAGTAACATCACTGGTAAAAAGAAATTCAAATATAAAGTAATTATATTATAACAACCAATTCCTAAGATTGATAACATGTAAATAGTTTAATATAAAACTATAGTATCAGCGAAAATCTTGTAGATCACCTAGCACATTTTCATCATATCAAAAACAACATGTACTGAGTGCTTACCATGTCGATCTAAATATTTTATTGCATTTCATCTAAATAATCCAGTAAACTATTATTATTCCTAATTTATAATGGTGGTAACTGAAGCACAAAAAAGTTAACACACTCAGTTGCACTAATAATAAACAGTAAACTTGAGATTTGAACCCGTCTGCCCACATATACACAACTGCAATATGTAGCCTTCATGATTAAACAAAGGCACAAAAATTCTCTTGCACAAATAGTCTATTTTTAAAGACTCCAGAAAATAAGATTATTCCTTTAACAAATTATTTTAATACTAAGCCCCTATATAGAGTAAAACTCATCAAGGTTTATAACAATGGTATGATACTACCAACAGAAGTTAAGTATTTTAGAAACAGTAAAAATTTCCATAAAAAGAGACTACTGAGGGGAGCAAAGTGCATGGAAACATGCTTCAGCTGAAACACAGAAGGCAGAGAAGTGACTTACTCTAGAGTTTAGCTCAGTTTCTCCAAAAAGTAATTAAGAATTAGGTAAATTGCAATTTTTGGATGTATTTATTATGCAAACAGAGCTTCAAAAAAGAGTAAATCAAATTTGGAAGATTTAAAAACTTCAAATAGATTCTTATTCCTTTAGAACGATTTTCTACTGATTAAAAAATACAATGACATGTCCTATTTCAAGGTCTCCTTCATCTATATGAGTTTATGACACACCCAGAATATAAGAAATGCTGTCAGTCCTTGCCCTGTGGCTAAGAATCTGTGTTCTTCAAACAGATGGAGAAATCCCATTTAACAGCTTGCCTTTAACATTTCGAAACCCAAAAGACCATCACCAATGCACACACTTGTCTCTAATATTCCCTACAAATCTTTAAACAGAAGATTGTATTACTGATACAGTTGTCCACAAACAAGTGAGCCTCAAGGGCTTTGACACAATTAATGAAAAAGTAGTGCATAAGAATTCAAAATAGCCCATAACTGAATCACAAGGTAGCTTGGAATTGGGAGTGTAATATTATTAAAGAGGAGAGTGATATCTTTCTTATTGTATGTTTTCTGTTGACTATAAACCAACCACTTACATATCATTAAAAAAGTTGAAGTTATTTAATACAGGAAAATTAAGATGAATGATGTAAAAGAACTAAAAACAAATTAAAATGAAAATCAGAATGCTGACCCCTTACACTGTCATTTATCATGATAAAATAAATACAATTTAAATACCAAAATATGATATAAACACTAAAATGAATTTTGAAAACAGGCAATGAAAAATAACCATGTGCCTTGGATGAATGGACCAGATAACCTGTTAAATATAGTTTTAGCACTAAGATTTTATAATAACTATTCAAGAAGATATAAATTAGTGTGCATAACTTTAGTAATAACACTTCAAACTGCAAAATCTTTCTAATTTTTCTTCACAAAGCAAAAAATTCCATGTCAGGTTAAAACAATTATGGGTTTAATGTTAATTCATAAGGAACCTTTAAATTACACATGGAGTTTTCTACTGGCTACTTCATATCCAACTTCTTTTCATAGCACTTACAAGGTTTTTAATTACTGATCATAATGTGTACTGGGTGACGTAGATGATAAAGACAAAACAGTTTTAATTTAAATCCAGGAATGGAATTTAAAGTTTCATTTTTCCAATAGGTTGATCTACCAATGAAATTATTTAATATCTCACAGCAAAGTAGTATCACAGCAGGGCATGACCCCAGGATTCCGTTTCACTTCAAAGCTTTTCACTTTAAAACTTCAAACTTTATACTATATTTACATGAAAGAAAGCATGACCCATGGATGGGAACTGAAATTTGTAAAGGTATAGCTCACATTTATATTTACATTTATACTTTATATAGAGACAGTCCCAATACAGGGACAATATTAATAGCAATACTAAAATAGAATTTTGTTAATAACTAATTTAGAAAATAAATATGATAAAACCATGTTACATTGCAATGGACTTTAATTTTTTTCCCATATTAACTTTATTCACTAGTTTTTCTTAAATTCAAAGTTGGATGACGACGAAGGAGCTCATAGATATGTGTTCATACTAATGAAGCACTCCTATATTATTTTTGATGTAGAAATTAATGTTTCTCTATATCACTTTTCCTTTAAATTCTCCAAACATAGCAATATACACAGTCAAAATAGCTGTTAAATTCATTTAACTTCTTAGATATATAATTCTAAGATATAAAATTAAATCATAGTTTGATGCATGAGATTTTTTTATAAAAAGGAGGGAACCTACAAAAATTGCACATAAAATCAATCTAATTAGAA
This sequence comes from Hipposideros armiger, assembly GCF_001890085.2. Classification (NCBI taxonomy): domain Eukaryota; kingdom Metazoa; phylum Chordata; class Mammalia; order Chiroptera; family Hipposideridae; genus Hipposideros; species Hipposideros armiger. The sequence goes on from NW_017731548.1 coordinate 2,209,713, forward strand.
TATACTGAATTTTTATATAAACACAAATATGCCACTAGTTAGATCTGGGTTCTCAAACATGAACTATATATAAAGAAAAGCTAATGTCAACTAATATTATGCTAGTCTATTGTAATAGCATTACAAAAAATACCAGTATTTAAGATATAAATTATATAACTTATATTAAATAGTATTCTTCAGAATACACATTATCTAGTAATGTTGTTTAACTCGACAGGATTTCATGGACAATTTAAACCATGAGTATTTTCAAAGGATAAGGTCAGGACCAAGATTTTTCCTCAAATGCATATTATAATCACTATGCTACATCTGGTGAGGGATCTTTTATTTATTATGAAAAAGTCATTCCTTTATGGTTATAGGAATCTCAGTGTCAGGTTTGTTTATATTGCGTTAATACAATTTGCCTTGGCCCCAAAGAAATTTTTATTAGCATTTTAAGAATAAAAACCAAATAATATATTTACACAGTACCAAGTATATAAGGCATAAACTAAGCATGTAAAAAATATATGAAAATACACAAAGAAAACTTACCAGACAGTTGTTTCCACTTGACTGTCATTGAGCTGCCGATTGTCCAGTTGGGCAAAAAGTGGGAAAAGCACTTGAATCCCTCCAATTGAATGAATTGCACTATGAATTGAATGTGTCACTATAGCTTTCACATCCTGTGTTCAAAAACAAAAATTTTTATTACATTTCTAAGCATAATGTTATCACTGTTTCCTTGTCCCAAATAACTTTGTAAAAGAATTAACATCAGACATTTTAAAAACCCTCAATTATATAATTATTGATACATATATAAAATAACAATTTGAAATCTAAAGTTGAGAGAATTTTATACTGATAATATGAAGCTACAAATCAAAAGCTATTTTAGAATAAGAAATACTACTAATGGAGATACCCAGGTAATTTTATGTTAGGGAGTTATAGTAATATGTTCTTAAATGAAAGTATGTTTTTATATCAACAACTATCCGTTCAGCTAATCAACTGTTTTATTTCAAAGAATATACAAGATAACAGAAACGACATATATCCTGTTAAGGAAACAAGTCCAAGGTAAAGTCTATGTTTATGGCCCCCTCAAAAAAGTAGAAGGCCAAAAACACCAAAGAACTAGAAAACAACAACAAAAATACACCCCAGTAATTGTGGATTTCTAAATGAGCAATGTTTAATAGGTAAAGATACTGTTAATGCTGATGAAAACTAAGTTAGTATTCACCCACCTGGAGCATTAGAGCATGTGGAGAATGCACGAAAATAGATGCATTTTCTTTTGGTGAGGATTCCAGGCAAAGCTGAGCATCAGTGGCCTTGGCGTTATATGTAAATGCAATACTACTTGCAAGCTTTCCATCATACAGAACCTGTTTATGATGTTCTGCCAAATGAATATCACTCTCAGATTTAAACTTGAAGGTGCTCTGAAAAAACAAAACTAAATTAAAGACTCACTTTAAATGTAACACAGCAAGTTTTAAAGCAGAGAAAAATTTAACATAATAGAAACTTGTGACCCTTCTAAGATGTTTCAGACATTATTTTATTATATTACTTTGTTATTGTCATTTCAGTTCTATGAGTTAAATTTCATTATGCTAATAAACACTTAGATCTTCATTTTCTCATTTTGACTGTTTTTGATCATTTACAAAACGGTTTTATTAGAAAATATATAAGGCCAGATGACATTAAATGTAAATCAAATTTTACTGCAATACTCGATAAATTTTTCTTGTTAATACTTTCAGAAGTGTGTACACGTATACACACACACAAACACACACACACACACACACACACACACAGAGTGCCTGGCACATGAATTACTTATATATAAAAATGACTATCATTGAGGCTATGAAAAATGTTTATATGCAAAAATATGTCTTTACTATAAAAAGTATATCAACATACTCAATACCAATGCAACTCCACAAAAGTATCACAATAGCCATATTAAACCAAAATAAGAAGTTTATTAAAACATGTTACCACTTTAAATAAAAGATGTGCCAGTCGTAATACCAAAGTTATTGTTAGACATGTTTAAAATTTCTCTGCAGAAATGAACCTGACAATGACAAATTATATGTAACTTTTTCAACAATCACATGTTATCAGTATTATTATTTTCAACTTACAACTATGAAAATCAATTGTTAATGAGAGCCATAAGGGATGGCGCCAGGACAAAATGCCAAGTCTTCTAGCTTGTACTCAGTATTAATTGATTGACAGCGAAGTGACCTGGATTACAATCTAGGCTCTGCCATTAATTATCTCATGACACTTATTTAGGGTCAAAGAAATAATTTAACTGATGCGGCTCCATTTTCTTACTCTAATGTTATAATAAGATTAAACCAAATATTTCAAACTCAAGTCTTACAGGAGGCAAACAGATATGCCTATAAGTGCAAGGGGCCATGTGGAGACTTCTTCAAACTAGCGTGTATATGTCTTGTCTAAAAGTGACCCCAAATGCTCAGCTCAAGTCATTTATTGTACCATATTGTCAGTTCTTGCATAATTGTCAAGAGAAACAAAATTGTGATTTTTACATAAAGTCACCTAATTTGTAATTTAATCAAACATGTTCAACACTGTGCTGACTAAACCCGTCAGGCTAAATTTAGCCAGTTTTCCACTTCTGGACTAGTATCTAGAGAGCCTTTCTTAACTTGAACCTGGATGCAAACCATTAGTTAAAGGCATGTGCCAAGACAAGAGCAGCACAGATAATTAAAAATGTGTGTATACGTGGTTTTGGATGGTACTTCCTAATTTGGAAATGTAAATATGTTTACGTATTTCAATATTATAAATTAACTAACAAAATTGCACTACCTTGAATCAGAGCCTTTGTTCTCCTCTCAATTAAGTGAAATCTAGCACCTTATCTCTCACCTCAAAGTTTAAAACTTTAATCTTTTCTTAACTCACAGATTCACACTACCCAAGCGAGAGGTTGGTTTAAAATATGTACTCATTTAAAATTATTCTTTTTCAGTCCCTAATGTACTAAATGTACTAAAGCACAGATGATAATTACAATGGAAACTAGAAACAAAGACTTTTTTAAAAGATAATCAATTTTTGAATGAAATTATGAGTTAAATGTATTAGGTAGTAATACTGGCAAAACAAAACCCATCTAATTGCTTTCTTCACTGGTTGCTCTGGTATTATAAAATAAATATGTATTTATTTCAGTAAAATCATAAATGTATTTTGATGTATTTCAGTAAGTTCATAAATATTCATGAATATGTTTGATTTTTTACTTATGTTGCAAAGCACTGATCAAAAGCAGAATTATTTTGATGAAGTAAAACACATGAATTAATTTGTAGAAATGAAAGTATATAACTGAAGAATTTGGGGAAGAGAATACAAGACATTGAGACACTGGGAAAACAGACCAAATAACGAGAGACAAAAGAGTTGGATGAGTCATGGGCAAGCTGGAGTTTAATCAAGTGTACATGTGCTGCCTTCTCATGTTGATGATACTGCACTACAAGAAGCAATGTGTAAATGATGAGAACAGCAATACAAGAAGAGCAATGTATGCTCTAGACCTACTATAAATTAAGGATTTTTTTTATTTGAAACCAAAACCAAAGGCAACAATAAAAGCAAAAACAAACAAGACAACATCAAACTAAAAAGCTTCTGCACACACCAAAAGAAATCATCAACAAGATGAAGTGGTAACCAAATAGGAGAAAATATTTGCAAATCATATATTTGATACGGGATTAATAGCTAAAATATATAAAAAAACTCATACAATTCAGTAGCAAACCCCCCCCCCAAAAAAACGAACAATCCATCTGCAAAATGGGCAGAGGATCTCAATAGACATGCTTCTGAAGAAGATATACAAATAGCCAACAGGTACATTAAAAGGTGCTCAATATCACTGGTCATCAGGGAAATGCAAATTAAAACCACACTGAAATATCAACTCACACTTGTTAGAATGACTATTATCAAAAAGACAAGAAAGGGCCGGCAGGGTGGCTCAGTTGGTTAGAGCGCGAACTCTGAGCAACGTGGTGTGGTTGCCAGTTAGATTCCCACATGGGCCAGTGTGCTGCGCCCGAGCTGAGCTGCCAACAGGCAGCCAGATGGCTCAGTTGGTTAGAGCACATGCTCTTAACAATCAGGTTGCCAGTTCAACTCCTACATGGGATGGTGGGCTGTGCCTCCCCCTGCCCCCCCCCAGAAACTAGATTGAAAGCGGTGACTGGACTTGGAGCTGAGCTTGCACCCTCCACAACTAAGATTGAAGGACAACAACTTGATGTGGAGCTGATGAGTCCTGGAAAAACACAATGTTCCCTTCCCCAATTCCCCAACACTGTTCCCCTCCCCAATAAAATCTTTAAAAAAAAAGACAAGAAATAACAAGTGTTGGGGAGAATGTGGAGATAAGGGAACCCTTGTACATTGTTTGGTGGGAATGTAAATTGGTGTAGCCACTATGGAAAACAGTGTGAAGATTTCTCAAAAATAAAAAATAGAACTACATATGATCCAGCGATTCCACTTCTGAGAATTTACCAGAAGAAAATGAAAACACTAATGAGAAAAGATATATGTACTCCTATGTTTGTAGCATTATTTTCAATAGCCAAGTTATGAAAACAACATCAGTGTCCATCAATGAACAAACAGATAAAGACAATGTGATGTACACACACACACACACACACACACACACACGATGCAATATTATTCAACCATAAAAAAAGAATAAAATCTTGCCAATTGCAACAATATGGATGGACCTCAAAGGCATTATGCTAAGTGAAATATGTCAGGCAGAAAAAGACAAATGTCATATGATCTCACTCTAAAAATAAACAAACCAAAAACCAAACTCATAGAAACAGAGAACGGCTTGGTGTTTGCTAGGGGTGGAGGGCAGGGTAGGCAAAATGGGTAAAGGTGGTCAAAGAGTATAAACTTCCAATTATAAGATAAATAAGTTCTGGGGATATAATAATGCACAGTGCACTCATGATAGTTAACAATACTGTATTTTATATTTGAAAATCACTAAAAGAGTAGATTTAACTGTTCTAAACACACACACTAAATAACTATGTGAGGGGAAGGACGTTTACTAACCTTATTGTGGTAATCATTTCGCAATATACTCGCATACATTTAGTGAATCAGTACATTGTATAGCTTTAACTAATACAATGTTATGTGTTAATTATATAGAAAAAAGCTTTAAAAATAAAAATCTACTTCACTGCCAGTTTTGTACAGTACAATAGTTAAAATCTTAGCTGTAAAATCAGTTAGACTTGAGTGTTAACCCCAAATCTATCAGCCACATGTGTACCAGTCTACAAGCTATTTACTTCTCATCTGTTATACACCTAACACATAATATAAATAAGGCACACTGAACAATACTTGGTTCTTTAAAAGCCACTCAAAATGGTAGCTGCTATTATTACTACTTTCTTTTCTAGTTAATACTATGCAAACATTTGTCCATGTTAAATATTTTTTTATAAATGTTACTCATAAAACATTTACCATAAATTTTATGGTAACCGCATATTACACTTAAGATAGAATGCAGATACATAATAGTTGTTAATGAAGCAAAGACAGCATTGTTGAATAGAATCCTAATCACCAAAAACAAATGGTTTATCTAATTGCTACAAGAGCAGAGGCATGTTATTTTCTAATAATAATGTCAGGAAACTTCACCAATGTCAAAATCATAGCCATTTTTCTACTGAATTTATGTAAGAATAACATATACATGACAATACCTATTGCTCTCCCTAGAATCACTGTGACAAGTGTTACTGATATTAAAATGGTAATGACATTGCAATAGCCAATGAATCATACTACCTGATGTATAATTAAGAGAATGTTGCCACCTGCAAATTGTACACTTTCCCTTCAAAATGATTAAATAATCCATCCCGACTCATTAAAAAAATAATTCAGATCTAATGTCTACATTTTCAAACTTCTCTAGAAATCTAAATTCATAAAATATATCCATTCTCCTGCTACAAATTTTCTGATAATTTCACATAAACAGAAAATTCAAATCATTATTTTATATTAAAACCTTCAATAACTTAGCTTCAACTTATCATAATCATCCTCGCATTCCACCATAAATCACTCTTCCTCCTCTGTATTCTACCATGATGCCAGGCCTGATTGTGGGTCAATCCATATGCACATCCTGTACGCCCCTGGCTTCTGTCCTTCCCACCATGCCTTCTGTCACACATTCTATCAAGTCCTGAAAACCCTCTAAAATTTGCTTAGTTTTCAAGAACCCTAAGGAACTTCTCTTTTCTATGACAAGTTCCTAAACCCTCTGTAGCTGGAATTAAATAAACATCCTCCCACAAAAATTTATTAGTATTTGCATTATATTTCCTTTCTGGTACACACATTAACTTTTAATTATAAACATTTAGGGATATAATTATTCTCACAAGGAATTAATCATTTTTAATCCCCAAAGCTTAGAACAGTTCCTTGAATATAGTAAATATTTGGTATATTGTTGAATTTTATTCAATAGCATGCTTTGCAACCATTATTACCACCCTTAACAAGCAAGAATATAGAGAAAAGATTACAGTCACAAGCATGCCAACAAATGGCAAATGGATTAGCATACAAAATGTCAATGCATGAAGTCAGTACTTCTACAGAGAGGAAAATGATTCACCCAATCTTATCTTAAAAACGTATTATAATGGCATATATCAAATTAAAAGAAGTGCCAAGTACCAGCTCTATAATCACTGCAATATTTCAAATATTAAACAAGAGAAACACATCACTGATAAACTGATTCCAAGAAAAATATTTAACCTAATGATACTAAGAACTACTTATATCAAATTAAGCAATTATTTGCCAGTATCAAGCAATTTCATGTAATTCATTTTTCTGATACAAGCCAACATCTTTAATCTACATGTAGTTAATTGTACAGGAGAATATTTTGGTAGATCGGAACTTATTAAAATTAAATTGCAATCAATGTTATCTAATGATAAAAGATATATTTTGTAGAAATTATTTGATTATAACTATGTGAATAATTATAATCTGGTAGAGAAAACCCCCGAAATTTCTATACCACTACTGTCATTCATTTGTACAATAATTACTGAACACCTGTGATGTGGGCCTAAACCTTCTCTCACTGGGCCAACACTCCAAAGTTTCAAACAACTGTGTAACATCTGGTACCTCTCTTCTGCTCCTGGTCACACCTGCTTTCGGCTAGGGCTCACGGAGTCTCTCACTGTGCATATGCAGTTCTGCCCTTGGCAGATGACCCACAGGGAACCCTCATAAAGACTACTGCCCCTACCCCAACAGCTTGCTCCTTTTCAGGACCCTGCCCCACAAATTCCATCTGTTTCAGCAGCCTTGAAAGCTGATCCCAACCTCCTTGGCTCAGCACGACCACTGTGATATGCCTGGCCCCCAGCCCCTTTGTGCCTCAACAAAAATATTGGTCACCGCCAGAAGGATGGGATAAATACTGAGCTCATCTTTAATATTTTCATACTCTCAAGGATCTCAGGCCTGTGCTATGTGGACTGACAAATGTCTAATCAAATGTTTTGTATATTTTGCCCATTTTTATAGTCATTTACAGTGGCAGGGTACATCCCGCACCAGCTACTCCACCATGGACAAAAGCAGGAGTCAGATTGAAAGTTTTTAAAATTAATTAGTTAAACAAGAAATTTGTAATTGGATTGCAGGTTTTAAAGATTTTTGCAAATTCTAATTATCACCCCCATAGGAAAAAGAAACCAGTTAAAAAGTAGCAGTGGATCCAAAAAGAAAAATCATAGCATATTTTGTTGGATGAATTCATGAGAGGTATTTGAGGGAGGAAGACTGTTCCCTACCAAAAGAAACAAAAATCACTTAATCTTTATGAACTTCAAGCTAATCTTAGCTTCATGTGCCTGACTGAAATGGTTTTAGAGTTATCTTCTCTATGGATCATTTCCCAGTTCCTACAATCAGAACCTTTCTCCATGATCCCATAGGACATAGTGTTCATAGATTATATCATAATTATAAGCTCAATCAAGATTAATGTTTAGATTTTTCCATGTCTCTCTCCTTTCTTGGTTATAATGTACTTCAAGGTAATTTACAGTTTTGCATATTCCATAAAGCCTATAATAGGGCTCCATACAGAGAATGCTATAATAAAATTTCTCTGAATTGTAAAGTTGTATGATGAAATTCACCCTAATAGAATTTTTTTAATGTTTTTCCTCTAATCATTTTTAAACTACTTTTAAATGATTTTCCTCATTGAGGAATTCAGAATTTAGAATTAAATTATCGATTCCTAACTCTTAATATTAAACCTTATTTCATTTTCCTTGATTTGAGTCTTCCTTCTGGACTCCATTCAATCATAAAACTCCTGTTTTCTACTATTGCTGACACCCACCACTTTTCAGTTTTTCTCTAAATTAAATATTTTTTTTTGGTTCTTTTCATAGAGGCCTGCACCTTTTCCCTTTATTTTTTGTATGTATAAAAGAATTGGTTGTTTTAAGAAACACAACAACCTTAAATATAAAATCACCAGTGTTCTTTGCCACACACTGAACTTGCAAACAATAAAATCTTTTTTGAGCTGTATGTATCACACTAATAATTACTGATATAATTTATTTTTATAGTCATCAATGAATTTAGGTGAAAAGTCCAGCAAAACATTAAAGGTATCACTCTCTTTGACTCATGGTTACTATCCTTTAAAAACAATATCTGAAGTAGTTTACTGATTCTTCTTATCCTTTTTTGTTTTTGGTTTGGATGGAGTATTATAATTATAACTATGATGCTTAAGAACTCAGTATACTTGCTTTCTAAAAATAATTGAAATAAAACACTATAAAATGTGTTGTAAAACACTGTACACTGTAATTAGCTTTTCCACATCTGCCTTAATACTGCTGCAACTTATGTACATATCATCATCATCTGGGACAAAACCTTTACTTTCATTTTGTTCCTATTCCTTACAATGGAATTAACAATTTTTTTTTAGCTGAGCCATCCTGCCACCTGTTGGCAGCTCAGTGGCAGCTCAGCTCCGGCTGGACTCGAACCGCTGTTGCTCAGAGCTCAAACCCTTGAGCGAGCTCTTAACCAACTGAGCCACTCAGCCGGCCCTAACAATGTTTAATATATTGTATTGGAAGTTATAAAATCTTTTGAGGCAAATATAATGTAAGATGCCTAATAAAACCCCTTCTTATACAAAACAAAATTGGTCTTAATTTTTCCAGTTCATGATACAAAGAACTTTATTTCCTACTTTGGCTTGTGGGAGCAAAACCACCTCACCTTGTAACTAAGTATAATACTTTTAGATTTTAAAAATTTATAATGCAATTTCAATGACTATAACATATAACCATTATGTAAATATAATAATTTTCATATCTTTACCCCAATTTGTGATATTTAGATTATTTCTAAGTCTTCCAAATTATACACTAAGGTATAATAAGCATATCCGTGAGTAAATATCAATCTCCATTGGGTTGTTCCTTTAAGAAGGATTTTCAGAGGAAAATTGTTATATAAAATGGTATGAGTTGGAGAAGGACGAGAATGAGGAGTGACTGCCAACAGGCATGTGGGATCTTTCTGGAGTGATAGAAATGTTCTAAAACTGGAGTGTGGTAAATTTGCATAACTCTGTAAGTTTGCTTAAAATAATTTACTTGTACACTTAAAATAAGTGATTTGTATGATATGCAAATTAAACTTCAATAAAGTTTTATAATTCAAAAAAATATATGACCATATTTGGTGGAAAAAAAAAAGACAACAAAAACTGCTAGTGAGAGTAAGCAGATGTGAGATTTAATAAAAAAAAAAAGACTTCAAGGTGATCATTAAAAATATGTGTAAAGAGCTAAAAGAAATCATAATTAGGGAAGTAAATGCAGATACGATGACAATGTTACATTAAATGCAGAATAGCAAATAAGAATATCAAATAGATTCCATAAAAACAATCCAAATGGAAATTCTGCAGTTGAAAACTATAATTGCACTGAAAAATTCTCTAGAAGGGCTCAACAGATTTGAACAAGCAAAAGAAATTAGCAAACATGAAGATAAATCATAGTAAAAATGCTGAAAGCGAAAGACAAGAAGAGAAATCTTAAAAGCGGTGTAAGAAAAACGACTCTATTCACTTTTGTTCAATAGTATACTGAATGTTCTAGGGAGAACAATTAGGCAAGAAAAAAAACAAAAAGAATTCACATTGAGAAGAAAAAGTAAAATTATCTCTATTTGCAGATGACATAATCTTATGCATAGAAAATCTTAATCAATCCACAAAAACAAAAACTATTAGTGTTAATAAGTTAATAAGATTGCTGGATACAGAATCAAGACACAAAAATCAATTGTATTTTTACTTACTAGTAAATAAAATCTGATCATGAAATATAAAAATACATTTACAAAAGCATCAAAATAATAAAATCCTAGAGAATAAATTTAACAAAAAAGTCCAAGAATTCTGGCATTTCACTCATGGCAGAAAGCACAAAATATCTTTGAAAGAAATTATAAAGACCCAAATAAACATAAAGTCATCCCCTGTTCATGGATTAGAAGGCATATTATTATTAAGATGGCGATAATCCCAATTGATCTCTAGGTTCAACACAATATTAATCAAAACCCAAGGTGGGTTTTTTGTTGCTGTTGTGTGTTTGTTTGTTTGTTTGTTTGTTTGTTTGTTTGTTTGTTTGTTTGTTTGTCAAAAACTGACAAGCTGATCCTAAAATTCCTGTGGAAATTAAAAGGACTCAGCATAGACACAGACACGCACATGTGCGTGCACAGACACACACACACACACACACACACACACACACACAACAAAACTGAAAAAGAACAAATTTGAAAGTCTCACATTTTCCAATTTCAAAATGAAATATCCAGAATAGGTAAATCTACAGACAGAAAGTAGATTTGTGACTGTTTAGGACTGGGTAGGGGGAGGGATAACAGAAAGGTGAGAGCAAACGGTACAGTGTTTCTTTTTTGAGGTGATGAAATTTCTAAAATTCATTATGTTGATAGTTGCACATATTTGTGAATACACTAAAAACCATTGGATTTTATACTTTAAATGGGTGAATTTAATACATGTGAATTGTATCTCAATAAAGCTGTTAAACAAGCAAACAGACAGACATGAAGCTGTTTTCCCTCTTCCTACTCTCTTCCTGAAAATTCATAAAGCTACCAGGTATGGCTAAGCAAGGTTGGTGACTCTGGTGGAGGTAGAGGGGAGGCACTGCAGTGGCCAGTAGGGTGGAAGAGCCCTGAATTGAGAAGCACATACATGCCTAGGGGGACTACCCAGCATGGGGTGTCACAGAGATCCAGGGAGGGGGCATGGCATCTAAACAAGAGGGTTGTCTAGCAGCAGATGAGAAAGACAAGAGCTCAGGAAAGATGGGTGGAGGGCAGAAGGGTGGGGATCAGTTTGAGAGCCTGGCCAAGTGTGGGGGACTGGAATAGAGAAAGGGTTAAGAGGGCATCCACGGGGGCCTGGGAGGTGGCCAGCAAAAGATACCAAAGCCTGCTTCAGGTGAAGAGGGCGTCCACACAGAAAATGAAGGAAAGGCTGAGAACTGCTCCACGAGCAGACTAAAGATACATTGTAATATAACGCAGTGAACTGGACCTTTTCCTTATAAATAACATTACGGACAATTAACAAAATTTTAATGGGATCTGAGAATTAGATGGCAGTAACACACTGGTGTTAGTTATTATGTAAAATACTATTCTTATTTGTAGGAACATAACATTCATGCATGATGGAACATCATGTCATCACTTACTCTCAAATGGCTCTGGAAAAACATTGCTTACTACTGTGTTGTAACTTTTCTGTAAGTTTCCCTTTATTTGTAAATTTAAAAATGAGACAGAAATAAAGAAGATAAAGATTCAAAAGAAAAAAACAAATATTACAGATAAGCAAAGTAAACTAAACATGTATAGTCAAGTCTCGTAAGCAAACCAAAGCAAGGAAATAGAACAAATACTAAACAGTGTTAACAAAAATTGCTTGAAACACAAAAATATGTAATACGACGTACTGAAAGTACACACCGCTTATCTGGAAATCAACTCAAGATAACCAAGATGCATCTAGCAAAATTACTGGATTTAGAGAAAACAGAAAAAAATCCCATGAATGCATAGGCAAAAAAGAGCAAACGCCTCATAATAGAATGTTAGACTCATCAGACTTTCAACAAAAATACTTCAAGCCAGAGGAAAATCAGTAAGATATTTAAGATGTTCAAAGAAAGGTTTTTCAAGGACTTCATAGCTAGGCAAATGACCTGATAAACTAATATTATTGAAATACAATTCTCAAGAAATAATATTCCCATGAGCCGTTCCTGAGGAATATACTATAGAATGAGTTTTAGACAGCCAACCACATCAATATAAAAATTGTGATGAACCTCAAGTACATAGGTACTTATAGAACAATGATTAAATAAGAGTTAAAAGAATAGAGAATAGCGTGTAGTAACTATGTACACTCACTATGTAGATATTACCTTGCATTAGTTTGCTAGGGCTGCTATACAAAATACCAGAGTCTGATTAGCTTAACTGAAATTTATTTTCTCACAATTCAGGAGGCTAGAAGTACAAGATCAAGGTGTGAGCAGGGTTGATTTCTTCTGAAGCCTCTCTCCTCGGCTTGCAGATGACGGACTTATCCTCCCTTTATCTTCACACGATCTTTCCTCTGTGCATGTCTGTGTCCTGATTATTTTTTCTTATAAGGATACCATTCATAATGGACCCACCCTAATGACCTCACTTAAGTTCAATGACCTCTTTAAAGACCCTGTGTCCAAATATAGTCACATTCTGAGCTACAGGGAATTAGGACATCAATATGAATTTGGGGAGGAACACAATTCAGCCCGTAACATACATCAACTATAAAAATGGCAAGGAGAATGGAGAGAGCATATGCAAAACAAATTAACTTTTCAGTAATTATATCAGTAGGTTAGTATTTGTATTGTTGTTCTGAGACTTGTATCTGTAATCATAGGCTTTTCTAATTCTCTGGGTACTTGACAATTAGTATTCTCAATGTAAAAGAAAGAAAATACAGATTTAACTTAGAGGAGGTGAATTTAAAACACAGGAAGTCCTCAATTTCCCACTAATAGAGACTATGGATTCTTGGAGTAATGGCTGATTCCAGGACTGAAACAACAAAATGTTTAGGATGAATCTGAAACACTGCAATGTTCTCATGGCAAGGAAGCTATCATGTCAAAAGGGACCAACTAGAGGAGGCACCCACTGCCCAAACATGGGACAATTTGAATTTTATACAGGATGGTAACTGCTGTAGTATGAAACATCTCAAATACATTTAAATCCATGTGTTTATAATGATATTTTAAAATTAGCAATTGGAGATCTTTGAATAATGAGGCAATGGCATTAGATCAGACTATTTCTCCTCAATGGCCATTAGTAGCATGAGTAGTCTGAGTTTGGTAGAGGAGACATTTGTCAGCATATATAAAATGTAAAATAATTGAAGAAAAACCTAATAAGATTTACCCATGTAAAGACCAATGGGCAAAAGATACCTGAACATGGGTGATAACTGTTGCTTTGCATTGGGGTAAAAATTAGAACTCTGGAAAAATAGAACAGTTTTCTTACCATTGTTTGACATTCTAGTATTTCACATATAGTACAGCTATAAAGCAATATGCCTGATATTTTAAAGCAGCGGTTCTCAACCTTCCTAATGCCGTGACCCCTTAATACAGTTCCTCATGTTGTGGTGACCCCCAACTATAAAATTATTTTCGTTGCTACTCTATAACTGTAATTTTGCTACTGTTATGAATCGTAATGTAAATATCTTTTTGTTTTCCGATGGTCTTAGGCAACCCCTGTGAAAGGGTCATTAGACCCCCAAAGGGGTCGCAACCCACAGGGTGAGAACTGCTGTTTTAAAGCAAATACTACTAAACAAATATGATCAAATGAGCGGTGTATTTAGCAAAAGATTCACCTTAGAACTACTTACACATATATTCTATTATTCAAAACACTCCTTATATCTAGGATTTTTTAAAACCTATATTCAGAATCTGCATGTTTTAAAGACCTTTATTAACAGGTGCTTGCAGTTCGATGACTTTCTTGAAAACAGCAACTTGTCAACTTTACTGAAAATTAAAAATGAGGTTCTTAAAAAAATCTCAACTTGACCAGGTATGAAACAATTTTAAGTCCTTCAAAGGTGTACTGAGAAAAACTGGGGTTAAAAAAAAAATCATGTTTGGCATTATCAAAGAGACATCTTTAGGCTGCATAGATAATAAAGATAGTTCTAGTTATCTAGTCAGGGGGCAAAAAGCAAGCCCTTGAGGTCTTCAGCTCCAATCCTTTGCTCATTTCTCATTGCTGGAATTTCATTTCCTCTTCTTGGATGATGAAACCGGATGATGGTGGAGATGGTAAGTCATCATTTACTTTACCTGACCCTCCTCAGCCTCAGCCTTGGTGGAGGACAATTCTCGGCTGGTAGATTGACTGCTTTGTCTCTTTGCCCTTTTGTGTTCTGGGGCATAGTGGACGGCTGCATCATTAATTAAAGTTGCAGAGTTACCAGCATTACGGTGACTGCTGACCTGGGCTCTCAGCTCCTGGATTGTCTTTGTCTTTATTGCTGTCCTCTCTAGATTGTCTTTGGCGAGGAGGGCCCTTGAGGAGTGGTTGTGCAGCTGTAAACCCAATACATATTCTGTCTCACTGGTCTATCTTGTTCTCCTGCACCCTGGTTGTCAGCACCCTCCATCGCTTCTCCCCGCATAAAAGGGTTGGGATACTGTGTCACCCACTCAGAGATACAGTCTCCACAAGCAGTAAGGTGTGCATGGTGGCCTGACAGGGCCGGCACAGTGCCTTGCCTTAGGGGCACACTCATCCTATTCTTTTCCCCATTCTCACTATTCTGGTAATTCTGCTGATAATTGCATGGAGGACCACTGAGACGTGGATAGGGTCCATAATGGTTATGGTCTGCTGTGTATTTAATGCCTTACACTGGAACTCCACCAGGGCCTATAACATTTGCTGCCTCTGCAACCTTTTCTCCTTAAACAATATCAGACTCCACAGTCTTTCCATCTCCTATATCGTGAGGGTACTTCCTGGGATCATTCTTCTTTATGATGTCTGGTGAACAGATGCATCTTCCTTGGTGCAATTTCCGTTGATGAAACATTTGTGTTTCATACACTGAGCCAGTATCTTCCCAGTGACCATGTTCTTGTCCCTGTCAGGCTGATGTCAGACAACCCTGGCTGCTGCTCCCTGTGCCACTGCCCCTGGTGCCTGGCTGGGTCTCAGCCCGGCTACTAATGGTTCCAGTGATGGTGACTGGGGCCAGCTGCAGTACTGATGGACTTCTATAGCATTTTAAGTTATATTTTTGAAGACAAATTGTCATCCTCAAGAAATCAATTTTTGATCAAGAAAATTACTTGATGCCATGCTTGTTGAAATAACAGGTGTCATAAAACCATTTTTCATAAAAAATACAGTATAGCACTAAAATGAGAACCTTTTCCTTGTGTCACTTAAAAACTGACCCTTCAAGCGATTCCAAAAGAACTGTTACTAACTTGAAAAATGACTGCAAAGTTTGAATATGTATGTATTTTCCAAAAGATACTGGCTAAAATGAAAAATCATTTAAAATATGATCATTTAAAAATAAAGCTTCACTATGTTGCAGAGAAAGTTTACATAACCATATTTCATATGCACATAAGTACATACTACTCAGACGTTTTTGTTTCTATAAAATTTTATTTGCAAATATACTAAACATAATTACATGTATAAAACAGTAAAAGCATATAACCAGAAAACAGGAGAAAAAACAACTACATAAAAACAATTTCTAAAAAGGAAAAAATGATGGAAACAGAGTGAAGGAATACCACGAAGGAAAAGATAATGTCTTGGTATGAAATGTACTCAAATGAAACAAGCAAAACTAAACTATACTTTCAATCATAATTTACTATTTGTTTGTTCTGAAAGGACACTACTGTCTTCATTAAATGGAAGATTTTTCCCCCATTTCAACTAATTGTAAGGTGTGATAATCAACATCATCTGTCACCTTCATGCTGAGAAATCCAACAGCCATTTCTCGGTCCTCAGTTTATTCCAGCTGTCAGCAGCATTTGACAGTTATTTCCTCTTTAAATGCTTCCAGGGCACCATGTTCTCCTGCCTTTTCCCCTTACTCCCTTGCTCTTCTTCAGATTTTCATTTTGCTGATCCTCCTCATCTCCACAACCTCCAAACCAGCTTTCCCAAGGACTCATTCCTCAGTCATCTTTTATCTCTGAACTCACTTTATGGGTGCCTAAATCCGGTCTGTGGCTTTAAATCCTCTCTATAACCTGCCAATGCTAAATTTCTATCTCCAACATAGACTTGTGGCCTAAACTCCAGGATTACTTCACTTCTCTATTTAGATGTCTAATAGGCATCTCAAACTTAATATGTCCAAAGCCAAACTCTTGGCCAAAACGTAGTCCTTCCAAGTACATCAGTCAATAACAAGTTTACTGACAAATGGCTACATCAGTAAATGACAAGTTCATCAATTCAGGACTTCAGGTTAAAATAAATTGGGTCACCTTTGAATCCTCTCTTAATCATTTACCCCACATTCGCAAAGACGTAAAATCCTACTGGAAAATCATCCAA
Organism: Hipposideros armiger; assembly: GCF_001890085.2. Classification (NCBI taxonomy): domain Eukaryota; kingdom Metazoa; phylum Chordata; class Mammalia; order Chiroptera; family Hipposideridae; genus Hipposideros; species Hipposideros armiger. The sequence continues at coordinate 2,226,627 of NW_017731548.1, forward strand.
AATATATCCAGAAGCTGACCTCTTAAATTAAAGAGTTTTATTTTTAGTATGCTTTATCAAAAGTCCAATCAAGTCTCATTATTTTCCACTGTTATCAGCCTTGTTGAAATTACCACCATCCTAAACTTGAATAACCGCAGTAGCCTCCTAACCTGTCTCCTATTTCCACCTTGGTCCCCTATTTAACAAAGCAGCCAGAGTGATCTAGAACACATATTTTATTTTACTCATATATTTATCATTCCTAATGTTCTTCGTTTATTCCCAATGATCCAAGTTTCTTTCTTCAGTCTACAGTACATCTATCTGGTGCCAACAAATTGTCTTAATTGTCTTTATAAGACTTACGGAATATTTTCACTAGATGAAGAATTCTGAGTTGACAGCTTTTGCTCCAGCTCTATGGCTTTCTTGATTTCTGATGAAACTGTGCAGTTATTCAAATCATTCTTTCTTTTATTTATATCCAGTTTTGCTTCAAGGTTTTCTCCTTCCTTTGGTTTTATGCATTTTTACCATAATATGCCTACTGTGGTTCTCTTTGAATTTACTTTGAAGTTCCTTCAATCTATAAATGCAATTTTTATGAATTTGGGGAGTGTCTACCATTATTTCTTCCAATATTTTTTTCTGACCCTTTCTATTATTCTTTGCATATTAGATTTCAAAATTGCCAGTATATCACTGTGGTTTGGTTCTTTTTCCTCTAATCTTTTCTATCTCTCTTCTCATGTTTCTGTCCATTTATATCCAAGTTCATTAATTTCTCTATGATAGCCATTCTGCTAATATGCCCATACAATAGATGTTTCTTACTTCAGATATATGTTTCAGTTCTAAAATTTCCATTTGATTTTTTAAAATATTGTGGCCAATTCCCTTCCTTTGATTCATTACAATCACTTTTTTTCTTAGTCTCACTAGTTATAATAGCTCCCTAAAAGTTCTTGCGTAATAATTCCATGATTCGGGGCTATCTTGGAGTTGTTATATGCCGATTTTCTCTTTCACTGAGAATAAGTCACATTTTCCCAGTTCTTCATAGTATGAGTAATTTTGGATTATATGCTGAACATTGTGAATATTCTTCTGTGGAGGTTATATTGTTCTGAAAGTACTGATGTTTTTGTCTTGGAGGGTCATTTTCTTTGTAGATACAATTATAGACCACCATACCTCTTATGTGTGGTGTCTTAGATGTGCTGTTCAGCTCTTGAAGGCTTATTTATAATCTATTGTCAGTTTGTCATGATCATACATAGTTTCAGGGATCAGCCAGAGATTTAGGTTTACATTTTTGAAATATAAAATTTAGATCCTTTACTGGCTGTCTCTTTTCTGGGGTTGCCCATTCACTTCCATGTGGTGTTGGTCGCCTAAGTGCTTTTTACCGATATTTATGGCCAGAGCGTTTTTTTCTGAGTCAAAAATGGGGAACTCAACCCATGCTGGCAATATGTTCCATATTTTGACACCCCTCTAAAACCTACCTGATTTTTTCAGTCTCCAGAGCCCTCAGATAGATATTTTCTATATTATGTCCAGAGTCTTAAGTGGTTATTTTGTGGGAAGATCACTTTGTTAGGAGCTCACCCTTCCAATAAGTACTGGAAACCCTACAAAGTAATTTTTAATGTTGGGGATTGTTTTATACATGTTCTCTTAACAGTTAGGCCTTTGTCATAATATAATAAACTGATAAAAAAATCATTATGCTATCATTTTCTTGAACAGAGGAAAGAACACAACGCTAAAGATTAAAATAATGACCAGAGGAGACTAACTACTTGCCACATGAGGATATATAACAATTAGGGAATTAGGAAATTTCCAATAACAATTATAAAATATCAAAACTTTGTGAAAATCTCTTTTGCCAACTATATCAAATGGACACCTTATATATATAAGAATCCAGAAACTTGTGGACATTGCATAACCACAATCAAATGGAGCGCTACAATAAAATTAACTCACAGTAAATTCTAAACTAGACAAAGTTACAGTGAGAAATTCTGGATTTTACACATTACTTTCAAACCTAATAACCTGTTTAATTGATTAATGATACCGTTCTTTATTTACTGTTAACTGAAAATGACCAGGTACAAAATATTCACTGATCAGCTGCCTTGCTCAAAACTAGGCATTCCACAGAAAGGAAATAACCTAAGCACTGCAAAGACCAACAGGTCAAAAATCACTTGAAACAGGCTCCACAGTATATACAGTTGGATGACTGGGGGTGAAAGGTAGAGATTTAATTTATTTTATTTACTTCACTTCCCAGATGTTGACATGCTGTGTACATTAAGCTCAGAGAACACTCTTTGACCATTACAAGTACAGAACCCTCCATATAACAAATAACCATTTTTTTCATTACACAATTAATAATTTAAGCTTAATATGTGATTTAAATCAAATGTCAACTATTATTATATCCTACACACCTTAAAATTTCCACAGCAACCCTGTACCTCTTCACCCAGGAAGTGAGTGTGCCTCCTACTTCACCAAGAAAACTGAGACTACGGTGTGTGAACCACTTAGCTTGTTTCCCTGTCGCAACACAGTCTGATCTTCATTTGCATCATTTCCTCCTCCTCTTCATTCTCTGAATTTCTAGAGAAGCTTTTTAATGTCAAAAACCTTTGCAGATATCTTTCCTGATAGTATTTATACTTTTAGTATTTTATAAATTGAGAAAATTCATATGCGCCCATAGATTTACAGCAGCTTCCATTAACAAAGGACCTCTGAAAGGCTGGGGACTTTCAGAACTTAATAGTTTTTCATGTGGTGCTCAAAACTTCGAGGCATTTTCTCTGAAAAGTTCTGACTTTGCTATATGTACTCCATTATCTATGTTAGGGTGATAGGCATACATTCTGTATCCCATGAGCATTCATGTATAGAACATAGTGGCATAGGCTTAGTACTCATTTTCACTGTGGGTATAAAAGAATGTGATAAGAAAGAGCCATATGACACTGTCTGTACCTTTCTAAATGGGACAATTACGTAACTGTTTACATTTACTCTCTTTTCCTTTATGCTGCCAGGAAACTCCCATCAATTCTGAATTTTCACTATAGCAATCATAGTTGGATTTATGGTTTTCATATATGTATTTATTTCATTTTCTACCTTTATTTATTTTTTACTGATTTGGTTGTCACTCTACTCAATATCATTCTGTTAGCGCTTGAGGAAAGCCGCTTCAAAAATTCTATGGAACAAGGCAAAGAAGCAGGCAAGGAAGGCAGGCTGCAGAGCGCCCCCAAATCTGAATTACAGAAACATTCTGATGCGAAGCTAACACATGGCACAACCAGGACTCACACCTAGCAAAAGAACCCATGAAAGAAAAAAACTGTCCAAGTACAAATTTAATCCTCAGAATACTAAAACAAATAAAATGATATGGAAAAAGGTTAGTAAATATTGTATCTAGACATAAAAATGACAGCATTATTGTCATTCAACATTATGTTACTAAAATCACTGAAAACAGGAATATCTGTTCATAAGGGTAAATTGAAACTGTAATTTATATGTCCAACATGGACCATAAAATAAAAACAGAAATATTAATGCAAAAATTCAAAGGCAAAAGAAGAAATAGTTTAATGTTTAGTAATCCTTTTCTGTAACACAATCTTCACACTAATTATTTAAATACCAGGTTTAAAAAAAAAATCAGCTCTTCCATGCAAAACATGTACTTCTTCAGAATTACGAACACTTTAACATACACTGTATAATTCTTTCTCATTTCCAAACAGTTGGGGATGTCACTACTCCCAAAGTGACTTTAATAAAACTCACATACCAAAGGTCAGACAATTAAGTTTGCGAACTTTCTACTGTGCACTTACACAGTGGAAAGCTCGCAAATGTTAACTGTCAGACTTTCTTATTTCCCTAGCCAGGTGTACTGCACATGAAAAACTAATTCATGTATGTTAATGCAATATCTTGCCCAAATAAGTCTTCATTTAAAAAGTTAAAAAGCAGGAAGGATATGAAAAATCATATTAGATAACTGGTTTTGCAAAATTAGGATATTCAGTACTGTACCCACTTCTTCATCTATTGCAAAGGGCAAGCAAAAGTAGAAGCTAAAACTGAATAACGTCAGGCATATGTAATATTTTATACTATTTTTCTTCTAAATATTTATTCTTTCCAAGTTGCCTCTAATTTGAAAACTAACAGTTATTTGATTTGTTCAGAATATAATTTTAAAATCTGAGATTTCAAATACCACATTAAGCAACATGGCTTTATAAAATATATTATTTCAAAATTATATCAACAAACGCCATGGCTTCAACAATAGAAAACATGCTAAGCAGCGGTTCTCAACCTGTGGGTCGCGACCCCTTTGGGGGTCAAACAACCCTTTCACAGAGGTCGCCTAAGACCATCGGAAAACAAAAAGATATTTACATTACGATTCATAACAGTAGCAAAATTACAGTTATAGAGTAGCAACGAAAATAATTTTATGGTTGGGGGTCACCACAACATGAGGAACTGTATTAAGGGGTCGCGGCATTAGGAAGGTTGAGAACCGCTGTGCTAAAGAATTTTAAAAGTTCATGAAAGGGTAATAGTTAAAAAGAGACCAAGCACCTTTGAAACAAAATAAACATAAAAACAGCTGAATTCCAAAAAACAGAGATGAGTTTTAACCACACTGAAGACTCATTATATATCATATTATATCACAGCTTACTTAGAATTTACATAAAACTTTCATAGAATTTATAATAAGATAATTCTCACTACCTTATATCCAGGTCCTAACTGATGAATTGCAAATATCTGTGCAGGGTTGAGTGCTTCACTGAATACATACACGGCACCAAGCTGACCACAGAAAACCCTATTTGCATCAGCAGTTTCGGAAGATCCAAGAAAGCACTTGTCATAGCTCTGTTTTTAAAGTCATAATAAAAGCAAATGTATTATTTTGTAATGACAAAATATTTCAAGATTTCTGCTTTCATTGTCTTGATTACCTTAAAGCATAACAATAACAAAAGAATCTATCAATTAAGAATTTATAGACTATTTAAGTAATAAAAGCCAACTGGAGATTTTTAGGAGAAATAAATCAGTTAAATGTTTTATATTATGGCAAAAAAAAAAACCAACAATAACCATTTACTCAATAATCCCTTGACCACTTCCAAATTTTATAGTTAAAGGCAAAAGGGCTTATAATTATTTATTTACAATAGTAAAACTAATTTTAGAACTAATGATTTATAATTGTCCCTCTAGAAAGAGATTCATTTCAATCAGAGAACTATTCTAAATTTTAATCAAAAACACATAGGGCCTAATTTTTAATATTCGGCCTAATCTCTCCACTGTGGGTATATTTTTCTATTTCTCCACACCAAGTCAAGGACACAAATAAATCACTTCCCTCTCTTAAGTGAGTAGGCATTATACAGAACCAAATAAACAAAGATCATGAAAGTCTGCTGCCTAAAAAATATAGTACAATGCTCTCTATCTGCAGAGCTCAGCACTAAGCAGCCACTCAGTCCTTAATTAAAACTATAAGAACTTAAGAATTGACTGTATAATGTACGTATGTATTTTTGGAGCACTATAGCAAATAATTCAAGTCAAAGAGTTTCTTCCTTCTTTTAAAAATATAACTGTAGAGTTAATGACAGTCAACAAGATAAACAGGGTTTCTTCCACTCGATAATAAAATGGTTGTCTCCTTGGAAAGGCAGATATTTTAAAGAAGAATTTGAAGAAGCATTTTATCTGCGTATTCTATTCTGACAAAATCGTTCTTATAAATATTTATTGAATATGGCCCAACTATGAGTTTCTAGGGCAGAAAATGCAAACTTTCGCTATAAAGGAACAAATAGTAAATATTTAAAATTTTGCAAGTCACTTCTCGATTCTGTCACATAATCATCTATGATTTTGCTGTTGTTGTTTGGGTCTTTAAAAGAAATACCTTTAAAAATGTAAAAATCAAGATTTGTAGTTCCTAAGTTGTACAAAAACAGGTTAAGGGTTAGACTTGACCTGTAGGGTGTAGTCTTCTAACCCCTGACAGAGGGAACAAACTCCAGACTATGCATACAGTGTTACTGAAGAGAATGCAATACAGAACAAGAGCCAATCCCTGCACCTCAAAGGATTCAAATCTACAGAGAGGCAGACAATACTGAGATGTGAATTTTGTTTTAAAATGTGGTTTTCATAGAACCAAGTATGCTGGAATTATACTTTTAGCATTAGACTACATCTTTTGCTTTAGCTCTAAAAGGCCAGGATGGGAACAAGACAAGGCCTAAAATAGAGAAATAAGAGCTCTTGAGGTTTTAAATCTAGATATCCCCTATCAAGAATCCAATGGTGTTACCTCCTCCACTTGCTAACATGCTGGTGGAAAATAGTGTTATCTCTTTGTTATCGCAATAAGTCATTTAAGGGATCTCCCTGCTTCTGTCATTGTTTCCCTTCAGAATACTCTCAATACTGCACCCTGATTGATGTTTCTAGAACATGTGTCAGCATCACATCACTTGTCTGCTCAAACCCTTCCAAATATTGTTACGCTGGGTAAGATGGAAAGGTCCTGGCATTATGTTTGCACATGAGTCCCTGCATGATTTGCCCGACTACTATCTGCCTAACCTCATCTCTTAACATTATTTTTCCTCCCTCTGCTCCCGACAAACTGGTTGCTTTGTTGTTCAAGGAACTTTGCAGTTTTTCCTCAAAGCCTTTGCACTTACTGTTGCCACTGAATGGGATATTTCCCCAGATATCCTCATGGCTTTCTCCCTCAACTCTTCTCACTAAGATCATCTCTACAGTATGTGGCTTCTCCCTTCTCTACACCTATACTTTCTATACCTGCTCCCACTTCATTTTTCTCCATAGCATTTATCACCAGTTATCTAATAAATAATAGCGACTACATGTGACACTTATTCTATTTAAGGTCTTCCTTTCACATCCAAATAAGGGAAATATACATTTTTAAATGCTTGAGATTATGGAAAGAATAGAATTCTGCATTGATGTCTTTGATCTAATACTTAATAAGTTAACCAAATAATTTTCCTTTTTTCTACCGCTATCATGTCTTTTAGCAATTTAATTATATTAAATTTAAGACTTAAAAATTCACTTAATAGAAATTTTCAAAATCTATTGTTTCTACCGAGCTGTTTTATTATTCAATTCATGTTATAAACGTAATATATATTATATACTCAAATACATTAAAACACAGATTAAAAACAAACAAACTTACATCATTTGTGTTAACGTGCCAAGCCATATCACCATAGGATACGAGCTGTCCATTAACATAACACCGAATTTCACTGTTCCTCCATCGATTATAAATGTGGACAATGCTGATCATGTACCACTTAAATGAAAAAAAAAATTAGAGCAATGAATATATAATGCTTAGTTTTTATTGTATAATAAGCAATCATAATATTCATAACATACTATAAAAATGCTTGAAGAAATATTAACAGTCATCCACTACCATTTCAAGTTCCCGCTTCCATTTCTCATTTTGCAGTTGAAAGGAGTCACTCATAAAGATTAAATTTGTGAGAGACAGAGCTAGAACCCTTGGAATCCTGGTACTCTTTCCACTAAACCAATATCCAAAAATTGTAGAAATGCGTTCATTCATTTTATAACATTATATTTGTGTTCGTGCATTTAATAACATTTACACTGTGCCAGGCACTTGCAAATATCTAGGTTTGACAAAACTGACTATCAAGCCGGCTCTCTTGAAATTTATGGTGTAATGAAACATATACATTAGACAAGTAAACAAATATAGAATTACAAATCAGGATGATTACTGCGAGGAAAAAAGAAGGGTGTACATGAGAAAGAATAACAGACATTCTACTTTTGATTGCGTGGTCAGGAAAGATCTGTCAAAGAAACAACATTTTAATATTTATAATAAGATTTAGGTGGCTTCACTTCCACAATTTAGACTTATTATATCCAAGAATAATTATATATGTTAATTTAATAATGTGTAATTAATAATGAAGAAATGTTTATATTGAGTTCTCATGTTATGGTTACTCGAGTCAACAAAAAGCATTTTTAGTGTTTATCTTGATATGGGATGGATTAAGTTCTGTAACAATTTGTGGATCCAAACCTTAGTCCTCTTTGAAGTTAATAGCCTAAAGCAGATAATATAGAAATAGTTTTTCTAAAATATAAAAAAATACAAATGATTTATAGATAATTGAACAAGTATATTCAGCAGTTAAGGGTCGGGGAAATTAGACTAGTTTCCCCCCAAAAAAACATAAAATAACAAATTTTGTTCTCCAGATTACTTATAAGCACTATTCAATTATTTCATATATATTTGTGAAGTATACATCATTAATAGGAATTCTCAACCACTAAAATGTTAAGTTATTTCAAGGTGTCTGAAATACTTCGAACAAAATTCAATTTCATGTATTTTGATTTATAAAACTGAACAACTCATAGAAAACGGTAATATTTAACATTGTTTCTCAATTATAAAAATAAAAATGTCAGGTCAAACTATTTAACTTCTAAAACAAATGTCTTTTTTTTAAGTTGTTTCATTCCAGGTAATATTTAATTCTAATTTTTTGCAAGCCAAGTCTTTCACTTGATCAGAAAGCAACATATATGTTAGTCCTAATTAAAATCAGAAGAAGAAAATCTTTAAAGTTAGTCATTTAACATCTTATGATTCTATATATTACAAAATTATCAAGATGCCATAAAAGTTGAGCATGAACTAAATTATTAAAAATATTACAGAAGTTTACAAATACTCATATAAGAATCAAAACTATGTTACCTTCATTGAGTTTAATTTTTTCAACCAGAATGCCATCTAGGTAACACAGGAGATACACTCTTTATACTTTTGAGTAAAATTTTTAGAAATTTTAAATTTATAAATACAATAGACATAAATGTTTTTAAATTAAAAGGATCTTCTTCTGCCAAAGACATTTTTAAGATAAATAATATTAGATGCATTATTATACTTACTGACATACCTCATTTAGAAAAGCACTCACTCAACAAATATGTATTGAGTTCTTACTACTATGACCAGATAATTTAGTGTTCTGGGCAGAATGAACTTTAAACTCATTTGGACATAACTTGAGTTCCCAAGTCACTAGCTCTATGATTTCTGGCAAATTATTTAATCTTCTGAACCTATTTCCACCTGTAATAAAGGGGAAATAATAATGCCTATTTTGTGGAATGATTGTGAATATTATATGTAATAGACAATGTATGAAAACTATGAAGAACAGTTACTAGTACATATTGGCAGTTACTAGTACATATTTGGTACACATAAATCAGATTCCATTGACAAAACTTCTGTTTATTTCATATCTACTATTTTTTTATGATGAGTTGTTTTTTCTGCTAAAATTAACATTTACTCCTCAGAGTCATTCATTCATTCATTCAAAAAATTTACTGAGAGCCTACAGATACCATACACAGCCTCAAGGAGGTCTCACTAGAGAAATAAACATGAAAACTATTATAAAACAATGGAGAATAGCTAAACTACAGATGGGGAGCAAAAGAAGTAATGACAAATTGAAATTAGGGGGGAAAGGAAAGACAAACAGAGAAGGAAGGTTAACAGAAGAATTCACTCAAAAAGTAAAAGGCAACTTAAGACTAAGCTTGAAGGATGAATATGAATTGTTGAGTAAACAGGGGAAAGAACCCATCCAAGCAGAGGTATCTGAATATGGTACACACATCACAGAGGGTTAACAAAACTTTTCCCAGTATTTAGGTTTATGCAGAAAAAACAGACAAAGACCAGGTTGTAAAGAGGACTGTTGGACTTCAGTAATCAGCTTTTGTTTTTTTGCATAATGTCACATTACTAAAGAATTTTCATCAGGATACGAAATGATCGTCTCCATAGTTCAGGAAAATAACAAACAAGAGTGAGGAAATGGGATAGTTGGGCATATATGGATAAAGATAAACTTGAAAACTACTGCAATGGTAAGAAAATCAAAAGAACTCAAGCTAAGAAGAGGCACTGGTAACTTGAAAGGAGGGAAATGGGTACTTAACAGAACTGGCTGCAAGTACTAATATTGAAAAAGGGAGTCTAAGATGGTTCCAATATTTCCAGTTAATTAATTAGCCAGATAAACAGGTTTGGAGTTGCAAACTAATAAAGTTTGGTTGTGGTCATAACACTAATATATGATAAAATTAAATAAATGAGTATGATATATGTTAAATATATAAATATATGATGAAATTAAATAAATGAATAAATGAATGCATAGTTGAATGAAGTGATCTCAGTGAAGGTCATAGAACTTGCAGAAAAAGTAACTTCTCTTTTCTCTGTTTTTGTTACCTCAACCTTTATACTCTACAGGTAATAGACAAGTGACTTTTTCAATCAAGAGCCCAACTTTTGACATAATATTTTTTGACTAAAAGAAATGGGAGTAAACTTGGAAACTATGTATACATACTGATAGTATCTATGTATGTATACTGAGGTCTGCATTTAGTTTGAGAACCAAAAATAGATCTATAAAAGAAGGATACCAATAGGAAATACAACAAAAACAAAAAAAGACCTGTATTAGGAATCCATAAGAAAAATACATTTATAAAAATTATCAATAGTAGCTAACATGTATTAAGCACTTACTACATATTAGGTAATATGCTAATGGTTTACATCTGTATTTATAAGGTCAAACATCTGGTAAGTGGAACAGCAAGGGAAGTGATAGTTGTAATATAAAGATTTCTTTCTGAAAGGTTAGTTAAACCCCTTATTAGAAGGGATAATATCTAAGCTAGGGCATCTTTGGGAAAACTAAAGAAATAAAAAAAAAAATAAGAGAATGAATTTATCTCGAACAAGTAAACAGTAAAATCAAACACTTAGAATTTTCAAAGCTTATGAGAATCTTTATAGAAGACTTTTTAAAACTCAAATCACTCCTGGCCATACTCCTACAAGATCTCTTAGAATACATAGAACTTTTACAAATCAGAAACTATTTCTCATAGGTAAATAGCATAAAAACAGGAGGGAGGGAGGGAGGCAGAGAGCAGGAGAGGGGGAGATGGAAAGAGGGAGAGAGGGAAAGAGGGAGAGGGGGACAGGGAGAAAAGGGGAGAGGGGGGAAGAGAGAGAGAGAGAGGAGAGGGAGAGGGAAAGGGAAAGGGAGAGGGAGGGTAGGTAGGGAGGGAGGGAGGGAGGGAGGGAGGGAGGGAGGGAGAGAGGGACACAGGGAGACAGGGAGAGAGGGAGAGAGGAAGAGAGGCAGAGAGAGAGAAAGAAATACACAAATGGGTTATATTGCTTTTGGTTAATGACAATATTATTTGGTTTTAACTTCACTCTAATTTTTCTTATATACAAGTACTCTTTAAACCACTGTTTTCTAAACTTGTCTGATGAGAAAAATCACCTAGAGCATTTGTTTAAAACACATACTCCTAACATGAAAATTATAATTCCAAAAATCTGCATTTTTAACAAGTTGCATGAAATTCAAAATAATTTGATACATTTGGCAAACTGCCTGGGTGTCATCCCAAATTTAATAAATTAGAATTTCTGGCAGAAAAACAATGGAATTCCCATGGAATTTGTATGAAAAGAACTGGAATTTGTATGAAGAAAAAAATAACACCCATTCTAATGTATAAATTTATTTAGAATCATTGCTTTTTAAGCTATTTTCCAATATTAATGATTGTTAAATTGATATCTTTAATAGAATCAATTATTACTATCCCATAACCATAAAGCAAAGATTTTTATTAGATTCATTTAAAGCGTAAGTGTATGTGTGTGTGTGTGTGTGTGTGTGTGTGTGTGTGTGTGTGTGTTTGAAAATCCATCCAAAATAATATTTTCTTCAGTATGTGACAAAACGTATATGGGATCATAAACAAACAAGAAAACAAAAATGAAAGAAAAAGAAATGAAGGCATTCCCTCCACTGTATGTGGAACAACCATAGGTATGCTTGTTCTTATGAATAAATATTCCTATAGATAAGAGGTAGTGGATGCCCTGGACCAGGAGGTCCGCAAACTGCAGCTTGCAAGCCACATGCGGCCCTTTGAGTACATTCCATCTCAAAAGTTTGCCAACCCCTGGAAGAGCCAATCCTGTCCCTCACAACAATTTAAAAATTATTCAAGAGCCATAAATATATATTTACATAATCACCATTATGTGAATAATATCCTTTAAAAATTTATAAGTGAAACTATGATAGTTTTATTTTCATTTTCAATTTTACTTCAGAGCCTGCGGCTCGCAAGCTGCAGTTTGCTGACCCCTGGAGGCTCTCCGGTCTCAAAAGTTTGCTGACCCCTCCCTTGGACAATCTCACTGTGACATATCCAAGAAACACCCTTGAACCTGGAAGGTAGACCAGGCCTTAGACATGTGGGAATGGCATTCCTATACCTCTGACCCTTGTCTTGTTTGTTTGTTTGTTTGGTTTTGGTTGTTTTTTTTTTATTCTGAACTTTCAAGTGTTTGGTTACTCTGACACAAAGACGGAGTCCAGGAAATAGGCAGGAACATTCCTCTATAAAAGCCCAGCTGATGATGAGTGAATTATATCTTATAAGTCTAATTATATATTTGCCCATTTCTCTGCATTTTCTCGTTATTCTTTATCTTTAGAGCAGCCTTTTAAAAATATGTTTCAGCCTGTTCTCTGAATAGCCATATTCCAGTGGATATTAAGCAAAGGCATATTTCATGGCCAAAACATTAACAAGAGAGCAACATCCCTCTCCTTGAAGCCATCTTTATTGATGAACAGAAATTATTGAAACCTTCAATCTCAGGAAAAAAGATTCAGGACTACTAGGATTGACTGAATCTCCCTCAAGAAAAGTCTCTGTGTATTACCAACTCTGGAGGTTTAATTTTTGTCATATAAAAAGAGCTTATTACCTATAAATCCATAGTGCACAACATACACACACATACACAACCAAACTGCTCTGAAGTCTGAACCTCCAGTCTGAAAACTGGTTCTACTACCTAAACCGAATAAGGTTAGAGGAAGAAGGGGAAAGAACAAGAAAAGGGGGAAGATGGAGAAGGGGAAAAAAGGGGAAGATGAAAAGAATGAGCAAAAAAGAACAAGTAGGTAGGAGAGGGAGGAGAGAAATATAGACGAGGAGGAAAAGGAAGGAAAGGGGAAGACGATAGGATTGTAATTAAAGTAAGATTTCTGCAAGTGTTCTTCAAACATAATTCCTCAGAACTATAATTAAAGTACAGAAGTTCATATGAGGGTTTGCCTTGCAGCAAAAAAGGTTAGTAAGCTTTAGATTTTAAATGTGCATCACAGCAACAACCTAAAATAGTTGGTCTTTACTGCCATGACTATCTTTCTTCTCACTGCCACACAGAAAAGGTTCCGGGCATACTTACCTACAATGATGCACTGACCACAACAAGGCCCACACCTTCTGCCCCACTTTGTCAATAATAATACCTCATTTATTTCATACTACTGGGAAATCAATTGCTAAGTATAAATGAGCTGTACAGATAAATGTAATTTATTCCTTTAGGAAACCAAAGGGTTGTTTTGATTGTTAAAGTCATATTTTATTCATTTATCCAGTATATATTATTGATAGCCTACTAAGTTCAATACCCTCTGGTAGGCATATGAAGGAATACAAAAATAAATCCAACAATTATCTTAGTCTCATTAGTTAATAAAAGTGAACATATAAACAAATAAGAATTTAAAAGAAATAATTACCACAAAAAATATTGAAATAATGTTTCAATAAAGGGTAAAAGAATAAAGGGTATGGGCCGGACGAGTGGCACGATGGCTAAGAGCTGGCTTGGGACGCCAGAGGGCCCCGGTTCGGATCCCACATATGAGGGCCAGTGACACTGCCCTTTACAGCTAAGATGCTGAACAACAGCTCAACCTGGAGCTGGGCTGCCGTGAGTCGCCGGCGATGGCGTAGGCTGCAGCCAGTGCTGCAGTGGGTTGCCATGGGCTACCGTGTGTAGCCAGCAACCAGCATGAGTGGCCAGCAGCCGCCATGAGTGGCCATCCAGCAAGAGCGCAATGATGGTGCCAACTTGGGCCAGTGAAGCAACGTCCTCCACAACTAGACTGAAGAACAAAATGACAGCAACTTGTCTGTTCCCCCAATTCCCCAATAAAAATCTTAAAAAAAAAAAAGAATAAAGGGTATAAGTAAAACGCTGAAAATAAAATCCAAATCATGAAAAACTAAGCTTAAAATTTTATTCTGTAGTTAGTAAGATGCAAATGACTGGCTTGTTGACTTGAACAGTGAAATAATATGAGCAGGAATATAAATCATATATTAGTGTGTAAAACAGTTTATAAGAGGAAGAGACAAAAGTTCCAGGGTAAGGGGAGAGCAAAATGAAAAATTTAAGTAGCAAGCAAATAATTTTTAAAAAAGATATATAACAGAGATACAAAGTTTATGATATGAAAATTGAACTGATATAAAGATCAAAAAGGGGAAGAAGGGCCGGCCGAGTGGCTCAGTTGGTTAAGAGCTCGCTCAAGAGTTGAACTCTGAGCAACAGCGGTTCGATTCCCGGCCCGAGCTGAGCAGCCGCTGAGCTGCCAACAGGTGGCAGGATGGCTCAGCTTAAAAAAAAAATAAAAACAAAAATAAAAAAAATAATTTAAAAAAGCGGGGTGAAGAACAAACGGGATGTGGAGTACAGAATAGGGAATAGGGTCAATGGAATTATAACAGCTATATAAGATGTCGGAGAGGTAGTAGATTGGGCAGGGGAGTTATCACTTTGTGAGGGGTGTAAATGTCTAATCGTTGTTTTGCACACCTGAAACTAAAAAATAGAGAGAGATATATAAACTCCAAAAAAATAAATAAAACTTTAAGGGTTTAATAGAAAAAAGGAAAAGAAAAAAGCTGACTTAAGTCTCCACTATTATGAAGTGGAGGTCTCTTAATCAAAACAGGGGGTTTAAGAACAGGAATGTATATGGGACTGGAAGTGGTAAATTCAATGTTACATATTCTGGGGTTGACTGACCAAAAAAACATCCACATAGCAATATATCATAGGTAGATGGAAAATAAGAATAAAAGCTCTGGAGATAATAAGAGTGGAACACTATGGTGAAAATGAATAAAAATTACTAAAACAAAAGTTCCACAAAAGCACAGATATCTGTTTTATTTAGTGTCATATCCCAGTGTCCACAACAGTGTCTGGTACACAGTAAATACATCATACAGTCATCCTCCCTTATTCGAGAGGGATATGTTCCAAGACCCCAGTAAATGCCTGAAACCTCGGATAGTACCAAACTATACATACTATGTTTTGTCCTATCCACGTTTTTACCTATACATATATATCTATGATAAAATTTAAATTATAAATTAGGCACAGTAAGAGATTAACAATAACTAATAATAAAATAGAATTATAATATATTCTAATAAATTTGGGGGAATGTGGTCTTTGTCTTTCTCCCTCTCTTCTTTCCCCTTCTCCCTTCCCCCTGTCCATTCCCCTTCCCCTTCTCTCTCTCTCTCTCATAATCAATAAGATAACCAATGACCAAGATGGCTACCAAGTGACTAAAGTGGGGGTAGCCTATACAGCACAGATACCCTGGACAAAGGGATAATTCTCCTCCCTGGTGGGATGGAGCAGGAAGACTCAAGATTTGATCACACTGCTCAGAATAGTGCACAGTTTAAAATATACGGATTTCTGGAATTTTCCATTTAGTATTTTAAGACCACAGTTAACTGCAGGTAATTGAAAGCTCAGAAGGAGAAACTGTAGATCAAGAGAACTCCTTACTGTAAGCATTTACTAAAAGAATGCCACAGAATATATCATACTGAGAGAGAGAAAGAAAGAGAGAGAGAGAGAGAGAAAGAGAAAGAGAGAGAGAGAGAGAGAGAGAGAGAGAGAGAGAGAGATAAAGAGAGAGAGACACTGCAAGAGGTCAAGAGCCTGATCTTTTTATGTCAAAAGTTAGATGTAAAAGAGAAAGAAGATGCAGATAAGAATCAGAGAAAAGCATTAGGTGTCATAAGAAAACCAATGAGAGACTATTACAGAAGTCATAATAGGTATTAGGACAGTGGGGATGGTGAATTATGTCATTCTCAATAGAAATATTTACTTACACCTACCTTGCGTGGTTGAAAATCGTATTTCACACAGTGCTGAAAACCTTTTCCTTTGGACTTCAGTGATGTGACTATAAGACAGTTGCCAACAAAATGGGCAGAGTAGCCAACTCCTTTGCTAGTACGAAAACTATAAAGAAAACTGAGAATAGTATAATACCCTCTGATACAAAGAAGTATATATCTAAAGATTATTATTATATAAATAAAACATTATTATAAAAATAAACCTTATTTCCCCATACAGAGCTATTACATGTACCAAATAAAGACTAAAGCATAAGAGCTTTAGAAAACTAAAAGGAATTTAAATTGAGAAAATAGAAGGTTTTTATAACATTTCAAAATTTCTATTTAAAATACCACAAATACATTAAAACAAACTAATGGCCCACTTTACATCTACCTTTAAGGATTATCTGGAATCAGCAAATACAAAAATCATTTATACAGTTAATGTTTTCAAAAACAATTCATTCTTTAATTCTAGTGTATCTCTGAAAACAACTTACAAATTATAAAAAAATATCAGAGACAACTTTGAAAAATAATGTAGGTAATCCAGCAAGGAGTACATTTTTATTTTTAGTGAAAAAAATGATGTAACAATGGAATATAGTTATTCCCTCTAGAGGAAAACGCCTCCTAACTGTGAATTCAATCACAATATATTAAAAAACTATGAATGCTTTGAAAAATGACAATATTATTGAAATAAATGTATGTTTTCTTACAATGACCATTCTGAAGTTCAACCCCATTTATGTTTGGAATTTCAGATGTTTGTTTGAAACGCCCTCTCACTACTATCCATAAATAATCTTTTGTAATAAGCTTGCAAGCTATAAGGAGATCACATTTTCACACTCATATTTCAGTGAGTCATTGTACAAAAAGCACATTAAATATTATTGTTTCATTAAATCCTATGTGATAGGTATTATCTTCATTTTACAGTCATAGACATCAAAGCACAGGATAAACAGTAAGTAGGGAAGACAAGACTTAAATTCAGGCAGTCTTGTTTCAGAGCATTGCAAGTATTAAATGAATTAATACATGTAAGTACTTGCAATACCTAGTACATAGTAAGGCAATCAATGAAGTTTATGTTCTCATTGTACATTATGGGTAAACTAAAATTACCAAGCTCTTTACAGGTCAATCCATCATTGGGTTGAGCAACCCACTCAGTTATCTACCAAATAATTAATCGTATACAATTATAATTTCTTACATGGTTATTATTATTATTTTAAAGCATATCTTAATTATGCTCACTAAAAAAAGTAAAAATGCAAAATGAATGAAATCGTTAGGAGATTGTTGTTTTTTTTTCTCTCCATGATCAGGAACCAGCATCTTCACTAAGAAATGATCTATATTGATAGACTAGACAAAGAAGGTCTGTAACCCTTGACTCTTAAACTGTAATTGGAAAAAATAAAACAAACTATTTGAAAAAAAAAAAGCAATAGTGAGACAACAGCAAAAAATAAGAAAAATAAATTGACTTAACTGTGTCTTTATAATATTAACATGTATACTTTAACATATATATTGTTATATTTCATTTAATATGTTGCCTTGATACTTATATATTTACAAAATTGAAATACTTAAGACAAAGTACTAAAATTAAACATATTACTTACCAATAAAGATAAGGTTTATCCTTATCAACATTAATGTTATTTAATGGATCCATACGAAACCAAGTGTTTAGGGTGAAGCCATTCTGATAAGGCCACTTTGCAATAGGAGGCAATGCAATTGCCTACAAGGCAATGAAAAAAAGACAAAAGTATCAGTTAAAGAAAACGCAATAGTAACTAAGGTCAAATACAGATTTAACAGATTAAACATTGAAGGCATAAATATCAGAAAATCATGGACAAATAAAAATAGAAACTATTCTTACTAATAGTCTATAAATGCTATTTATTAACTATTTATTAATATTATTTTTAATTACTCAATGAATGAAGTTTCATATCTAGGTTACATATGTTTCAGACTGTACTCCAGGAAGTCCTCCTCCAGTTTTACCAATATACGATCCCTTACACATGTCTCAGAATTTTCAGCTTTCTATGATTTATGTTAGGTTTTCAGTAATATTTCATTTGATTAAAGGAGGTTGAATCTTTAAATACAAAAACAATTGTGTGATCCATATTAATGGAATCAATATTGAAGAAATGTAAATATTAAGAGATAATATTCAGAATACTGAAACAAAGGAGAAAGAATGAGATTTATTATACAGAAATTTAACCACTGAAATTGATGACCAAGAAAGATTTTGATCCACTCATAAAGTAGGAAAGAAATAATGTAGTACTCAATTGATACTAGCAATAAAAAAAAAAATCTAGCCATTCTAAGGAAAAAATGAGAAACTGGTTAAATGCTTGACATGATGTCAACAAACATCCAAGTGGATTTATTTATATTCCTATGAGATACCCAAATTTCCATGACATAAAAGGTAATTATCCATTATGATTTGATAAATGTTCTGTTCCCCCAAACAGATCCTTCATATTGCTGAAAGGATAATGACCTTTCTCAAATATAAATAGCTTCCATATTAAAAATCCTCTGCATATAAAATAAAGCTTACATTTCTTCAGGTTATACAAGACTCTTCACACACCCTATGGCTCCAACAAACCCTTTTGATCTTATGAACTTCTACTATCTATTCCACATTCTAAATTATACCTAAATATGCCAGCTGTCCCACCTGTTCTTTTACAGCTTCCCGTTTTGTATATTATGTTGCTTCTGTCCATAAGACTTCCTCCAGCTAAATCCCAATCATCCCTCAATACCAGGCTAATATGTAGTTTTCCTGGACATCTGTAAAGCTTTCCTGGACATCACTCCAGCTTAGTTTCTCTTTACATTGTCTTCCCGTAGCACTTAGTACCTAAATCTATACTAGTTTATTGTAACAAGCTCTTTTTGTATCTGTCTACTCATTAGAGTTCCTCAAGAATAAGGAATATAATTTAGACTCCCAGCATGTAACATAAGACATAGAAAACATTCACTATGTTGTCAATGGAAACATTTCAAAGCGGCAAAGTTTATAAGTGCTTTTCATTTTAAAAATAGAAACAAAACTGAAATACACACAGATACACATATACAAATTCAAATAAAGATTCAAACCCAAAAATGAATAAAAATTTCCCATACAATATCCTTTAGGATTTTAAAAGTAATTAGTTCAAGCAGTTTAATCGTCAATAAGCTTTCCTTGACTTTTTAAAAAGGGAAAGGTTTAAAATTCATTTATTTTTATTTGTTTGCTAGTAAAATACAATTCTTGCCAAGTTTACCTCTGATTAATACCTCCGTAAGTTTCACTACACCAGAATTCACATACGACTAGCTGCTTGAGAGTACCAAGGTAAACGAGAAATATTTATTGAGGACACTGAATTAGTAAAGTGAATCTACCACATTGTATAAACTACTTAACACATATGTTAAGTTGTTCTTAATGCCTGGGGAATACAACTGGCATGAGGTTA
This sequence comes from Hipposideros armiger, assembly GCF_001890085.2. Lineage (NCBI taxonomy): Eukaryota > Metazoa > Chordata > Mammalia > Chiroptera > Hipposideridae > Hipposideros > Hipposideros armiger. The sequence continues at coordinate 2,246,444 of NW_017731548.1, forward strand.
GATTCGGGATTTTCAACCTTTGCGAAGACCAGCACAGCCAACTACACTTTCACATCAGCAACAGGGGCTCATTACAGCATTCTAACTGGAGCACTGAAAAGCATTTAGGAGTACAGTCCATAGCTTCCCTTTCCCCCATTACTCCACATACCTGTGCAATCTCTTATCCCCAAACAATGGCCTACCACTTTCTGTATCATTGGTCTCATCACCCAGTCTACTGGGCCCTACATTAGAACTTAAACACTGAATTAATCTAAGAGATACAGTAAAGAATTTGAGACAAGCTGCCCTTCAAGTTTTCCAGACCTACTCTTCAACCAAGGAAAAGATATGTGGTCCAAAAGATCATTTGTTATTTTCCCCATAGTAGGACTGAGAGAGTCCTAAATCACATACAGTTGCAAACACTAGTGAACCAAAATACAACAGAAAAAAAGAAAAATGTTATAAAAGAAAAATCTAAGTTTGAATGATAATGAAATAACAATAGTCTTTGGTTTTGGTACAATTGGTACCAAAGCATCACAGGCTCCAGAACAGCATTTTCCTCAGTCTCATTGTGGACTTCCAATAAATAATCCCATGGATAAAGATCGCTATCATAGCCTAGCTCTTCAACAAGAGAGGCACCTTTAGTCAGAGACATTCTCTTAAATTTAATGTATAACAGCCAGAATAAATGTTTTAGGGACCTGAAATCTCTCATTTCTAGAGGGTACTCATCAACCTCTTGTTCTTATGTACCAACCAAAGCTTCTATACGATGCCTGACCACTGCACTATATACCTGAAGCTGAAGTCGAATAATATTGAATGTCAACTATAATTAAATATACAGACACATATATGTGACATATAGTCACAGGATATAAAGTACAGCATAGGGAATATAGTCAATGGTATTGTAACAGCTATATACTATGTCAGAGGGATAGTTGACTTGGGGGGGTGTTATTACTTTATGAGGGGTGTAAATGTCTAACTATTACATTGCTTTGTATACCTGAAACTAATAAATAAATAAATAAATCAAAGCAAATCACTGGGAGAAAAAGAAATACATAAGTATAAATCTAACATGTATAAGACACATGCTGTAAATTATAAAATGCTGATGAAAGAAATTAAGAATGTAATAAGTACAAAGATATATCATGTTCATAAATTGGAGGGCTCAACATAGTAAAGATGATGTGATTTCTCCCCAAATTGATACACAGATTCAAGCAATTCCTATCAAAAACCTAGCAACACTTTTTTGTAGATATAGACAGAATTATTCTGAAATTTAGATGGAAAGGCAAAGGAAATAGAATAGCTAAAATAATTCTGGGGGGAAAATGTGGGAGGAATTCCTCAACTTGATTTCAAGCTATCGTAATCAAAACTTTTTATTACTGGCAGAGAGATGGATACATAGATCAATGGAACAGGATTGGGAAACCAGACATAGACTCACACAGTAAGGCTAACTGATTTTTCATTACAAAGATGTACAACCTATTCAGTGAAGAAAATATGAATTTTTTTCAGCAAATGCTGCTGGACCATTTGAATATCCACAGGCAAAACAAAACAAAACAAAACAAACCCTCAATCCAAACATTATACCTAATACAAAACTTAACTCAAAATGGATTATAGATTTAAATGTAAAATTAGAAAACTTTTAAAAGAAAACAGTTGAAATTTTTGGGGACCTAAGACTTAGACATGACACCAAAAGTACTTACTATCCATAAAAAAAAGAATAATATTTTGACAAATTGGGATACATCAAAATTTTTGTTCTATATATGACCCTGTAAAGAGGATGAAAAGACAAGCAACAAACTAGGAGAAAATATGTGCAAACCACATATCTGACAAAAGGGCCTGTATCTAGAATATGTAAAGAACTCTCAACAAAAAATAAAATAAAATAAAATAAAACCAAATAATCCAATTAGAAAATGGACAAAAGGCATAAAGGGACCTTTCCTGGATATAAGAATGAAAAAAAGCACATGAAAAGATGTTTAACATCATTAGCCTCTAGGGACATGCAAATTAAGACCACAATAAGATATCGCTAAGTGCCTCTCACAATGGCTAAAATGAAAAAAATAGTGACAACACCAAATGCCGAGAATGCAGAGACACTGGATCTCCCATACATTGCAGATGAAAATGTAAAATCATATAGCCACTCTGGGAAATATTTTGGCAGTTGCTTAAAAATAATCATACACTTACCATAGTACCTAGCAATTGCACCCCTGGATATTTATACCAAAAAAATGAAAACATATCCACACAAAAACCTGTACATAAATGTGCTTATCAGCTTTATTTGTAATAGGTAAAAACTAGAAATGACAAAAATGCCATTAAACAGGTAAACTGTTAAATAAACTGGTACATCCATACAATGGATTACTACTCAGCAATAAAAATCAATGAACTATCGACGCATACGGCAACTTGGTGGATCTCAAGGGTATTATGCTCAGTGGGGGGAAAAGACACTTTTAAAAGGCCACATACTGTACGATTCAACTTACACAACACTCTTAAAATGACAAAATTACAGGGAGAACATATCACTGGTTGCTAAGCATTGGGGGATCGTGAGGAAGGAGTCAGTGTGATTATAAAGGGTGATTATATAGAATGAGAATTTTGTAATGATGGTATAGTTCTGTATCTGTATTGCAGTAGTGATTAGACATTCTACACTTATGATAAAATGGCACAGAACTATATGTACACATTATACCCATGTCAATTTTCTGGTTTTGATATTGTACTATAATAATTTAAGATGCAACCACTGGGAAACCAGGTGAAAGGCATATGGCACATCTCTGTACTATATCTTTGCAATCTCCTATGTATATATAATTACCTCAAAATAAGCAGTTAAAATAAAGTTTGCTTAAATATTAACAGAATTTATTGCTACATGACAGATTATAGATTATTAATGCTTTGTCCTTCAACATTTTACTGTATTTTCCTATTGTCTCAGAATAGTCTTATATTATTTTTAAAATAAAAAGAAAATTAATTACAATTAAAAAAAGAGCTTCTATGCAGTGCATATTGCATCCCCAGCCCTTTTCAACCCTTTTTAAACTAATACATACATCCTGCCTTAATCAATGCACGAAAGCTAACTTTGGATAGTACTGCCTGATGTGGAACCCAGAACAATTTACTTGCAAACCATTTTTGCCTGATCTTACCACCCATTTCTCAGATTCCTTATATTTCCTTTGATTCCCATGGTGCTAATGGCATGTCCTTTGAACTACCTTTGTGATTTTGGACTTCAACTGCCTTCACATGTCCTATTTCCTTCTACAATATTTTGGTACCCACTATTGGGTATTCCTCGTTGTGCCCAGTGAGCCCATAGGACCTCATACCTATATCCCTCACTGTTTCCTGCTCTAGCTGACTCTAGAACCTATGTTCTTATCTATGGTACTAGGCAAAAAAAAATTATTCTGATGTTCAGATGGGGTGCTTTCAGCAAACTATTTCAGTGACTAGAAAAGTACACTATTTCCTAAATTAAGCAGATTAATGAAACAGATCATAGTCATGAATGGCAAATCTAAATAATATACCCATAACAGTCAGAGGGCATATAAAATTCTATCTTACATTTCATTCACCTTTATATAAATCACTGTAGAATGTAATTTACTCTATGAATGAGTAAATGTTACCAAATTGCCCATGTGGAGGCAGCATAGGTCATAGACAGGCATCTCCACAGTACAAAATACAACTCTGAAGGCCTAGTACACATGGTTATTTTGGAGGGAAAGTAATCAGTGCCATAATCTCAGTCATCTAAAGGCACTTCTCTTAGCAGTGATCCAAACAGTATGTACCCTCTTGATACAAAGATCCAGAAGCAGATTATCAGAAACACTATAAAAGCATGGATTTTAAAATTAGCTCCTATCTGAATTTTTTAGCAGTTCAATAGCAGAAGTAACATGGCTGACAATTAGCCAATCTGCTGTTTAATAAAACAGTGGACTTAAGGTCAGGCAAATTTTGGTTCAGGTTGTGACTCTGCTTTATGATCCTAAACAATGTTATATCACTGAGGCTCAGTTTCCTCAACTGACTTAACAATGATAATAACCATTACTGTACACAGTTTGTATGACTCAAATGAAATAACAGTTGTAAAAGTTTTAGTTCCATCCCTGCTTCCTTCTCTCCATAAAATATATTTTTGACAAAATTCAACACTGATATCAACATACTAATGGTTAAAAATACTCCCAGTAAACAGGAATAGAAAGGAATTTCCTGTACCTGATAAAAGAGATTTCTTAATACCTATAACTAATAGCATACTTAATGGTGAAATGCTTTCTCTAAGACTGAGAATAAGTAAAAAATGTTACTGTTACTCAACACTGCACTAGAGGTCCTAGGCAGTACAGTAAAAAAGCATACTAATTATAAAGTAAGCTTTATTCACAGATAAAATTATTATCTTTGTAAACAGTGTTAAAGCATTTACTAAAAAAACTGCTATAACTAGTAAGTAAATTTAAAAGTCTCAGAATATAAGGATAATATACAAAAACATCTATTATCTTTACAAATACTAGCCAAAAGCCGTATAGAATATCTGTGGGTAAATGTAACAAAATATTTTTTATTTTTATTTATTTATTTATTTTAGCTGAGCCATCCTGCCACCTGTTAGCAGCTCAGCGGCAGCTCATCTTGGGCCAGGAATTGAACCAGTGACCCTGTTGCTCAGAGCTCACACTCTTGAGTGAGCTCTTAACCAACTGAGCCACTCAACCGGCATCAACAAAAGATTTTTAAGATTTGTATGCTGAAAACTATGAACCAGTGAAAAAAATCAAAGGAAACTAAATAAAGGGAGTATATACTGTGTGTGCGAACTGGAAGATTCAATAGTGTTAAGATCTATTATCTCCAAACTGTTCTACAGTTTAGTACAATACAATAAAAATCACAGCAGGCTTTTCATAAATTTGACAAGCTATTCATAAGTACATGGAAATGCAAACAATCTAGAATAGCCAAAATTATTTTTAAAATGAAGAACAAATTTGGAGTATTTATACTACCCGATTTCAAGAACTACTCTACAGCTATTATTGTGATATTGACATAAGGATAGATATACAGGACAAAAGTACAAATAGAAAGTTCAGAAATAGATCCACACAAACATGGCCAGATAGTTTTCGAGAAAGGCAGCAAGGTAATCAAATGTGAAAAAAAAAACCTGTCTCTTCAACAAATGGTTATGAAGTAATTCAATATCTATATACAAAACAAATAATCAAAGCTTAACCTCCAACCTTCCCTTGCACAACATTTTAAAAATTCAGTTACAAAACAGTCACGGGGATGTAAAGCACAGCATAGGGAATATAGTAAAAATATTTTAATAACTACGTACAGTGCCAGGTGGGTACTAGACTTACTGGGGGATCACTTCGTAAATTATATAAATGTCTAACCACTATGTTTTCCACCTGAAACTAATATAAAATAATCCTGAATATCAACTGTAATTGAAAAATAATTTTAAAAATTTCACACAAAGAGATCACAAACCTAAATATAAGAGCTGAAACAACATAATTTTTAGTAGAAAGAGTAAGTGAAAAAATGTTGTGATCTTGGTTTATACTGATTTCTTTGATTACAAAAGCACATGCCATAAAAGAAGGATTTTAATTGAACTTCATCAAAATTAAAATCGTTTATACTTCAAAAAATATCGTTCAGAAAATAAAAACACGCCACAGATAGGGAGAAATCATTTGACAAATATATATCTGAAAAATTAACTTATACCCCAAATATACAATTTCTTAGGATAATAAGACAAAAAAAACAATTTTTTTTAAATGAACAGAAGACTTGAACACAAACATTATAAAAGGAGATGTAAGAATGGCCAATAAACACATGAAAACAAATGCTCAACTTCATCAGTCATGAGAGTGATACAAAATTGATATTATCATGAGGTACAATGACATAACCATTTAAATGACTCAAATTAAAAAGATGGACAACGGCCAGGATGCAGATCAATTAGGATTCTCATACATTGTGGATGGAAACGCAAAATTTTCTACTATGGAAAGCAATCTGCCTTTGTCTCATGAAAAGAAACACTCACGTACCATAAATCCCAGCAATCTCCTTCTTACGTATTTATTACTCAAGAGATAAAAAAACATCCCCACAGAAGACCTATGTCCAAATGTTCCCTTCACATTTGCCAAAAACTATTCACAATAGCCAAAAACTCAAAACCCAACTGTCAATCAACTAATCGATGGATAAACTGCGGCATACCCATAAAATGTAATACTATTCAAAATATAAAGGAACAGAATAAGCTACTGATAAGCCACAACATGGGTAATCTCAAAAGCATTATGGTAAGTGAAAGAAGCAGCCTGACAAAAAGGCTACATACTGTGTGGGTTTACTTATATGAAATTCTAGAAAAGGCAAAATGAAACAGCCACAAAATAAATCAGAGGTTGCAAGGGACAGAGGCTGGGGAGAGGAGTTTGGTTTCAAATAGCAACAAGGGAATTTGGGTGGAGTGATGGAATTGTTCTAAATCATGATTGTGGTAGTGGTTTCCAGACTATCACCAACTCATCAAACTAAACTTTTTAAATGGTGAATTTTACTGTATGTAAATTATACCTTCTTAGAGCTGACTTAAAAATATATAAATAAAAATAAACACATGTATTTTAAACTTACCGCAGCACTACAACCAGGAAAATTGAAAAAAGTATCAGGACCATGTCTTTGTGGCATCTGATTAAGAACTGATAATAATTTTACTGCATGTCTTGGCTGAGAAAACAAGAAAAAGAAATGTCATTGTACAGATTTAGCAAAAATACCTAATATATCACATTAGCCACTGCACTGTTTTCTAACTAGAGAGAAAATTAATTTCAAATCATTTGCTTAACTCTTTAAGAGGAACAATTTCCATTACAAATTCAAGTTTATATAGCTCTCTAGAGACAAATTGTTGAGCATTAAGTATTAATGCACTGACATTGAATGCTTCTCCCTCTGACCACAGCTTACCCAGATTCCACTTTCTCCTCGAAGCATGCTGAACAAAAGCTTCAACTCCTTGACAGTGATGCTGTAGCTGGCAAGAACCCCCAACATATCAACTAGAAGATCTTCAAAGGAAAATAAAGTTATTCTGAACTCTAGTCATGAGCTGCCATCTGTCAAGGTAATATACTTTTTTAAAGAACAGAAGTTATCAAGTGTCATTTTACATATATATGTATATCTAATATAGCTAACCATCCTCATGAAGAGTCATTCTAATTAATTAAGTCAAGATAAAACAAAAATTAAAGTTTTAGGGCTTTTTCCCCCCAACAGATTTTCACTTCCATTAAGTTTTCTTAGCAAATACATAGATTTTTATGCGTTACTAGAATACACACACACACCCTGCTGTATGCAGGGAAAAGGTAGGCAAAATATGCAAAGGTACATTGACTGAACATTTTAAACTAATAACCATATTTTCTTTTAGAACATGTTCTTGAAATACTCCTTGGCATATTAATAATTCTGAGCACTTACTCATTGCCTGGCATGATTCCAAGTGGTTAACATGTATTAACATCACAAATCCTTGTAACAAGCTTATGAGGTAAGCACTATTATGCCCTTCTAAAAATTAGGAAAGTGAGTCTTACATTACTTACTTACATTGCCCAAGAACACAGTCTAGTAAGTGGTGAAGTTAGGATATGAACATAGGCAGTATGGCTCCACAGCCCTCACTCACACCCACTAGTCTCTAAATGGAAGTATCATTTAAATGCATCACTAATGATACCCATTGTGTTAATGTGTTTATGTGCATATAACAGACACACCAACTCACCAAATAATAAAAAATATATACATTTACTCTCATATCCCTAATTACTTTCTCATCTCTAGACATTGTGAGTCATACCTCTATCAATTGTTTTTTGCAAGAAATTAAACATCTAAATATTTTTATTTCATTTCTTTTGATTTCTGAAGTACTTCCTAAGAATTAAAGCTACTACACAAGTTATTACAATCAATGCACATATACAGTCTAAACAATTTATCATCAATTAATAAAAAATGAGGTTATGATAATTTGAAAGAATTAATTATTGACATGTAATATATATTATCCAATATCATAGATTAATAGCTGGAATTTGAGCCTTTAAAAATACTACATATTTCAAAATAGAAATTTAATATGGTTATTTTCATGAATAAATAATTGATTCTCACTTAATGTCACAATAAGTAAACAATCTCTATAATAAAATTGTGACTGTGGATATGTAATTTTTGAGGAAGATCTTTTAATGAAATAAAATGCTTAATCATTAAAGTAACAAAAACGTTCAGTTACTACATATTAGTCAGAAGATCTATTTCTAAAAGAGAATTCTAGATAAAAATCAAACATCTTAAAACCCTAAGTTAACATGAAGCATTTTTAAGCAATTAGCTTCAACGGCAATCTTCATAGAAGGTATCTTAAAGGTTCACCTACAAATACTTTTCTTAAAAATTTAACATCTATTTCCAAACCTTTATCTCATCTCATGTATATCACAAAAAAGTGATCTATTAAATTTGTATTTAATGGCATAATTATTAAAATTTCTTATTTATTGTGCATGTAACATAACTGAGCAGCTCTATTAAATTTTATAACAGGTCTTTTCTGAACAAGATTTTTAAAGGAAAAATATACTATCTCTATGAAATTCTCATATCAATTTCCTATGGATATTAAGTTTAACCACCTTCTAGTGTTATTTTCACATTATTAAATGAAAGGTACCCTTTGAAATTAACATACTACAAAACATTCACAGTGAAAATTTAGTGTTTTGGTGGTTACTGGTGCTTCATTAGTATGTCATCTAAATTTTAATTTTCCTACTGAGAAGTAAGGTGGAGGTACTTTCAATGCTTAAAATAACAATATATAAAAGTTTTGTTATCAGTATTACTGAGAATGAAGGATAAGAGAATTAAGAAGCTTTGTATAATAGAAAATGTGAAGACATGAACTTCCATGGTACTATCACATTTACTATCACCTTACATCTCAATGCTCATGAATTATGTACCTGTCTATCTACAATGCATGGTACTTGCATCTCATTTTGTAAAATGCACTCTAAAACGTTGTGGCCATTTTATTAGTTACAAAAAAAAATTTAAGGGTTTAAACCCAGATAAAGGATTCAGAGATCACATGATCTTCTATAAAATATGTGTGCATATATGCTTATACAAATAAATTCCTGTTAAACAATGCTAGAATTTACAGAAATGGTACATTTATATTAAAAAGATGTTTTAAGTTTGATTCTCATTTTTCTTCAAGTGAACCATTAGTAACCAATATAGACAATGCTAAACCATTCTCAATAGAGATAGATGCCACTATGAAAGCAATTGGAAATTATTTTTAATATACTCTATAAGAAAAACTAAAATTTTTAAATATTGTTTAAATTTAAAAAGCATTGATCTTTAACCTGTTCCTCACTCCATTCTTCATTAATATTTTGTTCTACTAATATTAAAGCATAAATCAAAATATCATAGTGGATTCTCTAGTGTCTAAACTACATTTAAGGTTTAGACATGATACTGTAAGAAGTCATATAAAACCCTTTTATGTCAGAAGAAACTTATGCTGAAGATTGATAGTTTAAGAGAATCTACATTTTGAACTCTAAATGTTATTTTCTGGGAATGACTGTTGCTCTAGGACCATCTTTCAAAACATTTCTACTGAAGTATATCTAAGCCCAGAGGGAAATGAACTTCAAGGAAGGTAAAGGACTGGTGGAAAGAACCATAGATTTCAAAGTTATTATTTGAAATAACACATAACAAGCACAAAATTTAATAATTTTATCTTTAAATTTCATGCAAATTTTATGTTCTGTTCCATAATATATCTGTGTTTATTTTCATACAAAAGTTTCTCCAAAAAAAATTCAAAGTACAATGGACACTTCCAAAAAAATACATGCTTAATTATCCTAAAACTTTTTAGTTCCTCCTGTCATAGTTCCATATATGCCAAATTAAAGAGCATGGATAGAGCTCTGAGAATTTGATAAAGTGCCCATTACACAGAAATATAATATGTATTATGATATTTTAATCATGTGAAGGTTTAATTAGATACTACACAGAAAGGTATTGTTTATTTTTCTGAAAGATTTCATAGCACTTATTCCACATTATTGAGATTTTTTTCTAAAACCTGAGAAAGCAAAATTAGTAATTGTCTAATACAGAACAAATTACCTTCTATTTGCCAGGTTTTCTCTTAATATAAAAGGCAAATTTTCCATCCATTTCCATTTGTCTATTTTAAATCAAGGTAGCTTCAACAAATTTATATTAGTAATAGAATATAAAAAGAAGTACATGAATCTTTATAAACACTAAATTATACTTTCCTGTCAGGTAACCTCATACCTGCTATCATGTCATCTACAGCACTCATTTTCAGCAATACTTGTTCAATTAGCCCAACTTCTGTGCTAGTCTGTAAATTCCGAACACTTTTTCGTAGAATGGCTGTAAACATGCTCCATATTTCTGCTTGACATGTTACATCACAGTGCTCCAAAAGCTCAGTCATGCATGTTATACTCTCAGCATCCTGGATAATAAAGTTCATCTCCAAGTCAAATTCTCCACCAACCAGCTGAAAATAAACAGAAAGGAACAATATGTAATGATATGGCGGGAGGTTATTTATAACAACAAAATAAAATAATACCAAATATTCAATAGCAAGAAAGTATAGCTACTCTAAAAAATTTCAAGTCTTCTAGTCGAAAACTAATTTTGATAAAAATGCATAAGCTACAAATAAATGAAGACTTCAAATGAGCACAGAAAAACGTGTTGTTTTTTAATGGAAAAGGTGATTTCAAATCTAGAACAAAGCAAAACAGCATATGACTACCAGGTGGGATTCAGGTCAAATTCCTATAAAAAGGAGTTGGCTCTTAAAAGTGATAAACACTAGAAGATGCAGAGTTCACTGATGATAAATTTTACGTGATAATATGTAAATGTTGAGATAATAAAATCAATATTTAAGAAAAAGTTTAAAAGAGAAATACCTAATATCTTGTAATACTTTTTAAAGAACTGTGAAATGATAAAGAAAGGTGATTTAACAGCAACATGTTTGACTTGTGGCATTATGCCACATTAGTCAAAAGTATTAGTGTCCCTACCACATGCTACTTTAAGTATAGTGATAGACAAATACACACAGAATAAAAGCCATACCACAATGACACTCTTAGTCTCTGCTGATCAATAGTGCATGAATTATTTATTATATTCAGTTATAAGTACCATTCTTTTTTTTTTTTTTTTTAGCTCAGCCATCCTGCCACCTGTTGGCAGCTCAGCAGCAGCTCAGCTCAGGCCGGGAGTCGAACCGCTGTTGCTCAGAGCTCACACACTTGAGCGAGCTCATAACCAACTGAGCCACTCATCCGGCCCCATAAGTACCATTCTTAAAGAACATTGACAAACCAGAAGTCTTTTTGGTCTAGAGAATGGAAAATTTTGGAAGACAATAATAGCCATATACAAAACGCCTGATAATTTTAAAGTTATTCATTCATTCAACAAATATTTAATTTATTAAAGACTAGGACTTACTGTTCGAGGAACTAGGGACATATCCATGGATCCCCCCAAAAAAAACAACTTATGCACTAATAGTGCTAAATTCCAAGAATAAAGATGTATAAATGTATACAGTATGTATACTGTATCCCGAAAAAGGTTGAAGTTGGCTTACAAGTACGTAAAGCATAAAAGAAGATATAAAGAGTGAGAAATTGGCAAAGAAGAAACAAAGGAAAAGTAAGATTATGGACAGATAGGGACTAGAAATTAAATTCAAAACATAGAATTAATTTTCCATCAATGAAAGGTGTTCATTAATATGGATGAATGACCATGTGGTATGATATAAATGGGATAAATAATAGTAATAACAACAGTACCACCCAACCGTACATGCCATTTAGTGCTATTCTAATTGCTGTACACATATTTTATAATTTAATTCTGACTACAATTCATGAGAAAAAAGCTACTATTATCTTCATTTTACAGATAAGGAATCACAGGCAAAGAAAGTTTAAGTTGCAAAAGAGCACAAAACTAGTAGGTAGAGGATCCAGGATCAAAACCCAGTAAGTCTACACAAGTATATACAAGCAATAAAATCTCACTTAAGAATGCTTTTAAAGTCTTCTAAAATTTAAGAATTTTAAAACAAAACATTCTCAAATTCCAAAATATTATACTCTATACACATTTTTCTCTGTAACACCTACAAAATTCAATTTTATAAGAAACTAGCCCTCATGATATCATCTGACCTTTTTCACAGACCGAGATACTGTCTCTGGTTAAAGGCTGGTTTTTACTTCTATTTACGAAACAACTTCAACTCGTCTTATTTCTGGTTTATTAACAATAACAGCTATAAGAGCAGTTGACTCTGAATTCAGACTTCCTGGATTCAGTTTCCAGCTGCACCACTCACTTGTGGTGTGACTTAATGACACCACTTCTCTAAGCCTCAGTTATTTCATCAACAACATGGGAATAAAAGTAATTGGGTTTTTATAAGGATTAAATAAAGTAACTGGTTATAAGCACTTAGGAACACAGTTAGGCATATACTTACCATTTAGTTAAGGTTAGCTAGTATCTAGTATCTAAGATTAGCTAGAATAAAAAATATATGGTACACACACACACACACACAAACACACACTTAAACATTACTTAGCAATAAAAAGAATGAAATCTTGTTATTTGTAACAACATGGATGGCCCTAAAGGGTATTATGCTAAGTGAAACAAATCAGACAAAGACAAATACCATATAACTTTACTTATATGTGGAATCTATATAAAAACAAAACAAATGAACAAACAGAACAAAAACAGACGCATATATATGGAGAACAAACCAATAGTTTCCAGAGGGAAGGGAGATGGGGTACAATGGGTGAAAAAGATGAAGTTGAATAAAAGGTACAAATTTCCAGTTATAAAATAAATAAGCCACAGGGATATAATATAAAGCATCCTGAAAAATAGTCAATAATATCTAATAAATTTGCACAGTGACAGATGGTTACTAGACATATCTTACTGATCACATCATAGGGTATATAAATTGAATCACTATGTTGTACACCTAAAATTAATATTGTATACCAACCACACTTAAGTAATTTTTTTAATTACTGTACAAAAATTTGGATATAAAATGATGACTTTGAAATATAATGTCTTTTGAAAGTATTAAGGTTTATAATTATTAGCAATTTAAATATCTTGTTTATTTTTTAAATAGTTTTTAAATATCTCTATTTTGAAACCTTATATTAGGATCATATGGGGTAATTTGGTGTTCATTAATTAGACCAAACTCGACAATTATTAACCAGTTGGATTTCTTTGTAACTTACTCTGCTGGATAAACTCTAAACCAGATAACATTGCTTCTAAAGTTCCAATTTTATACCCTAGATCCAGCTTCCTCTATTTCCCATTCCCCATCTACCATCATAAGGAGCATTTCTGTAATGCCATCTCGCACTTCATCTAAAATTCTTCAGATATGTACTAGCAATACGTGGCATAGGGTTCTCTCCCAACTCTTAAATTTATTAACTTCCATTAAACCTCCAATTATCAGTTTAGATATCACTTAACCCAGAAAGCCTTCCCAGTAACCACAAAGATGACCTTTTTCTCTGAACTCACATTACGACCCATGCACACTGCAGCTATCACTACATGATATCATAAATGTTTACAGATTTCTCTCTAGGTCCCACATTACAATAAGCTTTGTAGGGTTAAGGACCATTTCTATCTAACTATCCACTATTTCTACACCACTAACACACTATCAAGCCCAGTAAATTATTCAATATTTACCATGGACTGGGAAGATGGCAGGATGGGCGGACAGGATAGAGGAAAGCAGGCTGGTGGAAGGCTTCCCTAAACCATGGTCAGTAGCCAAGCTGTAAGCCAGGCTTTCTACTCTACTTTTCTCCTTCAGCAATGAATTGCTTTTATTGCCATAAAACTTATTTAATGTTCCAAAGATGATCACAAAGCCAAAGAAGATGTTTTCTCATTCCTGTTTATACACCTCAATGGCCTTACATTTTTTTCTATCAATACATGGAAAATATTGGGTTGGTGGAAAAGTCATGACATATTTTTTTCTATGTTTTTCATTGCAAAAATGCGTCATGACTTTTCCGACAACCCAATATGTAAGGTTTCACAGGTAAAATTCAAGAGATTTGTATTATTGACTAAGACAATAAATATACCACATACAATTGTTCAAATCAGTCTGAAATATATTTCCACTACCAGTTTCTAATTAAAGTGAAATTACTTTACAACATCTTCCTTTGAAAAAGAATTGTGGGAGTGACATCACCAAAAAGTGGCAGACAGGCCAACCCCAGGGTTCTGTTCTTTTCCTTATAAAACTAATGAGCTGGTAAAAACTATCAGATTGAACTTCTGAACTCTGGAATCAAGTCAAAAACATATAACCACCATGGAAAGACTTGGTGAAGAAGCAACTACTGTTTTGGTAAAAAGCATTGTTCCACCTCGAACCGCCCACACCCCAGGTTGACAACAGTCTTGAGGACAACAGCATGCACTGGATATGAGGACTGCTATTCCCACAGGGAGCAGCAGGGACCTTGTTTTCAAAGACTGTCTTTGTGGGTCTCAAATATCTGACAGCTCCCTGAGGACATATGCAAAGAGTTCCCTTTGTTTCACCCAACTCAGAACATCTCCAGGGCTGGAAAACTTTTGTTGAGTGTTTAAAGGCACAGGTATTAGCTACATCAGCCTGGGACCAGGGATGATACTTGGGACAAGCAATAGACACACCTGGAAGCCTGGGAAGGGAGAAGTGGGGAAAGGAAATATATGTAAGAGGTCTTTTAAAAGCTGTCTTGTATACCAGGGAATTGAGAAAGCCACATGCATGCTCAAAGCAGGTTGCACAGTCCAAAAACGTCTTCAAAAGACCCTAAGCTTTCACCTGTAGCAGGCTTTAGGCTCTACACAAGTAGAAAGTAAAAGCTAAGGCCGAGTTTAAACAGCCTAAGAGCTGAAGGAATATCCGGAACACAGAACAAGTCTGAAAAGATGAAGAGAGTATTTTCTTTTTTTCGTCTTTTCTCCTTTCCTTGGTTCCAGGCACTTAAGGTAAATCCATCAAAACACCATTCACCACCAAACTAACAGAACACAGACTTCAAAGGCCACACATGACAGGAACACAGAGCTTCGGAATGTAGCTTAGAAAAGTCACTAAGCACACAACCCACAACAGCCGGAACAAACACAATGGAGAAGTGAGAAGAATCTGATTTCCAGAGTTTCCACATCACAATATTCAAAATGTCCAGTTTACAACAAAGAAACCATGAGACATGCAAAGAAACAAGAAAAGATGGCCCATCTAAAGGACAGATTAATTTAATGTTCAAAATTTGGTAACTACATTTGTCTTGAATATGTTCTCCCTCTATTCTGTCTTTCTGCTTTTTTTTTTCTTTCTTAGTAAATAGATGTCTTTTACTGTAAGTCAATCAAAACACTTGTAGAAGCAGATATAACCTAAATTATAAATCTCTTAAACTATGAATTTCTAAAGAATGTATCTTTAAGATAAAGCAATATCTATATGAAATTTTACAAAAAAATTAAAATGTGGAAACATAATTAAAAACCGTCCTTTGTGAACATTTATTATGTGCTAAGTAATTTATGTACATGATAGCCTCATTGAAGTCTTATAACTCTGTGAGATGAGTATTTCAAACAAGAAAATTGAAGTCGGCATAAGTTAAGTAACTTGCCTAAGGTCCCAAAGCTAATGTCAGCATCAGAATTTGTCAATAGCATACAGAATTAAGAAGTTATCTATACCAGAGAGACCACCCCCAGAATATAAATATATACCGCCACGAGTCCTCTAACCTTCAAGATCTGCTATTAAACATTAGCCTAAAAATTAAGGACTTTTAGATGCATTTAGTAAATAACAGAAAAATACTTTACAATTTGGACATGAACATAATAAAATAAAAGTTAATGATCCTAAATCCAGCTGAAAAACTAAGTAAAAAAAAAAAAATAGAAAATTACTTGTTTCCTCTCTTTCACACCAGTCCTCTCTACAAGTAATTCCTATTGGCAATCTTTCTGTGGTATAAAAATAACTATACCCAAGAGTATAACAAATGTTGTTCCAAATACAATCCAAAAAACTCTAGGGGAAGGGAGGAAAAATCAAAGGGAGTGACAATCATACAATAAGTGACTTATTTAAAATATATTTTAAACAACATGCACTTGTTCAAAAGCAGTACAACCACCTTTATAATTGCTTTATATGACTATAACGAACACATATAGCATACCTGGCTGCTTACATATAGCCAACTGGTATGTAAAATGAAGTGAAAATTATAAGTGTTAATTGTCAAACTATCATATTAAACCATCATATTAAATTCTAACTACTAGCCTAACATTGAAAACCTTAAGAAATCCATTTCATAAGTAAAAACAAAATAAAGTCTTCTGCAGACAAATGAAAGCTGAAAGAACTTATTGCCTGAAGGCTTTACTACAAGAAATGTTAAGATAACTTCTTCCAACAGAAGGAAAACAATACCAGATGGAAATCTGAAATGTCACAAGAAATTGACAAGTCCCAGAACTGTTAAGTCTGTTGTTAAATACAAAAGACATTTTTCATTTTTCTGAAGCAAAAAATAAGAACAGTGTATAAGGGATTTATAACATATTTAGAAGGAAAAACAATGATAGCAAGAGCACAAAAGTCGGAAAGGAGAAATATATACTTTTTAAAAAGGTTCTTACCGCATACTTGAAGTGGAATACTATTTGGAGGCAGAAGGTGGTAAGTTAATAATGCATATTGTAAACTCTAGAAAAAAAAGCACTAAATGTAAAAAGGAAATACTAAGGACCTTAACAGACACCTTATTGAAGAAGACATACAAATTGCAAATAAAATTATGAGAAGATGCTCTGTACCACGTTATCAGGGAAATGTCAATTAAAACAATGAGATACCACTACACTCCTTTCAGAATGACCAAAACCCAGAACACTGACAATACCAAATGCTGGTGAGAATGTAGAGCAACAGGAACTCCCATTCACTGCAGTTGAGAATACAAAATGGTACGGCCACTTTGGAAGACAGCTTGGTGTTTCTTACAAAACCAAACATATTCTTACAATATTATCTAGCATTATGCTTCATGGAATTTACTCAAAGGAGCTGAAAACTTGTGTACATACAAAAGTATACACACAGATGTTTACAGCAGCTTTATTCATAATTACCAAAACTGGAAAGCAACCAAGATGTTCTTCAGTGGGTTAATGGTGCATACAAACAATAGAGTCATCATTTCACACTAAAAAGAAATGCACTATCAAGTCATGTAAAGGCATGGAGGAATCTTAATTACATATTACTAAGTGAAAGAAGCCAATCTGAAAAGGCTATGTACTGTATAATTCAAACTATATGACATTCTGGAAAATGTAAATTATGGAGACAATAAAAGGATCAGTGTTTGCCAGGGGTTTGTGAAGAAAGGGATGAATAGGTGGAGCCCAGAGGACTTTTAGTGCAATGAAAATACTCTGTATGATACTATAATGGTGAATACATGTCATTATATATTTGTCAAATCTATAGGATGTACCACCAAGAGTGAACCATAAGGTAAACTATGGACTTGGAGTGATTATGATGTAACCATGTAGATTCGTTGACTGTAACAAATGTACCACTCTGGTGGGGGGTGTTGATAATGGGGGATACTATACATGTGTGGAGGCAGGGAATATATGGGAAATTCCTGTAGCTTCCCTTCAATTTTTCTGTGAACCTAAAACTGCTCTAAAATGTTAAAGTCTCAATTTTTTTCAAAAAAAATTAAAGAAACAAATAGGTATAGTTAATAAGTCAATGGGAGATGTAAAACAACATCATAACAAATATTCAATTAACTTAAAACAGGACATGAAAAAGGAAGCAAAACAAAAAGAAAGATGTGATAACAAAATAAATAGCAAAGGTAGCCAACAGAAATGTGATATTAATTACATTAAATGCAAATAATCTAAAACCATCACTTAAAAGGCAGAGATTACAACAATGTATAAAATATAGCAAGCTCCAACGATATTCTATACACCAAAAAAAAAAAATTGTAGATGTCAGCAAACTTTTTCTTAAAGGGCCATATATATAATAAAACTTTTAGACTTCCAAGCCATATGGTCTCTATCATAACTCAATTCTGCATATATAACTTGTAAACAGCCACATATGATATGTAAATGATAAGGTGTGGCTGTGTTCCAGCATGCCTTAATTGTAAAGTTTATAAATAAACTTTATTTATAAAACCAGGCAGCTAGCACACGAGCAATACTTTGTGGATAATGGGGAAAATAAAATGAAATAAGCATTTCTAAGACAATCATTTAAAATCCAGAGACTATTAAGAAAGTGGCTCTATGCACACCTGTGCATCAGTTCTGGGTTATTATTCAGCTGCTAAACTGTTGCTAACTCAGCTCAAGGTTGAGTCATGAGCATCCTAGAACAACACACTCCATGAACACACACAGACTTGAACTCCTCCTTAAAGTTTCTGCCCCCCTTGTTTGCAAACTGGAACGAACCAATCCCTGTTAACCTAGCCAGCAA
The DNA here is from genome assembly GCF_001890085.2 of Hipposideros armiger. Lineage (NCBI taxonomy): Eukaryota > Metazoa > Chordata > Mammalia > Chiroptera > Hipposideridae > Hipposideros > Hipposideros armiger. The sequence goes on from NW_017731548.1 coordinate 2,265,405, forward strand.
TCCTTCATTTGCATGGAGGAACTGCACTGGTGGTTTTGTCTTTATAAACCCTGCCTTTCTTCTCTCTGGAGCACAATTTAGGTTGCTACCTGAATTTGTGTCTCCCAGGCTGCAACTCTTTTTCCTCAAATAAATGCTTTTTGTTCTTTATTACAGAGTGAACCTCTACTTTGGTTGACATCACCAACCCCATAATTAAAGTATAAAGAAACAGACAGGTTAAAAGCAAAAGGATGGCAAAAGATACACCATACAAACACAATTGAAATGATGTAGCTAACTAATATCAGACAAAGTAGACTTAATAAAAGAAAATAACCAGGGATTTTCTATAAAGAGAAAGGGGTTGACTCATCAAAATGACATAGCAATCCTAATTATGAATGCATCTAATAACAGAGCTTCAAAAAGTAGGAAGCAAAGTCTAATACAAATGAAAAGAGAAACAGACAAATCTGCAATTTGGTTGGAAATTTCAAAACTTCCCCCTCCATTATTGGTTGATTTAGAAGACCAAAAAAGAATTCTTAAATAAATCATTAAGAATAAAGAAGACTTAACAAACATTATCAATCAACTTGATATCATTTTTATGTAGGCATATAAAACACTCCATCCAACAACAATAAAACACATTCTTTTCAAGTGCGCATCAAATATTCACCAAGAATATCATGAGATGTAAAAGAAATCTGAATGAAATTCAAAATTCTGGTCACAGTAAAATTAACATAAAAATCAGTAACATTATACATCAGGGAAAGAAATACCAAGTATCTGGAAACTTATTCTAAATAACCTCGGTCAAAGAAGGAGTAACCAGGATTTTTTTTAATTTAACTAAATGAAAATAAAAACACAACATATCAGAATTTATGGGATAGAGATAAAACAGTGCTTCAAGAAAATTTACAGCATTAACTGCTTATATTACTAAAGAAGAAATGTTTCAAATCAACCATCTCAGTTTCTACATTAAGAACTAGAAAAAAGATGAGCAAATTATACCCAAAGTAAAACAGGAAAAAATAATTAAAATGAGACAAATCAAAGATATAAAAAGAGCAAAACAATAGAGGAAAATGATGATGAAACCAAATGCCAGTTCTTCAATTTATCAAGGCAGATGAATCAAAGTGTGAGTGTGTGTGTGGGGGGGGGCAGATTTGGGAAAGGCTAGAGAGGGATACAAATAAGCACAAAGGAGTCATCACTACAGATCCGATCCTACCTACATACAGTAAAAGGATAAGAAGTGATCCTGCTAACCAACTTTTGTCTATAAATTTGAGAACTTAAATGAAAAACACAAATCATTTGAATGATATAAACTACCAAAGCATGCTTATGAAGAAATAGAAAACTTAAGTAGTCCTATGTCTATTACAACAATTTGTACTTAACAAAACTGCATACAAACAAAACCCAAGATCCATATGATTTCACATATGAATTCTACCGATTACCATCAATAATTACTATCAATTCTACAAAATCTTTTCCCAAAATTTTAAAGAGAGAGAACACTTCCAAACTCATTTTGTAGTCCAACAATACCATAATAAATCTAGAAAAGCATATCAGAGGGAGGAAAAAAAAAACTACAACCAAACAACCCTCATGAACACACACACACACACACACACACACACACACATTAACAAATCATAGAGCAAATCAAATACAGCAATACATCCAAAAAAAGAAAAAAATATACATCATGACCAACTACATTCATCCCAGGAATGCAGCTTTAGATTACCAATCAGCATATCAAACAATGTAATTCACCCTGTCAACAGACTAAAAACAAAAGCCATACAATCATTTCAAAAGATACAGAAATGTCATTTGAAAAGATTCAAAGCAATTCATTAGAAAAACTAGGAAAAATAAACCTGAAGCTGAAGCTGAATAATACTGAACATCAACTATAATTTAATATATATACATAGTCACGAGATGTGGAGTACAGCATAGGGAATAAAGTCAATGGAATTGTAACAGCTATATAAGATGTCAGAGGAGTAGTAGATTGGGAAGGGGGGTTATCACTTTGTGAGGGGTGTAAATCTGTAACTATTACATTGTTTTGTACACCTGAAACAAATAAAAAGAAGAAAAAGCAAAACTAGGAATATAAAGAAACTTTTACACCACGATAAAAGGCAGCTATGAAAAACCTACCACTGACATTATGCTAAATGGTGAATGACCACATACTTTTCAGGAATAAGGCAAGGATGTTCTCTCCAACCACTTGTATTCAGCCTTATGATGAATATATTTGTAAGATCTGTACACTTAAAGGTATAAAATTGAGATTTTTTTTCAAAAAAGAGAGAAAATAATATTTAAATTTAAACAGATATAGAAATATTATCCTTTGCAAGGACTGGAAGAGATCAATTCCACCCAAATTTTTACACAATCCTAATCAAAATTGTGGCTTTCTTTTTGTTAGAAACTCACAAGCTGATTCTAGAATGTATATGAAAATTAAAAGGGCCTATATTAGCATAAACAAATCTGAAGTAGAACTTGAGATGCCCAAAACTACCAAAATTTATGACTTACTATTAAAGCCACATGAATCAAGACAACGTGGTGTTGCTATAAGAATGAACATATGCATTAATAGAACATAACAGACAGTCCAGAAATATACCCAAATAAAAAAACAAAAAAACAACAACAGATGATCAATTATAGACAAAGGTGTCAAATAATAGGGAAGGAACAGGATATACAAATAGTGAGGAACAACTAGATATCCATATGTCAATAAATGAACTTTGTCTCTTACTTTACACCATTCACAAATGTAAGAGTTAAATATCTAAATATCCTCAAAAAATATTTGACTTTGGATTAAGCAAATATTTTTTAAACAGGCCAAAGAGGACGAACTACATTAAAAAATGATAATTTGGACTTCTGAAAAATTAACTATTACAAAAATGAAAAAAGAGAAATCACAGCCTGAGAAGAAATATTTTGAAATCATGTATCTGATAAAAGATTTGTATCCAGAATATATAAAAAGCTCTCACATCTTGATAATAAAAAGACAACCCAATTTTTAGAACAATGGGAAGATCTAAACATATTTCAAAAAAGTATATAAAAATGTGCTATAACCACATGAAAAAATGCTTAACATCATTTGTCATTAAGAAACACAAATTAAAACCAATAATAAAACCGATAATAAAAAAAACAAATTAAAAAGCTACAATACACACCCACTCGAGTCACATAAAAAAGACTGACAATAACAAGTGTTAAAGAGGATATGAAACAGTTAGAACCCCCACACATTTCTAGTGTGAACACAAAATGACACAGTCACTTTGCAAAACATATTGGCAAGTTTCTTATAATGTTAAACATAAATTTACCCATACATCCCAGCAATTCTAGTCTTAAGATATTTATCCAATGGAAATGAAAACATAGGTTCATGCATTTTTACCACAATATTCTACAAATGTAAACAACCCTACTGGAAACAACTTGAAACAAGACTCTCTTAAATTTCAGTTTCACCACTTTAGTAATTAAAAAAAAAAAAATCACTGTGTAGCTACTGTGAATAGCAAAGCCCTATAGCAGATCTCCACTTCCTTTGCCCCTGCCCTTTCCACCACAGCTAGATAACTTTTTCACAACACAAATGTCACTCCTGGAGCTTACAGCCTTTCAGTGGCTTCCCACTGCTCCTATAACAAAATGTAAGCTTTTTCCCACAGTCTATAAAACCTGAATAAATCTTCATGTCTCCCTCAGCAATTTCATCTCGGGTTGCTCCCCACTGCTCCCCTTTGCTCATTAGAGACTCCAATCACTCAGATTTTGATGAGCTCCTTAACAGACCTTGTTTCCTCCAACTCCCAGGCTTTTGCTCACTGTTCCGTCTGCAGTGTTCTTTCACTGGTTCTTTGACTGATGTGAAAAGTGGACACAAGTGGAGCCGTTTTAAAACAGAGCTAGAGCAGTCCATTCTAGAGGAACTGTCTTACATGTCTTACTCCTTGAAACTATGAAATATTTGAACTGGGCAAAAAGCCTTTGGGTTAGGCCAAATAACACTGTCTTACAAAAAACTGTTTATAAAGCTAACAGGAAAGCAGACATTATGACCATAAGAACTGATGATTATGGGCATCTTTAGAATCAGTATCAGCCATGTCTAGTTAAGAATAACCTAGCTTACTAGCAATGGTAGAAAATCCTTTCTTCTTTGCATGTAATTATTTCCCTTCCTTTTCTCATAGAAACCTCTTGTCTTCACTCCATAATCTGGACATAATTTGGGTTTCTGGCTGAATCTATGCCCCGAATTGCAATTCTTTTTTATCTCAAACACTTGTTGCCTCTCACTCTTTCTTATATTTCAGGTCTCAGTCTCAACTGCCATCTCTTCAAAGGGGCATTCACTGACTATTCTACCTAAAGTACTCATATGTCTCCATTATTCTAGATCAAAATATATTATTTTATTCAGAACACTAATTACAGTCTATATTTGATGTGTTTATTACCTGTCTTCCACAAAAAAATATAAGCCCCTAAAGGACAGAGTCCTAGGCTTGCTCTCCATTGTATATCCTAATATATATATATATCCATTTTATATCCTATATAACCTCCATTATATATACCCCAGTGTCTGGTTTATAATGTAACTTTTATGCAAGAGGGCCAAGAAATTCAAGTAGCTAATGAATCACTTACAGTCATACACTGCTGAACAACAGGGATATGTTCTGAGAAATGCATTGTTAGGCGATTTCATTATCGTGCAAACGTCAGTGCATGCACTTCCACAAACCTAGATGCTATAGCCTATGGCACACCTAGGCTATATGGTATGGCCTATTGCTCCTAGGCTACAAACCTGTATAGCTTTTACTCTACTGAATACTGTAGGAAACTGTTACATAATGGTAAGTATTGGTGTACCTAAAACATATCTCATCACAGAAAAGGTACAGTAAAAATATGGTATAATAGATTTTTTTTTGAAAAATGGTCCACCTGTATAGGGTACTTACCATGAGTGGAGCTTGCAGGGCTGGAAGTTGCTCTGGGTGAGTCAGTGAGTGAGTGACAGGGGAATGTGAAGGCCCAGGACATACTATCCACTACTATAGACTATAAACACTGTACACTTAGGCTACGCTAAATTTATTTTAAAATTTCTTTCTTCAATAAAGTAAACTTAGCTTACCGTAACTTTTTTTTACTTTATACACTTTAATTTTTTAACTTTTCTACTCTTTTGTAATAACGCTTAAGCTTAAAATGCAAACACATTGTACAGCTGCGCAAAATTTTTTTTCTTTATATCCTATTCCACATGCTTTCCATTTAAAACAAAAATTTTTTTCACTTTTTAAATGTTTTTGTTAAAAACTAAGGCACAAACCCACATATTAGCCTAGGCCTACACAGGATGAGGATCATCAACAGCACTGTCTCCCACCTCCACCTCTTGTCCCACTGGAAGGTCTTCAGGGGCGATAACACCAGGGAGCATCACCTCCTGTGGTAACAATGCCTCCTTCTGGAAGACCTCCTGAAGGACCTGCCTGAGGCTCTTCTTGAGGACATGTCAATCTTTTCAGAAATATGTCCATGCTAATTTGCTTGGTTTCTTTTTTATTTCCCATCATAGATTTGCTTGTAAGCAGGTAATGTACCATGAACATTCCTCTTTATTACTGAAAACCTTTTGGTGTTGGGGTCCATGCTTTCAAACTTTTTAAGGATCTTGTTGAGTGTGCAAAAGTTTCTGCTATACCCGTCACTGTGAATCTTCTTGGGTGTTCTTTTTCTTCTGCAGTTCCAGTGGTATGTTCCAGTTCAGTTCCAACAACACCCCATTAGTCAGTTCCTCAGGAACTTCCTCTGGGAGCTCCTCCATGTCACCCTCATCCACACCCAGGTTCAAGACATTTGCCGTCTCAACCTCAGCCTTGTGGATTTTTCCAACCTCCTCTCCTTGGCCAGTCCTTTATGTCATGGGTGGGTTGCGATGTCACGGTGATAGGAACTTTTCAACTCCATTATTATCTTATTGGTCCATTCATATATGTGCTCCATTGCTGACAGAAACAACTTTATACAGTGCATAACTGTACTAAGTATATTTCCCATTAGATAGATTAATACTTAGATTCCAACACAAGTTAACTCCATTTTTCATCATAAAACCTTAAAATCCCTTCACAAATAATCTTCGTTATGTATTTTAGTGTGTGCATATATGCATGCATGCATGCATGCATGCATGCGCATGCGCACACACACGCATGCGCACACACACACACACACACACACACACACACACAGCAGTGTTTATATACAAAGAAATCGTATGGAATCAATCACATCAAAGTCTAACTCACAGGTGTTACATAAGAGCATAATGCAATCTATTTCTAACCTTTGAAATTCTAATTATAAATAATACTTTAATATCTGAGGTTTTTAAGAGTCCGCTGCTTTGATATGAAAATATAACTTATTCTAGACATTTCCCTTAATTTAAATGTAACTGTGTAAATTATTACTTTTAAATGGATGAATAAAGATAACCAAAGATTGTATATTTAAAAACTCTAACATCTACATTCCATCCTTTTATCTAAATCTCCAAATTCAGTCATAAATATACCAGGGCTCTGAGAAAGATAAATAAAATCTGCACACATAAATCGCAGTTATACATATTGTTATTCAAATAAGGTTATTATGTAAGTTCTCTAATAGATCACATAGAAAAATTTTTATAATATGGGTCGTGTGTGTGTGTGTGTGTGTGTGTGTTAAGTTTTAAAATTAGTAATTTAAATTCTAAAATATTTTTACAATTATTCTTAATCTTCATAATGTTGTTGAGGCTTTTTCCTCATGATTTGAGACATGACTTGAATTAAATAACATATTGGTTAATATGATATTAGTTGTATAAAGTAATATGTTTAAGTTCACATAAAAGAAAATGTAAAATTAATACTGAAAAAGAATGAAAAGTAGTTATATATACTATGAGTTGGCTTTTGGTATTTATTTTTTAAGTATTCTGGGATCAAATACAGAAACCAACAAATCTCATGAAGAGCTGTAATCATATTACAAAAATAAAAATCTACATTTTTGAAGTAGATTTTATGCATGTACGGGATGAATGCAATAAGGCTTTAGTTTATGAAAGGAAAATAAAACCATCTAAATAAAAAGAAGTAGGAAGTAATCATTTTTATTTTATGTTTTATCACTTTGTTATTCATGTTTTACATGATTAAACTATCCTGGAATTCTAGAACTCAGGTGTTTTAAAAATTCACTATTTACATGCACAACTGGGTTCATTTTATAAAAATAAACAATTATTGAAATGTATTAATCCAAGTCATGGGTTATCGATAGTCAGATACTACCTAAAATACCTTTAAATAACACAATCTTGCTGAACTACTCAAGGTTTTAACAGGCCCTAACCTCC
>NW_017731548.1:2272922-2299312 GCF_001890085.2 Hipposideros armiger
TAAGACTGCATATATATATATATATATATATATATATATATATATATATATATATATATATCATGATACATACCCCACAAAACTTCATCTTGGAAAGGAACAATCATTCTGAAGGGATTTGGAAGAGACGGCCCCAAAATGTGCTACTTTGGCATAGGGATTATATTGACCTGAAGGCTGTTGAGACCCTATGAGCTCAAGAGAAACTTAAACCTCTCCCATAAAGAATTTAAATTGGGGCATTTAAATAGCCCATAATAAGAGCTATTACCAGAGATAATGTTTTTATGACCTATCTATAGGGAAGGGAAAACTAATTACTGAACATCTTATTGTACTGCGAATAGCCCTTCTCCCCTCTGGAGTCCCAGGCGCCTTACCTCATTCTTTGGCTCAGTACATCCTACACACCTCATTTTACCTTTCTGTCTCTGAACCTCTCATGTATATGGATCTCTGACTCTCTTGTGTATGTGGAATTCCTGTACATACGCATGTAATTAAATTTGGTTATTTTCTCTTGTCAATCTATATCATGTCAATTTAATTATGAGACCAGCCAAAATAACCTACCAGGGTAGAAGAAAATCCCTTCCTTAAAATCCATCTGTGACACATTGTGAATTTAAAAAAATAAAATAAAACTCTCCCTAAACTAAAACCTTTTCCATTATTACTCTCTTCGCCCATCATAAAAATGACACCTTCACATTACCTGATTCTTCTGCTTTTTTCTCGATTTTAATTGTCAAGCCCTAACATTTCTTCCTTACTCACCTATCTCAGACAAACCTCCTTCATTTTCCCTAGCTACCATACAGAGCAGTTTCAAAATCCCTCTTTTTTGTCTCTTTACAATATCTTCCCACTTCAAGTCACCACTGAATACCACTACCAAATTCATCTCCTAAAACAGCACTCAGATCATATAGGGTTGTCGGAAAAGTCATGACGCATTTTTGCAACGAAAAACAGAAAAAATACGTCATGACTTTTCCGACGACCCAATAATACTCATTTTGTCACAACCTTTTTACTAAATTGATGTTTATCTACTATCTGAATTTATTGTCTGAAATCCTACAATAGCTTCTCACAGAATTACTGATCAGGCCCAAGGAATAATATGGAAAGAGAACTAGACCCCTGCTAAAACTATGGACAGCAGTGCATTAGTTTAGTTTGCAAGGTAGATCAGTTTATTTCTCCAGAGTCTCAGTTTCCACATCTTTGTTATGATCTCTGAGATCTTCTGGTTCTAGGATGTAAGGTACTATAATCGCTACTGAGTAGATAACTGTGATGTATGCAACAGCTGTGATATCACAGAACAAGAATTTAGAATCTCAAGACCCAAAAGAAGTAAAAATAACTTTTATTTCCAGATGAGGTAAAGGCAAAAGAGGAGATATACTAATTCCAGACTTCTATCTGAGAGAAATGAAGTATATGTGACTAGAACAAAAATTGACCCTACAATTGGCAGAATCTGCTTGAGATGCAGTGTTTTTAGTAATAACAACCAGGACAGCAATGTGACTTCCCAGAGGACTGTTTATATCCTAATGAGAAGGCATTCCTACTTGAAAAGGCTTTCATTAAGAAGCAAAAAGTAATAAAAGTAAATAAACCAAGCATTTAACTCAAAAAGTTGGGAAACTTGTTTAAATGTAAGCCCAAGTAAATTATGAGGAAAGTAATGATAAATGTTAAAGCAGAATTTCATGGTTGGAAAACAGAAAAAAGAAAATTATAAATTCAGTAAATAAATCCATAATGTGATTACTAGGACAAAAAAATAATATATGCAACCCTCAGACAAAAAAGAGGAAAGACTCTCAAAATTAAAAGTAAGATATAGCAAATAAGTAGACTTTTCTTCTCGTAAGACGTGTTCAATCTGTATTAACACAGAGAGAAAAGGAACTAAACCAAATGTTTTTCAAAGTGTAGCTATGAGTTGTGGGCTTATAAATCTTTTCTTTTTATCTTTATATATTTTACAATTCTATAAATTTTCTAAGAAGAGAATTTTTTAGTTTTATAATAAGAAAAAAATATGTTTCTGGGGGAAGGGAGTGTAAAAGTCTCAGTGTCAGGCGTTATAAAAACTGAACTCTAGTGTCCTCTAAAATAGCACCCAAATTTGTCTTAATGAACAATCCATGAGCAGCACCTATATAGTATGCACTGAAATATTTGATACTATTTTATATCTATTAAACAAGTATTTAATATAGTTTTGAGGATATCAGTATATTCAAAATCAAGTTTAAAATAATATTTACATTTGCAGTTTTCAATTTTTTAGTCCTGTAGCCTATTTGATAAAAGAATTCATGCCAATTCTTCCACAAAAATAACCTGCACTTTAGGTACAGAATCAGGAGCAAACCTAATGCCATCAACCTTCCACCTCTAATTCTACTCCATAACATCCTCAGTGTCCCTTCCTTATACAAGTTCTCCTCTTTATGTATCATGAAAATTTATCAAGCTTCCAATCAGAAAATAAAATAAAAGCTAACTGAAGGAATGTGATAGAGTCCAAGAAGATAACTGATTAAGGGTGACACCAAGAAGAAAAGGAACAATTCATTAGCACAAGACTAAATAACCACTGTTTTATTTTTAAATACAGTAAAACCTTGGATTAACGAGTGTTCCACAAGAAAAGCAAACATTTCTAATACATTTTAACTGGGTAAACGAGTGATATTATGAGTAGTTTGTTTCTGGAACGAATTATGCTAGCAAACCAAGGCATTACAGTACAGTGCTATGTAAAAAGTTTTTACTGACCCACAATTGATCACAATACAAATCTTTGGAGTCAGGCTAACATGGGACCAAATCCCAATGCTGCCATTTGCTAAATTCACGACGTGGAAAGTAACTTCTTAGTATAACACCAGCTGTCTCACAGGAAAGTTGATGATTATTAAAGAAGCTATTTCATGTAAAGTCCCCAACAGTGACCAGCTGAGACTAGGTGCTCAATAAATGTTAAGTTCCCTTATTTTTCCAGTATGAGATGGGCAGTTAAAAAAAAAATAAAAGGAAAATTTACTGGTTTACATGAGAACACTACCCATGACTTTAATTTCATTAGCACTATGGCTGGATGAAGAGATCTAAATAACAAGTATTTAATATTATTAAATTTCAGAGCAGTATTTTTTTTTAAATTACCCAAAACTTTCAGAGATAGTAAAAAAAAACACAAAGAAAGTGTTGCTCTGGCTTTTTAGAAAAAACATAAACATACATTTCATATACTGGCATAAAAACAGTAATTTCCCTTATAAATGGAATATCCTAACTGTAAAGGATTAAGCCTAACAAAACATCATCTAGCTTAAAATAAATAATCCCTGAAATGAAGACACATACCTAAACTCAGCTTCCATAAACATTTCTTAGAAATTCTTAGGTGTATTAAGATCAGTACATAATTTATACAGAATTCCCAACTATGAGCAATTACTTCAGTTTTCTTTGATCTGTACCTTAAACTATGTGCAGGAACCCATATCAAAACAACTTTTACTAGAAATAAAGTTTCCATTTTTATGTCATGTATATCAACTAACACTATATATATATTTATATATAATTCAGTTTAATATTATATTTATATCAGAGTTATTTTTACTCCTTGAAAATTATGTCACAGCAAACAATAGCAATATTCTATATATTGAGTTGTTGAAAAAATCATAACGTATTTTTTCTATGTTTTTGGTTGCAAAAATGTGTGATGACTTTTCCGACAATCCAATAATATTCAGGGTGTGTTGGTAAATCATTTATTCATACTGAATAGGATGAGGATATTCTACCCCAAAATACGTCACTTTGGCATTAGGATTATTTTAAAGTGAAGGTAATTAAGAATCAACATGTACAGGAAGAGTTCTCTGCCCAGAGCTTATCTGTCTAAAAGTAGGGCATAAATTTAGCTTTGTGAAAGTGGCATAAATATCCCATCTCTCCTGTACTAGGATGAGAAGAACAATACTTATCATTGGAAATGGAGAACCGGCACCAAGGTGAATCTGCATAAACAAACTTCACTAAAATAACCCTTATCTCCCATTAGTTCTCCTAAATATTTCTTAGTCACTACCCACATGGAGTCCCTTGGAGCCAAAACCCTTTGTCCTTTGTTAAGAAGGATATGTAAGTTCTTTGAATTTCACTTCTGTTCTGTGAACTTGCATGTATGTAAAAATATTAATAAATTTGTATCCCTTTCCTCCTATTAATCTCTCTTTTGTCAGTTAATTTCACAAGCCCCAAGACACTGAAGCTAAATCGGTAAAGATTTTTTTCCCAACAATATCATAAAATAATAAAAAGTTTAGAGATGGATCTCTGACTCAATTTATCTGACTCAAAATATCTGAGAAAGTAAAGTTATCTCAGTGCTCCTCTGCCATCCTACATGTCCCTGGTCCATCCACTTACAGGCACTTTCCAGTATGACTATTTTACAGCTTCTCTTCTCTGCTTCAACTTCCAAGACCTCCTGTCCATTCTTACTCTAGCAATGGTGGCTTCCTTTCACTAATGAAATAGAAGCAATTAGAAAATGACTGTAACCTTCTATCACATTAACCCTGCAGATGTACCCATAATATCCACCTTTCCACCTCTTCATATGAATGAACTATCCAGGTTTGTATAAAGCCAACTTGTCTACCTATGTTCTCTATATTCCATACCCTTTCTTTCCGTTCCTCAAGAAAATGGCTCCAAGAATTGTTCCCAACATCTGTGTCCCTGCATCTTCAGAGGCTGGATCATTCCCTCAACCAAATCATTCCCATCAGCACACATACACACTAAAGTCTATCCCATATTTAAAAGAAAAATAATCATTGACTCTGCCTCACCCACTCAGCCATTAGCCTATTTCTCTGCTCGTCTTTATGGAATCCTCTTCATCTCCAACATTTAACAAAATTTGATTTGCCCCTGGTCCCAGTACTTGCATCTCTTCTCTGTCCATACTCACTTCTAGATGACGTCAATCAATATCATGGTTTTTAATACCAACTAGATACTGATGACTCACAAATGTATATCTTCAGGTCTTACCACATGCAGCCTCGTATATCTGATTTCTTGTTGTCTCCTCTTATGTGGGTAATAGACATCTACAAGTTAAACTTGTAATCTGCTTCCCATCCTATTTCCATATTAGATCCTCTAACAAACTTCCCAGTTTCAGTCAATTGCAAATTCTCCATCCTTTCAAAAGTTTCAGGACCAATTCTTGACTCCTCTCTTTCTTACGTGCCTCCCTCCAATGGCTAGCAAATCCAATTAGCTGTGCCTTCAAAATGTATCTGGAATCCGATCAATTCTTATTACTTGTACTGCTGCCTCCGTGATCAGAAACAGTATCTCTTGTCTGAGTTACTGAAAGAACCTCCTCAATGGTGTCTTTGTATCTACCCTCAGAACCTAGGGTTTCTCTACATGGGTTTTAAGAGGATTTATGTAAGTACTAAGCAGGTCATGTTCTCTCCTCTGCTCAAAACACTCCAATGGCTTCCCAACTCAGTTCCAATAAAATCCAAACTCATACAGCAATCAACATGATCTGCCCCATCTTCCACCTGTCAAGTCTAACCTACCAACCTCACTTCTGCTCCAGCCACATTGTTCCTGTGACACTCTTCACTCATTCCTGTTCCCTCCGCCTGCCACGGTCTTCCCCTGATATCTACATGGCTCTGTCCCTTCAGGTCACTCTTCAGATGTTACCTTATCAAAGAGGCCATCCCTAAACTACTTTAAACAGTTAACACCCAGAACTCATTTTATCCTTCTTTCCCACTTTATAGTCTCCATACAAAGTTTCAATCCTGACATATAATATGTATTTTCGGTGTATGTTTATTTTACACCATCTGTACCTAGAATGTCCTCCTCATGAGAGCAGAAATTTTAGTCTGCTTTGTATACTGCTTTACCTCTAGCATCTAGCACATATTTGCCATTCAATAAACACTGGCTGAGTAAATAAATTTAGTCCTTTAACAAAATTTACAGAGTCCAATTCCATTGTGTTCCCATCCAGAATTATGAAAGACTGGCAAAACATAAAAACAATGTTTGATGACATCGAAGAGCTATCAAGACAATGAGAAACTGCAAAGCCAGATCCAGAGAGAAGGAAAGCTGAGAGAAATAAGCCCAGTACTGGAGCTATTTTTCCCCTCAAGGCAAAAGGCCACGGCAAAAGCAATAGTTAAAAGGCTGAGAACCAGAACATGAATTTTAACAAACCCATGGAAAGGGTGAGACAAAAACTATCGTTAAGAGACTTACGAGGGAAGGACCGTTACAAACATCCCAGGCTTTCTGTTTGCTGCACTGAAGAGCTACACCCTAAGAGTAAGGGGGGGAGGGGGACAGCCCAAACATGAGAAGCCAATCACAACCACATATCGCATGAATCCATTTAGAATAGACAAATCCATAGGGACAAATAGCAGATTAGTGATTGCCTACGGTGGAGGGATGGGGGCTAGGGAGGTACAAAGATTCATTTAGGGGTGATAGGAATATTCTAGAACTAGTGGTGATGGTTGGTTCAGGGTGGCACCTAGGCTTGAGACATTAGCAACCTCAGATTGTTATAATCCAGTCAGGAGTTGATTTGAACTTGTGCTTGGTCTCAGCAAGGGTTTGTCTATTTTTTTTAATTGATATTAAATTCCCATCACATATAATTTACTGTCATAACCTTTTAAAAAGGTACAATTTAGTTGTTTTTAGTATATTTATGTTGTACAACCATCACTAACAAAATTGAATAACTAATCAAGCAACTCAAAACAAACAAAAGTCCTGGGCCAGATGGCTTCACAGGTGAGTTTTACCAAACATTCAAAGAAAAATAAACACCTGTCTGAAATTACTCCAAAAATTTCAAGAGGGAAGGCTCCCAAGCTCATTTTATAAAGCCTGCATTACCCTGATTCGATATCCAGATAGACACTACAAATAAAGAAAATTATAGGCTGTTATCCCTCATGCACATAGATGCAAAAATCCTCAACAAAATATTAGCAAACCAAATTTATACACCATGATCAAACAGAACCTATTCCTGGGATGCACGGTTGATTCAATATCCACAAATCAATTAGTGTAATACACCACATAAACAAAATAAAGCATAAAAATCATATGATTATATCAATAGATGCAGAAAAAGCATTTGACAAAATCCAGCATACATTTATGATAAACTCTCAGCAAAGTGGGAATAGAGGAAATATACCTCAACATAACAAAGGCCATATATGACAAACCTACAGCTAACATCATACTCAAGGGTGAAAAGCTTTCTCCTTCAGATCAGGAACAAGACAAGGATGTCTACTTTCACCACTTTTATTCAACATAGTTTTGGAAGTCCTAGCCACAGCAATCAGATAAGAAAAAAGAAAAAAGTTATCCAAATTAGAAAGGAAGACATAAAACTGTCATTACTTGCAGATGACATGATACTATATATAGAGAACCCCAAAGATTCCACCAAAAAACTATTAGAACTGATAAATGAATTCAGTACAGAAACAGGATATAAAATTAATATTCAGAAATCAGTTGCATTTTGATACACAAATAACCAATTATCAAAAAGAGAAATTAAGTAAACAATCCCATTTACAGTTGCATCGAAAGAAAAAAGAAAATACCTAGGAATAAATTTAACCAAGGAAATAAAATACCTGTACTTGGAAAATAATAAGACACTGAAGAAAGAAAAAGTGAAGAAGATACAAATAACTGGAAGCATATACCATTCTCATGGATAAGAAGAGTTAACATTGTTAAAATGGCCATACTACCCACAGCAATCTATATATTCAATTCAATCCATAACAAAATACCAATGGCCACAGCATTAGAACAAATAATCCTAAAATTTATATGGAACCACAAAAGACCCCAAATAGCCACAGCAATCTTGAGAAATAAGAGCAAAGCTGAACGTATCACACTACCTGATATCAAACTACACTACAAGCCTATGGTAATCAAAACAGCATGTTCCTGACATACAATAGAAAGAGACACATAGATCAGTGGAACAGAATAGAGAGCCCAGAAATAAACTCACGACTATATGGTCAATTAATCTATAACAATGAAGGCAAGAATACACAATGGGGGAAGACAGTCCCTTCAGTGAGTGGTGAAAAAAACTGGACAGATACATGCAAAAAAAAAGAAACCAGACCACCTTCTTACACAATATACAAGAATAAACTCAAAATGGATTAAAGACTAAAATGTGAGACCTAAAACCACAAAAACTCATAGAAGAAAACATAGGCAGTAAACTCTCTGATATTGCTCTTAGTAATGTTTTTCTAATATAGCTCCTCAGGTAAAGGAAGCAAAAGAAAAAATAAACAAATGGAACTACATCAAACTAAAAAGGTTTTCCACAGCAAAGGAAACCATTAAAATGAAAAGACAATCTCCTGAATGGGAGAAGGTACTTTTGCCAATGACACACCCAATAAGGGATTAATATCCAAAATTTACAAAGAACTCATAATAACACCAAAAAAAAATCCAATTAAAACATGGGCAGAAGACCTGAATAGACATTTCTCCAAAGAGGACATGTAGACTGCCAACAGTACATGAAAAGATGCTCAAAATCACTCATCATCAGGGAAATGAAAATTAAAACTACAATGAGCTATCACCTCACACCTGGCAGAATGGCCATCATCAGTAAATCAACAAACGGTGGGTGTTGGCGAGGATGTGGAGAAAAGGGAACCCTCAGGCACTGTTGGTGGGATTGTAAACCAGTGCAGCCATTATGGAACAGCATGGAGTTTCCTCAAAAAAACTGAAAATAGAACTACCATACGACCCGGGGATCCCACTTCTTGGTATTTATCCAAAAAAATATCCAAAACACTAATTTGAAAAGATCTATGCACTCCTATGTTCATTTCAGCATTACTTACAATAGAGAAGATATAGAAGCAAGCTAAGTGTCCACTGACAGATAAATGGATAAAGAGGCAGTACATATATACAATGTAATATTACTCGGCTAAAAAAGGAAAAAAAAGAACTCTTTTTCATTTGTGACAACATAAATAGACATAGAGAATATCATACTAAGTGAAATAAGTCAGACGGAGAAAGACAAATACAATGATTTCAATTATATGTGGAATCTAAGGAACAAAATAAATGAACCAAAACAGAAACAGACTCATAGGTACAGAGAACAAACAAACTGCTGTTGACAGATGAGAGGGGACCTGGGGGACTGGGTGAAAAAAGTGAAGGGATTAAGAAGTACCAATCAATAGTTACAAAATAGTCACAGGGATATAAAGTACAGCATAGGGACTATGGTCAGTAATATTGTAATAACTGTGTAAGGTGCCAGGTGGGTACTAGGCTTATCGGGGTGGGGGGGGAATCACTTTATAACTTATATAAATGTCTAACCAATTAAGAAATTGTGGTACATTTATAGAATATTACTCGGCCATAAAGAAGAGTGAAATCTTACCATTTGCAACGATATGGATGGACCTAGAGAACATTATGCTAAGTGAAATAAGTCAGATGGAGAAAGACAAATACCATATGATTTCACTTATACGTGGAATCTAAAGAATAGAATAAATAAACAAACTAATCAGAAACAGTCTCAGAAATATAGAGAAAAAGCTGAGCATTGCTAGATGGGAGGGGGTAGGGATGAAAGAGAAGGTGAGGGGATTAGAAAGCACAAATTGATAACCACAAGGTTGCCACAGGGATATGAAAGACAGTTTGGGGAATATAATCAATAATGATGTAAAGATTTTGCAGGGTATCCGATAGACACTTGTCTTATGTGATGCCATTTCATGGACAGTGTAGATGCCTGACCACTGAGCTGTACACCTGAAGCTGAAATGTCAACTATAATTTTATATATATATATATATATATATATATATATATATATATAGTCACAGGATGTGGAGTGCATAGGGAATAGAGTCAATGGAACTGTAACAGCTATATACGATATGTCAGAGGGGTAGTAGACTGGGGGATGGAGGTTATCACTTTGTGAGGGGTATAAATGTATAACTATTACACTGTTTTGTATGCCTGGAACTAATTAAAAAAAAAAAACAATATCTAACCACTATGCTGTACAGCTGAAACTAATGTAAAATGCTGAATGTCAATTGTAATTGAAAAATTTAAATTAAAAACAATGAGATCAATAAAACAGACACTGATGGGATTACAATAGAGGTTTTAATACAGTACTACCAATGGTTTGGTAGGCCAGAGACCCCATGCTGCTCCCCCAACATTAAAGGGCCTCAAACAAATCCACCCTGTTTACCTTAGTTTGGAAAAGTTTTAAAATGAGAAATCTGACCTGAATACCTTGGGACAGTGGTTAGGCAGATTAGTCAAAATAAATATTGACATAAGGTCAGGGTCCCTTGGCTCAATTCCTCAGTAGGGACCCAAAGCCTTTTGCACCAGAGTAGATAAAATAAGGGGGTGGAAAAGAGAAGTTTCCAGGACTCCTTTATATAGGAGTCCCATGAACTGTGATACCAAAACTCCTTTGTGATGCTCTGACTTGAGCTACAATCAGATTGAGAGGTCATAAAAATATAATGGATAGCATATGATATGAAAGTTGGGATGTTTAAGTAGGTATTATGTAAAGAAGTTATATCAACTTTACCCAAATATTTATCAGAATGGATATTATTTCTGGCTGGGGAACACTATCTCCTACCTAGTATTATAAAACCAAAACCCGTGGATGAAGTCCGAGTAGAAGCTATAGTTAGGAATGTAAGAGTTGATGGAACTAAGGTAAAGGTTTGTAGAACTGGTATATTTGATCAGGCTTTATGTGAAGTGCTCAAGTCTCTTTTATCTGATTGTATTATGGGGATGGACATTGTATCTCACTGGGAAACATTTCCCTACCTAGTACTGTACAAGAGAAGGCATGTAAATCCACCCTCCAAACAATAATAATTAGACATGCTAAATGGGACCCAGTAAAACTGAGCCCACACATACGGAACAGAAGCTGGAGTGCTGGTGGGTACAAATTCTCTATGCAACAGACAGCACTGTGTGTAGCACAGATTGGGGCTTAGGAGGGTGTATCGCAAGCGGCTGAGTGAGTGCCTCCCAGCAAAGACTACTGGAACTTTGGACTAGAGAATTTATATCTGCAGGGCATTTCCTATCTTGCTATTGGACACTATTAATCGAAGCAACCCCCATGACTGAAGGACATAAAACGATCTTGAACCCTGAAATAGTCATCATGTCTAAGATGATGTCAGAGAAACACTCTAATGAGGATGGCAGTGCCCAGAAGAATTAACGTAAGAAAATGGATATGGTTTTCACAGGATCATGCTGCCTGGGGAATGCAGCAGGAGACTCTCAGGAGCAGGGAGCGTCTTTCCCCCTAGGACTCACTCTGGAACTGGGTGAGGAGCTGCTGGATTCTACTGTCACTTGGACAGTGCCCTATAAACAGTTCCTCACTGACCAACAAAGAGCTGCTTAGTTTGTGGATGGCATTTCCAAGGTGAACAGACAGCATTCTATTTGGAAAGCCATCACTCTCATCAAACTGAAGAAGGTAATAGTTCTGCCCGATATGCTAAATTGCATGCTGTTTTCCTAGCAGAAATAGAAGCATTTAACAGTGGGAAAAGCCCCTATGTTTGGGTTTGTACTGACTCATGAGCAGTGGCCAATAGCCTGGCCGTCTGATAAATGTCTCTATACAGACCACAACTCTATAGAAATCATTATAGGAATTTGAGGGATGCATTAGAGTAGGACATGTTGATGCCCATCAGAAGAACTCTCTTTCAGATTCAGAAATGACTGGAACTAGCAAGCAGATCTCCTTGTGTCTCACTTAAATTGGTCACCTGGGCCCAGGAAGTGAGTAGACATGGGGCACTGCAGCAAAGCAAAGATGGGATGATTTGCACCCTGTGAGACATACAGTGCCAATGAGAACTGCTCTGCTGCCAACAAGACATACAGACACTGCAGATGGCCATGTGGGAAATTGCCTAGTGGGAAGGCCCTGATCATGGCTGGCAAATCAGACTGGGCTGGGAGCCCTGGGGCTACAAATGAGTCTTGACAGGAATAGATGCTGACTCTGGACAGGGCTTTGCTGACCTGGTGGTAGACACTAAGCTCAGAGTGCTACAATATAACCAGAACAGACAATCCTGCAACATGGAGAGCTGACGCTCATTTCTTCAGACCAAGAAATACATTTTACAGGCCTAACATGCAACAATGGGCAGAGAGATATCCTCCTTGGAGTAACAGTTTGATAGAGAACTGGAATGCACAAATAAAACACTGGTTGTCTGAAATGGAGGAAATAAAGTCATGAAAGTCTTGCACATAACTTCACAAGTATTTGCTCATACTGAACACAGACAGATAGCTAGGTATTGGGTTGTCGGAAAAGTCATGATGCATTTTCGCAACGAAAAACAGAAAAAAATACGTCATGACTTTTCCAACAACCCAATAGATAGATAGACTGACAGACAGTAGATAGTTAGACAAATACAGATATAGCTTATGATTCATGTAAACTGTTTACAAAGTATCTAATATATACTAAATGCTTAGTGAATTACAGGTGGTATTATTATTAGCGGTTATTTTTTTCCTAGGCAAATCTAATGTTAGCAAGTGTATCTATCTAGCCTTCTCCCAAACAGGACCAGAACCACAGCTTACTATTTTGTTCTCTACACTTCTCTCCCAACTCCTAAGTAATTTTTTAAATTATATTTACGTTTAACAACATATTTTATTGCTTTCATTGTGCATCATTACCTCCTGTATCCCAATATTTTATCTTGGTTCACTGCTCCTATTGCTGGAGTACATACTATTAGTAGTTCTTTCAGCAATGATCAACAGAACAGTGTCTAAGTCCCTATATGCCTGACAGTGTATTTATTTGTATCTTATTCTAAAATGTTAATTTGTCTGGATAGAACATTTCTAGAATCAAAGTTATTTTCCCCTAGCCCTTTTATCAGTGCATTGTCTTGTGGGATCTGAAGGTGCTAATAAGAAATGTGCTGTCCACCTGATACTCAATTCTCTGCAGATAAACTGTTGGTATTTTAAATACACATAAATATAGAGAGAGACAAAAAAAAGATACAGACATATCCGTGGATGGCAGGCATCATAGTTGAATTTGCACTGCCCTGATTACTAATGAATGTGAGTACTGTGTAATCATTAAGAGTCTGAAGTTTGAGATAAACTGCCTGGGTTAAAATCTAGACATTGACACTCACTGACAAGTTACTTAAACATGCTTCTGTGCTCAGCTTCCACATCTGTAAAGAGTGTATAAAAATAGTATCTATCTCATAGCGTTGTTGTGAGGTTTAAGAAAGATAGTAAATTAATTCAACGCCATGATGCTAAATAAAAAGATTTAAAAAACTGAAAAATTCACATATAAGCTACCATTTTATAAACCTTGTTTTTTAAAATCATAACTAAATAGTAACAAATAGTTGAAGCACACTTAGATTTAAAAAATGTATAAAGGAAGAGAGTGATAAATATAACATTCACAAAATTAGTTACTCTAAGGAAGTTGAGGAAAATGAGACTGGAAAGTAACACAGAGAGCTTCAACAATATTGGTAGTATTACAGATCTCAAGTTGGACGGTGGGTTTATAGAGATTATTTTATTATTGACAATGGGGACAGGATGAGGAGTAGATTCATTACATAATGTTTCCCAAATACATATCTGAATTTATCTTATCACAGCACACCTGATCACAAGTTTTCATATGCATTGGAAAAAGTCTGAGAGCAGATACACTTAAATTAAAAATATTAAAAAACATAGAGACACACTAAGAAGCCAGATAAGATTGAAGAACATGAGTTTCTAATAACCCAATCAAAATGATTATATGATTTTTACCCCAGGACTGTCAGGAAGACATACAGCTACTATAGAGAACATATATATATATATATATATATATATATATATATGTTTTCATATTATCTAAAAATAAGAGTGCCAACGTCAAATAAGCCAAAGACTCTCATATACGAAGTCGGACAAGTAAGTTCGCAAACTCATCTTAGAAAAGTGCTCTATACCTCATTGCTGAATATCACTATGGTCACCTTTGAAGTACTCCCCTTGGGAAGCTTTGCACCAACACTAGTACCTAGTTCATGCTTCAAAACAATTTTGGAACTCTTTTTCTGGAATGGCAATCAGAGCTGTCATCATATTACACTAGTCCTGAATGTCATCAAAATGTCTTCCTGTATTTCCTTGATCTTTGGGTTAAAAAAAAGAAGTCAGTGGAGGCCAGATCAGGTGAGTAGGGAAGGTGTTCCAATACAGTTATTTGTTTACTGGCTAAAAACTCCCTCACGGACAGTGCTGTGTGAGCTGGTGCATTGTCATGACACAAGAGCCATGAATTGTTGGTGAAAAGTTCAGGTCGTCTAACTTTTTCACGCAGCCTTTTCAGCACTTCCAAATAGTAAACTTGATTAACTGCTGGTCCAGTTGGTACAAATTCATAATGAATAATCCCTCTGATATCAAAAAAAGGTTAGCAACATCACTGCAATAAGTTTGCGAACATAATTGTCACACCTCATTTGTGCATAACTGAAATACTATTCAACTGGATCTGAATTTGACAGAAAAGGGATTTAAGAAACCAGATGTCTCAATAAGGACATAAGTCAGGTTACTGGGAATGTAGCACAGCAAGACATGTTGATATAGAATAGGGAATTATAACATTCAAAAATTTTAAAGCAACAGTTCTGGTGATTCCAAGGATTGATGTCTGGCCATATATGCTGGTTGCTAAAGTGGCATGAAAACACAAATTGTTAGAGCAGGGATGAATTGAGAGGCCAGCTATACAGGGGACATTAACCTGTAAGATGAAATGACCCATGATGCTTAGGGAAAAGATAGGCTACAAAGGAAAATAATAAGCCAGGTGATAAAAGTCCTTGAGGGACATTCTATAGGTTAACAAAACATGGCAATAAGGATAGGAACAAGAATGATAAAGCAGATACGGCATAGATTTCAAAGTGAGAGGAATTACGGAAAGACGGTGATTTTAAAAAGTGATCTAGAAAAAAATATCTAGAGAATGCCAAGTTCTTTGCTCATCTTGAGGTACACTGAAATTGAGAGCATGAAAAAGCACTTACATTTCAAGAAAGAAGGTAAAAGAGAATACTGCAGGGAAAAGGTAGGAATAAAAAGTTTTTTTAAGGAAAAGGAGCTAACGATGGAGAAAGAGCAGAGAAAGAAAAGGCCATGTTTTCTCACATCTCTAAGCTTCCGCACATGCTTGAAATGCCGCTTTGAATCCCCATGATCTGGCAGATAGGATTCAGCTCAGCAGTTATTAAAGGAAAGTATTTTATAGACCACATTCCCAATTCAGTGCCATATCCTATCTTTATGAAAGCAATTATCAATGTGTAATTGTTATTGTTTCATTATCTATCTGCTAGATTAATATGAGCTGAATAAAAACCAGGTATTTAATTGCTTTGACCCATCACAGTGCCTGGCAAATAAGTACTAACACAGGGTGAGCGCATGCTGAATCACTGCACAAGTTTGCAGGAGAGAAAACGTGTTCACAGAGATTTGTATTGTGGGCAACACCCATGGAGGAGTAGCATGCAGAGCTGGAAGAGGTGAGAACGCGGCTTAGCATTAACCTCAATGGATCTATTGCATTGTTGGAGAAGTCATAACGTATTTTTTCTGTTTTTCATTGCAAAAATGCGTCATGACTTTTCCGACAACCCAATAGTTTAACAGTAAAAGAGCATTTCAGTCAAAATGAATACAACTCAATTCAACTATTGAATGTATTTTAATCCTCAAATCTGTATTCACTTTTTAAAACTTGAGCTTAACAAAAACTAAAGTAATACAAGTGTTAAAGAATTAAAATATGATTTTATTATTAAAGCATTAATTAAAATTACTAAAATAGCAAACTTAACTTCTATCCCACTTTATACATAGCTTTGTCATCCCTAAGTCAGTGAGAGAACACAAACAATGGATGAAATACCTCTTGAGGTCAAAAAATATTTTTAAATGTTATTCTAATAAAGAAATTATTGAAGAATAAATGCAGGACTAAATTTTACTCATTTTCTGAATAGGCATTTACAATATTTCATTAATTCTACAGTAAGGTAAGAGATGTGCTTTTTTACTTCCATGTTTTGATCAAGTCTACACATAAAAAATATCTAAGCATGAAACTAGAGGTGTGTTTATAAAGGAGTAAAAATAAGCCAAATGGCACTCTGAGAAAGGTACCACGATGCATCTCATTGGTTTCATTATATGGTCAGTTGGAACTGGCACTAAGCAGGAAAATATAAAACTTTTGGTAGACTAGGAAATCTTGTCATCAGTCCTGACCACTGTCAGTACAGCATACAAGCATCTGACAGTAGAGATAGATGGATAATCCTATGTTGCCAGTAATTACAAAAATGAACACAACTTTGAGTAAAGGCTTCATAGTACTCAACCTCAAAAATGAGAACCTTAGACGGTAAAAAGATTTTTTGATAACGGCTTCAATGATACTTAGTTGTAAAAGGTTGGTAAAGTATAAAGAATAACTTTATTTCGTTTTTCATAAAATGGATTAGGCAAAAATAATAATAAGCTTAAAGGATATCATGTCTGTAACTCAAATTATGTGCATTATACAGCACAACTATATTACAATAACTATATTCATATGTGAGTTTTTTATTTATTAGCTTGCTGATTTGGAAAGCAAAATAATTACCATTTTGGGAACAATATTAAGGAAGAATGAGTTCATACACCTATGTGCAATAGAATCACAGTATCAGCATTTTAAACTGGAAAAGTATTTTATTATAGACTATCTATTCCAATCGCTCCCTACATGGAGACCCTATGCCTTTATAGAGTCAAATGGACAATGCTCAACCTACGTTTAATACTCCAAGAAATGTAAAATACCATATTACCCAGAATTAAAACTGCATGCGCTATCCTATACATCATCTCACTTTGTTAATTAAGTGTAGATAAATTCAGTGTTGTTAAACATTTACCTCACTAGAAATTAAATTTTATTATTTAATGAAAATAATTTAGTAGAAAATGAGAGCGAAGGGAGGGTAAGGAAAAAGATCCTTCATGATAAAAAAAAATAGTTGGAAATCATGAAACTTCTACAACCAAGTTCAACAACTACAGTAATGGACAGGCAAATATGCAAGTTTCCTGATTTGCAACCCAGTGGCCTTGCTCCCATACCACTCTGAATACAGAACAGAAATAATGGCATTAACAAATACCAAAGTGTTTACAGTGATTTCTTCTTTACCTATATTTTCAAAAAGATGTGCAATGAGCATACATAATATTATAGTAAAAAAATACACACACATGCACGCACACACAATTAAGAGTAACCATTCCTAAAACCAAATCTGTTAAATACACAAATCGTGTTCAAAACTATGATTTTCAAATGTGCCCCTATCATCCAATTTGCATAACCTCTGCATGTTTCCTCATTTAAAAAATAAGGATAATAATATTTGGTACCCACTTTTATGTTTGACTAATTATTGCTATGAAAATTCAAAAGAGCAACTGCAAAAGTAAGTCTACTACAGATCACTTCTAAAACCAAGTGAATATTCACTACAGTATAAATCTCATCATAATTAATATTACATAGGTATATAACTTTTTCAAAGGCTCACCTCCTCTGACTATCATTTCAGGTATCAGCATTCATTCAATAAAACATTCATTAAACCCCAATAAAACATTCATTAAAAATATTGCTAAAAGTTCAATATAATGTGGCAAGTTAATTGCCATGGGATGAAAATAAAAGTAAAATAAATAATAAAACCACACAAATGTTTTATTTTATATTAATTTTATATCTATATAATGTCAAGATTCATCTAGTTATTCAAGAATGTTTCTTTAAGTAGCAAGTTTTTTTCTTAGGTTTTATAGCAATAGTCACACTTTGTGAAGTAACTATGAAGTTGTATTAATTTTAACACTCAATACAATCATACAGCTCTATATAGATGAAAGCACTAGATTAGAAGTGACCATATGAGGTCTGACAATTAAGTTCACAAACGTGTTGCAATGATGTTGCTAACATTTTTTTATATCAGAGGGATTATTCATTATGAATTTGTACCAACGGGACAAACAGTTAGCCAAGTTTATTATTTGGAACTGCTCAAAAGGCTGTGTGAAAAAGTTAGACGACCTGAACTTTTCACCAACAATTCATGGCTCTTGCATCTCGTTAATACATCAGCTCACACGGCACTGTCTGTGAGGGAATTTTTAGCTAGTAAACCAATAACTGTATTGGAACACCCTCCCTACTCACCTGATCTGGCCCCCAATGACTTCTTTCTTCACCCCAAGATCAAAGAAATATTGAAAGTAAGACATTTTGATGACATTTCAGGACATCAAGTGTAATACAATGACAGCTCTGATGGCCATTCCAGAAAACGAGTTCCAAAATTGCTTTGAAGGGTGGACTAGGCGCTGGCATTGGTGCATAGCTTCCCAAGGGGAGTACTTCGAAGGTGACCGTAGTGATATTCAGCAATGAGGTATGTAGCACTTTTTCTAGAATGAGTTTGTAAACTTAATTGTTCGACCTCATAAGACCTAGATCCATATTTTAACACCATTTCAAATTAATAATGTGATCTTGTGCAAGTCACTTAACTTATCTAAGTTGAATCCCTGCTTTTCCAAATTCCTAGAGCTACAGGTAATAAAGCTCGGGCTCTGAGCTAATTCTGATCAGGCCTAGCTGAGTAATAAGGAACCCAAGTCCCAGTAGCAGGTAGTATTGAAAATTAATCTTTTTGCTTTGCGCTCTAATTCAGATATTTGGGAGTTAGGGGGTAAACTTTTAACCTCTAATGCTCACTGAGTTTACCTAGTTCTGGAAAATAAGATTCTGCGTTGGTTTCCTGAGCTAACTCTAGTTCTCCTGACAGAAAGCCAAGGGCAGAGAAAACCTAAAGCTGAGGTTCCAACCACCTAACATGCTCTCAAAAGTCCTTATCACCAGATCTTGCATTCATCTCTATGACTGACTAAACTTCTGTTTCAACATATAATAATTATCCTGTGTAACCATTAAGCAATCAACTACTCATATATAAACATCATCATTTGCCCATATTACCCACCATGTCAAACACTATGGGTAGCAGAGCCAGTCTAAAACCAATTCAAATGCACCAGAATCCCAAATATGGTTATTTGAATCTCTAGGGTCAATATTACCACCTTATACCTTTGAGCTGAATTCCCTATTGTACAAGGTCCCTTCCTATGCCAACTCATCAGTGAGTCAAGACTTACAGGAATAATTATAATGAACCTCTTTTTTCTCACATACAACGAAATGGCAACGGGAGAATATTCTCCAAATTCAAGAGATGAAAACATTAAGGATACAAATATGGTAAGCTGCAGCTGAAAAATAACTATTACATCTAATTACACATATCAAAATAAATATCAGTAGGTACTGCAAATTTGGTGCCAAACTGGAATATGTAAGAAATAATTCCTTTGAAAACTGTACAATCATTTTGTAAAGAAAATTTTAATATGTATCAAGAGCCTTAAAAAAGATTCCACTATTTTAACCCAGAGGTCCCATTTTTCGAAATTGAGCTCCAAAAAATAATCCTAATGATGGAAACATATTTATGCACAAAAGTGTTCTCTACAGCATGTTGGTCACAATCAATAATTTCCATAATATGTTAACTAAAAAAATATTTAAATTTATATATATATATATATATATATATATATATATATATATAAACATACAGGATTATCATTATACAAATAAATAAGTTTTCTGTATTAGGTAAAAATATAAGAAAAATACTATAAAAATATTAGCAGCTATAGTGTTTCAGTGGTGGGACAATGAATCACCTTGTTTTTGTTTTTATCCTAATATCCTTGTAATATAGTTATATTGATTTTAAAATAAAAATTATAATGACACAATCAAAATACACAATTCATGTATATGCAAATATTAGACTCCAAAAATATAAATAACCATTCAGCCAAAAAAGAAGTCTAAAGTTGAATACTTTCTCCCCAGTTCTATACTGTACATAGTATTGCTTCTATATAACATTTTTTTTCCATCAAAAGAATGCCTATTTGCATCATATAAACATCTTTACATCTTATATGCTATACTACAGGGAAGGGAAAGACAGGGAAATATAAACCAAACTTTAAAAAATGTATGATTTCGTTGGATATACATACCCAACATAGGCATGAAACAAATACAGTAATACCTTGGTTTGCAAGCATAATTCATTCTGGAAATAAACTACTCATATTGCAACACATCGCTCATTTACCACGTTAAAATGTATTAGAAATGTTTGCTTGTCTTGCAGAACACTTGCAAACCATGTTACTCACAATCCAAGGTTTTACTGTATAAGAAAACTTTAAAAACCAAGACATAAAATAATTACAAAATTGCTGTAAGGCAACATAATACCATATGAATTACTTTCCTAGGGCTGTATTAACAAAGTACCACAAACTGGATGGTTTACACAACAGAAATTGATATCATCTCACAGTTTTGGAGGCTAGAAGTCTGAAATTAATGTTTCCTTCTGAGTGCTGTGAAGAATTTGTTGCAGACCTCTCCTAAGCATATATTGCTTTGCCAGAAAAGTCATGACATATTTTGTCTATGTTTTTCGAAGGTCATTTATATAAAGAACAAAGATCAATCAGTGATACATTGCCCATTTTGTTTGATAACTTTTGCCATCTTTCAGTGAGTTTCATAATTCCTCGTTCATAGAAGGACCTGTCTTTATTTGTGAAAAACTGAACAAGGTGCTGATTCACAGCCTCATCTGAATTGAACGTTATACCACGCAAGGAATTTTGAAGAGAGCGAAACAAGTGGAAGTCTGATGGCACAAGGTCAGGCAAGTATGGTAGGTGTGGCAACACATCCCATCCAAACTTCAATAATTTTTCACGGGTGATCAAACTTGTGTGTGGTCTCGTGTTGTCGCGATGGAACATAACTCCTTTACAATTAACAAGCTCTGGATGTTTCTGGATGATGAATTTGTTCGAACTTTCCAATTGCCGACAGTACACATTTGAATTGATTATTTGGTTCCTTGGTAGGAGCTCGAAAAACACGACACCTTTAAAATCCCTCCACACTGAGAGTATAACCTTCCTCTGATGAATGTCTGCTTTCGATGTCATTTGAGGCAAATCATCACGTCAGGACCAAGACTGTTTGTGCACCACATTGTTGTAAACAGTCCACTTCTCATCACCAGTTATCAGTTGCTTCAAAAAAGGATCATTTTCCTTACGTTTAATGAGCATGTTGCAGATGTTTATATGTGCCATCAAATGAACTTCTTTGAGTACATGCGGAACCCAAATATTGAGCTTGCTTACGTATGCCAGCTTCTTCAGGTAGTAGTGAATGCTTGAATAATGGATGTTCAATGTTTCTGCAATCTCTCGTCATGTAATGTGGGTTTGACTCGATCAATGCTTTTATTTTGTAGTCATCAACCTTGGTGGGCCTCGCTTACTGAGGAGGCAAGTAAGGAATTCCACCGGCAAGGAATTTCGTGAACCATCTTTGGCACTGACGTTCTTTGTAGAGCATTGTCACCGTAAACTTCATGCAACTTTTCACAAGCTTGACACGCGTTCTTCCCTTTATGGAAGTAAAACAGTAAAATATGGCAAAAATACACAGTTTGATCTTCCATCTTCAACTTGTAAAATCTTCAAAACTCAACCAAATCACTCATTTTTTTTTGAATGAACCTAGCACTGTCAGCTGTCAATGACATAGCAATAACATAGATGCAAATGACTCTAATACTTCCAAAAATGAACTAGTGCCATCTGTTGCAAACATGCGTCATGACTTTTCCGACAACCCAATAGATGACCGTCTTCTCCCTGTGTCTCTCCACATCATCTTTCCAATAAGCATGTCTCGGTGTCCAAATTTCCCCTTTCTATAGGAACATCAGTCATATAGGACTACAGCACATCCTAATGACTTCATTTTAACTTGATTATCTCTATAAGGACCCTACCTCCAAATAAGGTCACATTCTATATTACTAAAGGTTAAGACTCCTGTAAATCTCTCCCCCACCCCCAGGGTGGCGGGGGAGGGGGGTAGGAACTGGAGGGGTTAGAATTCAATCCATAACACCAATAACAGCATTTACTGACTCTCAATGGCAGCATTATGAGTGACTATTACTTCCTAATACTATGACTTTTTCACTAAGGGAAAATATTTTTAAAATAGAAAAATGTTCAATTAAAAAATATTGGGGGCCAGCCGAGTGGCTCGTTGGTTAAGAGTTGGCTTGGGAGCGTGAGCTCTGAGCAGCAGGGCTGCTGGTTCAGAGCCCACCTGTGCCAATAATGCTGCTTTCTACAGCTAAGATGGTGAAGAACAGCTCGACCTGGAACTGGGCTGCCGTGAGTTGCCGGTGATGGCACAGGCTGCAGTGAGGCTTCAATGGGCTGCCATGAGCTACTGTGAGTGGCCAGCAGCCAGCGTGAGCCATTGTGAGCGGTCGTCCAATGGCCAGCAACCGATCTGCCTCACCCGGGAAAGCGTAATGATAATACCAACATGGGCCAGTGAAGCGACATCCTCCACAACTAGACTGAAGAACAAAAGGACAGCAACTTGTCTGTTCCCCTTCCCGCTGTTCCCTCCCCCAATTCCCCAATAAAATATATATATATTGGGCCTTTATTAGTCTCTGACCCCAATCAATTCCTAATTACTAATATCTTTCAGTAGAGGCCTCTACTGTGGGACAGAAGACTCAAAGGCACGGATTTTTCTCTGTTACCATGACTCTCTAAGACAGCGGTTCTCAACCTGTGGGTCACAACCCCTTTGGGGGTCGAATGACCCTTTCACAGGGGTCGCCTAAGACCATCGGAAAATAAAAAGATATTTACATTACGATTCATAACAGTAGCAAAATTACAGTTATAGAGTAGCAACGAAAATAATTTTATGGTTGGGGGTCACCACAACATGAGGAACTGTATTAAGGGGTCACGGCATTAGGAAGGTTGAGAACCGCTGCTCTAAGGGGAATAAAAATCATGTGAAAGTTTTTTAAAAGATTTCAGGTAAAATGAGATAAGGTTTACTTCAAATTCCAAATAAGATCAAATCTCACTTTTAAAAAGTAAATCTTACTTTAAAAAAAATCGAAACCCTTTATACCAGGCACTGTAACAAAAGAGAGAAGGAGAAATAAAGTGCAACATTCACGCACATGTACACGAGCACACACACTCATCTGCTCTGGTAGCTTAAAAACATCTATAATAAGAAAATAAATAAGTGAGCAAATAACCCATTCAACACATTAAAACAAGTGATGAGTACATTAAATAAAACAAGGCGATCACATAATCACAACTGGAACTAGCTGAGAGGTCTTCATTCCAGTTGTCTTCATTCAATGAGATAAATAATTTTACCACTAATATTTTCCTATTCTCTTCTTAAAAATTCTTCAAGAATGGATTGTCAACAGTCTCACTTCTTAGAATATTCCTGTCTGTTTCACTCTGAGCCTTCAAAATGTTCTTCCTTTCATCATGAAATAAATTTCTCCTATTGAAAGTTATACTTTTCTGATACCTTCATTAAAGTTGATAATTAATGATTGGTATAAACCCCTTTCACATCATTGAAATTTAATATAGGCACCTGTTTAAATTATTTCAAAGAAGTCATCAAACTTCATTCAACCTATTTTTCATAACTTTAACTATGTGACATTCTACCTCTCTCTACATATCTTTTCAAAAGAACCATTGCCAAAACTGGGCTCAGACATCTAAAAAAATCTAATATTTTAAAATCTAATGTAGAGTGTAGAGAAAATTACAATACTTCTTCCATATGAACATCTTTGTAACAGACTGAGTTAAAGTCAGACATATTATTCACTGTAGTTCAGTTCAGTGTATGCACTGGGCACCATTAACATAATGAGAACTATAACCTGGTTGACAGCACTGATTATGTTACAACGAAGGGTTATTTTGTACTCAAACAATGAGATAATACATCTCTAAAATCAGTCGTCATATATCTTGGTTATTCAGATCTAAATAATGAGCTAAAGAATTGCTTAGAGAACTATCTAGTGTTAGAAAAGAAACGGCTCTCATTGACCTAAGGTTTCATTTGATGAAGCTAAAGGAAAAACAAAACAAGTAGAAGGAAGTAAAGAGCACAAATCAATGAAATAAAGACAAACAATAGAATTAACAAAGCCAAATTTGATTCTTTGAAATGATTTATAAAATTGGTAAACTACTAGCTCAACTAAATGAAAGAAAGAAAAGTACAAATTATTAATATTTGGAATGGGTTATCACCACAAATCTTACAGACTTTAAAAGGATACTACAGAAATATTATGAACAATGTTATGCCAACAAATTCAACTACTTAGATAAAACAAATCCCTTGCAAAACACAACTTTCCAAATAGACAGAGATGAAAATCCAAATAGCCTGTATTTATTAAAAAGTTAAAATCAATTATCAAAAAAACCTCCAAAAAGAAAAGTGCAGGCCCAGATGTTTCTATTGGTGAATTCTATAAAACTCATTCATAAAACAGAGGAGAAAGGAACACTTCCAAACCTATTTTAAGATAACCCTAATAGTAAAACCTGACAAGGTCATTACAAGAAAATGAAATTGCAGACCTAAATCTCTCATGAATATGGACACACAAATCCTTAAAAATTGTAAGTAAACCAAATCCTGCAATATAAATGATGAAAAATACATCATAGGGTTATCCTAAGAATGCAAGGTTGTTTTAAGACTCAGAAATCAATTTAAGATTGCCAGTGGGAATGTAACATGGTACAATCACTCTGGAAAACAATTTGGCAGCTTCTTAAAAAGTTAAACACAGCTAGCTCAGCTACAAGTTCAGTCACCATCTAAGCTGCATCCTCCCCAACTAAGATTGAAGGACAACCACTTGCCTGCTCCCCTTCCCCAATTCCCCAACACTGTTCCCCTTCCCCAATTCCCCAATAAAATTTAAAAAAAAAAGTTAAACACAGATGTACCACATGATCAAGGATCCCTCTCCTAAGTATCTATGAATATATATGTCCATACATCCTTACATGCAAATGATCATAAAAGCATTATTAATAAAAGCCAAAAATTGGAAACAATCCAAATGTCCACTAACTGGTAAATGGATAATCAAAATGTGGTATATCCACATAATTGAATACTATTTGACAATAAAAATAAACATGAATGAGCCTCAAAATCATAATGCTAAATGACAGAAGTCAAACAAGTAAGAACATATATTGTATGACTCCACTTACATGAAATATCCCGAAAAGGCAAATATAGAGATTAAATTTGTGATTACCTGAAGCTGGAGGTGGGAATGGAAAGTGACTAAAAGTGGATATGAGCTTCCTTTTGGGGAAGGGCTGGGGTTGGAAATTCTCCAAAAGTACATTGTGATTATAGTTGAATGACTATGTAAAAACACTAAAACTCATTGACTTGTATGCTAAAAACAGGTCACCTTTATGGCACGTAAATTATACCCTAATAAAGCTGTTTTAAAAAACATGATTATCATATTAACGCAACAAAGGAGAAAAACATAGCCTGCACACAAGTTCAAATTAAAACCACAATGAGATACTTATACATCCGCCAGAATGGCTGTGAGAACCAACCACATAAAATGCTTGTGAAATCTCTCACACATTGCTGGAAATATAAAATGTTTCAACCACTTGGGAAAAGGTCTATCAGGTTCTTGTTAAACCAACACACACCATCTTTCTGACCCAGCAATTACATTCTTAGGTATTTACCCAAAAGAAATGAAAACTATATCCACAGATGACTTGTATAAGAATGTTCAAGAAAGCTTTATTCATAATGACCAAAAAGTAGAAACAGCCCCAACTTCCATCAACAGGAGAATGAATAAAATATGTTATTGGGGGCTGGTCGAGTGGCTCAGTTGGTTAAGAGCTCGCTCAAGAGTTTGAGCTCTGAGCAACAGCAGTTCGAGTCCAGCACGAGCTGAGCAGCCGCT
>NW_017731548.1:2300332-2317391 GCF_001890085.2 Hipposideros armiger
GTGTACTGTCGGCAATTGGAAAGTTCGAACAAATTCATCATCCAGAAACATCCAGAGCTTGTTAATTGTAAAGGAGTTGTGTTCCATCATGACAATGTGAGACCACACACAAGTTTGATCACCCGTGATAAATTAGTGGAGCTTGGATGGGATGTAAGGCCACACCCACCATATTCGCCTGACCCTGTGCCGTCAGGTTTCCACCGGTTCACTCTCTTCAAAATTCCTTGCGTGGTATAACGTTCAATTCAGATGAGGCTGTGAATCAGCACCTTGTTCAGTTTTTCACAAATAAAGACAGGTCCTTCTATGAATGAAGAATTTCAATTACGAAGCTTATTGAAAGATGGCAAAAGGTTATTGAACAAAACGGGCAATATATCACTGATTGATCTTTGTTCTTTATATAAATAAATGATCTTTGAAAAACAGACAAAATTCGTCATGACTTTTCTGACAACCCAATAGTATGTATAGTATGACAGTCTGCTACTTAGCAACAAAAAACAACAAATGCTGATAAATATTATAGAACAAGAACAAATGCAAAAGCTTTATGCTAAATGAAAGAAGCTTTACTCAAAACAGTTCATTCATATTGTCAGATTCCACTTGTACAAATTAGGGTAACAACCAATTCTAATCTATGGTGGGATAAAACTCAAGATAGAGTGCCTTTAGGGGTATGGGGTAGGGATTAACTGGGAAGGGTGTGAGGAAACTTCCTGAAGAGACCATAATATTCCCTATCTTGATAGGGCTTTGGGTTAACCAGGTAAATACATTTGTCAAAACTCACTGAATATTATACTTAAGATTGATGTTTTCATTGTATGTAACTTTAAATGAAGAGAGTCGTGGGCAAACCATAGCAAATATTGAATCTGAGTTAGTAGATACACATGGGCTACAATCTAGTTTGAAATGTATCCCCAAAAAACAGCAATAACCAAAGAAAGCTAAGATGAATAAGTATGTAATAAAGCAAGTTTAATTAACAGTAAACTGTAGAATCTAGGTTGTGGGTACATGTGTTCACTGCAAATCTTTTTCAATTCTTCCTACCAGTAAATACTATCAGAGGCCTGTGAGCCAGCGCTAATACTTATCATTAACAAATACAGCCAATTCAGAGTCTTTCTGATATTTCCCAAACTCAGTGTTACTCATTTTTTTTATCAGCACTACTTAGAACAAGCTCATCCAATGGTTATAAGATTGGTTAAAGAAGAACTTTAAATTAAAAGTGTGTCCTAAACTTCCCTCTCTCCTCCACAGTGACTGAATACGCAGTGTCTGACAGACTCCGGGAATGTGAAACAAAATCCTGAGCTTTGTGAACCTTTGGAAAGGAAAATGACTACAATTTTCGAGATGGAATAGATTTCTTTAAAGTACTGATAATGTTAAGCATGTATCATGTTTAAGATACTTAGGTACAATCTACATCCATATATACTTACACTTAAATACATAAGCACTGGCATGCAGGCAAGTAGAAAAGTAGAGGAGCAATACTAGAGAAGTCCTCTAGAAGCAAAGTACCACAAATACAAAGCCTCAAAAAGCTGAACATTTTTCCTAGAGAAAAAAAACAGCATGGAATAGTTTGCAATGGGCCACAAAGAATAAATGGATCAGCTTTATGACAGGTAACTGTTTATATGTGACCAAATATTCAACACCCTCCATGCTCACACTTCACCTTTTATTTTCACTTCGTCTTGCATACCTCTCCTTTATGAAGCTGTCTCTGAGGCTCCACTCCCCAAATAAGATGTTATCTACCCCTCCAAAGAAAGTTCAAGTTCTTTGTATTTCTCTTATAAAACTTACGACATTCGTGTCTATTAGGAAGAAAATTGTTAAAGGGCTTGGGCATCAAGCAACCAACTCTGCCCACCTGACCTAAGTTATTTAATCTTGTTTCCTCATATGTAAACTGTGGATAACAGGACTGCCACAAAAGGTTATTGTGAATTATTATGCTTAGCTTCTTGCATGAACCATTGGATAAAAGTATTATTCTGTTATCATCTCTATCTGAACCTAACTCATTACCAACATTTAATAGATATTCAATTAAAAAAATCTTTCAAGAACGAGCAAGTGAATAAGCTATTCATGTGTTGTTGATTGACAGAATATTGCTGTGGCCCATACATATAAACATATTTAAGAACTTGCCCTTTATATTTAAAGATGATGCTACAATATTAACTTACCATATTTTACTGTGTATAGTGCGTACTTTTTTGCCCAAATTTGTGAGGGGAAAATAAGATGTGCATTATATATGGATAGTACTAATTATGCATCTATATAAATGTTTTTAATTCTTTTATTTATGCTTATCAGTTAACAATATCAATAATATTGTATGCAAAATAATACCCTGGAATACAATAACCAGTTTTGTTGAACTTATGATGAACTTGCAACAATGAAGAGTTCTTGACCCTCTATGATGCATAAATATTGTAAAGTTGCTACTGGTACAGAAAATTTCTTTTACCTTGTATCTGTTCTTGTGTAAAAGATCTTGTTAAAAAATAAATGTTAAAATTCCTTTATAATACAAAAAAACAAGTACCTAAATGTAAACAAATAAAAAATTGAATTCAAAAATTAAAACGAAAGATTTTTTTCCCTGAAAGTTTGAGCCAAAAACATGGGTGTGCATTATACATGGAAAAATACGCTATCTGTGGCTACTGGCAAAAATAGATGAGCTCCACTTTGGTTGTTATAAATTTTGCTTTTATTTTATCCCTAAAATACTGGATGATTTTTCCATTACCCTTATTTTCATCATCATTTCTGCATGTACTCAAGGTCAACTCTCTTCATTCCTTATCCTAAGCTTGCAGTCACAAGTTTGGATAAGAGCAAACCCAAACCCTCCCCATCCCAATGTTAGAGGTCCACTCCTTGTTTAGAGGCCTTACAAATGTTCATTTTTATGAACATTTACAACTTCATATATACTAAGATATAAAATTAACAAGATAAATGGATAAACTGTTATCAGCATGATTATTCATTTCATTGTGAAACCTCCAGGCAAGAATGGGATACAATTTATACTTGGCAAAAGGAAAAATAAAAGGTAGAAACCAAAAGTTTTTAAATGTTTATGCCTTGAACTCCATTACACAGCAATAGGTGCCAAAAGTCTATTTTCTCATTAGACAGCTCTCATAATGTGGAATCTGCCTAATCACAGGCTCCCTTAGTCAAAGGGATAAAACTCAAATCCAAGGCTCTAATTCTTTTTACTAAAAACAAGAGACTCAAAATAAAAATGGCAGAAGGAAAACAACATTCTAGTGGCAACAGATTATATAAAATATCATTAACGAAGAAATATGACAAAAACTCATGGTCACTCAGAATAACAGCTGCCAGTTGTTTTCTGGTAGGTAACACTCATGTCATAATCATAGGAGCTAAGAGGAATTACTGTCTGAGAATTGAAGTCTTTCTCAGTTGATATTAAAACACATTAGTAACCAGGGTACACGTGTGCAAGAATTTCCTTGGTCACTCACCAAACACCTTTAAAAAAATTATTCTATAGGTAATGCTACTGAAATATAGAAATTATCCCCAAAATTATATCATTATTGTTGTAACATACCATTTTTTATTTATATTAATATAAAATAATATAAACAAAAAATTGTAAAGAAATAGAAGATACAGTCAGTTCAAATTTCATCTTCTTGGAAGAATTTTTTCCCATTTTTCTAGGGCCAAGGGGTCTACGACTACTGCCTACAGGTCAATTCTAGCTTGCTGTCGCA
Source organism: Hipposideros armiger (assembly GCF_001890085.2). Classification (NCBI taxonomy): domain Eukaryota; kingdom Metazoa; phylum Chordata; class Mammalia; order Chiroptera; family Hipposideridae; genus Hipposideros; species Hipposideros armiger. The sequence continues at coordinate 2,304,139 of NW_017731548.1, forward strand.
TTTTAAATAAGCTTTTTGGAACACAGCCATGCCCGTTCATTTATATATTGGCTATATGCCTACAGTCTAATTTAAAATATATATTCAGTTTTTGCCCTAGTTCCTAGCAGAGGGTATCAAAAATCCTTGATAGAAATGTCTTTTGTCATTCACAATTAGCCCCTTTTGATCATACCTAAGGTTATGCTAACAAGGTAACTCATGGTCAGCCCTTAGAATTTTTAAGAGAGACTGGCCAATGAAAGATCAAGCACATGTGACTAGAAAGCTGGCGACTGAATCCAATTACTGTATTCCCCATATATAAGACGCACCCATTTTCGAAAAATTTGGGGTCTAAAAACTGGGTGCATCTTATACAGTGGTTGTAGATCTTTTGCATTTCCCACGCTTTACGCACTTGTTTTTGCGCTCGTTGTAGATTTTTTTACTTGCATTTCCCGCTTTTTCGCGCTTGTTGTCTTTGTGTTCATTGTTTCGCACTTGTTACCAGTATATTACGGTAGGTTACGTTTTGCCACGTTCTGCCCAGAAATGGCTCAGAAAAGATTTTCGTACAGTGCAGAATTTAAGTTAAAAGTAATCCAGTTTCCAAAAGTGAATGGAAATCATGCTGCTGAAAGAAAGTTTGGTCCTCCTCCAACTGAGAAAACAATCCGAGACTGGCTACGGGAAGAAGAAACCCTACTGAAAACACCACAGCAGAAGAAGGCCATAGGAAGGCAATATATGAAGACAGTGATTCGTCATCAGACACAGATGAGGGCAGGCTAATGGTTTGGAGTTTTGACAGTGATGAGGAGTTGTACGAATTTTATGATGAATAAAACCTGAACTCAATAATTTTATGTAATACATTTCTTTTCAAATTTCAGGCCCCCAAATTAAGGTGCGTCTTATACATGGGAGCGTCTTATACATGGGGAAATACGGTATACAGCCAATGATTCAATCAACCATGCCTACAAAAAGAAGGCTCCATCAAAACTCTGAACAATGAGGTTCAGGGAGCTTCCAAATTGGTGAACACATCTACATCCTGGGAGGGTGCCCAGAAAGTGTTTGGAAGCTCTGTGTGCCCATCCCCACCACCTCCAATGCCTTGTCCTATACATCTGTTCCACTTGGCTGTTCTTGAGATGTGTTCTTTATAATAAAACTATGTGTAAGTATGGTACTTTCCTGAGCTCTGTGAGTCTTCTAGCAAGTTATGGAACATGAGGGTGGGGTTTTGTCAGACAGACAGAATGCAGGTAGCCCCACCTGCACCTGGCATCTAAGTGGAGGCAGTCTTGAGGGACTGAGCTCTTAACTTGCAGGTTTTGCACTAACTCTGCATAGTTAGTGTCAGAAATGAACTGAATTCTAGGACACCTACTTGGTGGCAGAGAATTAGTGTTATTTAAATACTGGCTATGGCTGGCTGCCTTGTGGTGACAACCACAGGGTTGAGTAGTTGCAACAGACACCATATGGCCCACAAAGCTTAAAATACCTGGATCTTTATAGAAAACGTTTGCCTACTGTTCTAGAGAATTAGTTTCTCACAGCCTCCCGTTTCAACCTTTTGGTTCACATCACTAACATATCACCTATTATATTTATGTATTTGCCTATATATATACATATATATATATATATATATATATATATATATATGTCTCTCTCCCCCAGCAGATCACCACTTATGAACAAAAAAACAGTTTCTTTGATCATTATAACTTTAGGACCAACTTCTGGGCATTTGGCTCACAAAAGCTTTAAAAATATATCTCTCCCACCCCCGAAAAGAAAGCTTCATAAAGCATATTTCTATCCCATTGTATCTTATCATCTACTTTAATATCAGCCTATATTCAGGTTCTTAAAAAAAAGAGAGAAAGAAAGAAAAAAGACTATTTAAAAATCATAGATTACTCACATGATAAAGCCTGACTGGACCACAGACATCATCTGACTCAATATTTATTTTCAGTCAGGCAAAATAAGATCTAAACTTTATGACTTGCCCAATTAATTAGTAGCAAAGAGAAGATTTGAATCCATGTCCAAAATCAATACACTTTTCATTAACAACAGCAAACCATTCTAATACCACAAATGAAAAGAAAAATAACAAAAGTAAGCTTTGTTCAAAATGTACCCCCAAAGTACTCTCTATTGATGCTACTCAGGGTACCAGCCAATGAGGAATTACAACATGAATCAACATACTGCTTCCTTCATCAAGAAAGTCTTGCAGGGGAGTTGGGGTGGGGTGGGGGGAGGGCATTATTTCAAATAAAATTGTGCTAATTGACAAAGTTGACTTACATCCTGATACAAGCTCCTTATCTCATCTTAGACCAACAAACATTTCACAAATATGCAAACCTGATTTTTCGGTCACATTTTAAATAGCAATGTGCTGAATGAAGATTCAGTACAGAAACTGTTAATATAATGATCTGTCATATATGTATATAATTCATATACATAATTCCCATTTGAGAGGAATAAAAGGAAAAATAACATCCTTCATTTTGTTTTTATATATATGGGTATATATGAATATGTATATTCATACATATATGGAAACAGAGATAGACAGGTAGAGACAGAGACAGAAAGAGATACACAGAGATATAAAGTGAGAGAAACAGAGGCTCACAGAGATGTAATATTGGCTCAAGGTCATGAAGCAAAGAAAAGGCAGAGCCAGAATTTGAATTCAGATTAGTCATGCAACAAAGGCCAAGCTCTTTACAGAAAGCCATGATACAAAACCAGATCTGACTCAAATAGCATTTACACATTAACTCATAAATCTAAATACAGACTCAGGTACATCAGTTCATAGTCACAAAAGGACTAAAATAAGCAGGTACACGCTGGAGCTGCAGGAAGGACCACTGGCTACGTACACTTCAGCACTGAACAGGCTGTCCCCTCTACCAGTCCTGCCGTTTCCGGAGGGCAACACAAGGAATACCAGAAGAGTAAGAGAACACGTCTACCTGATGAGACACCGTACATGGAATGAACTACCGCTTGGCTCATGCCACTCTCTTGCCCAGGTTTCATGCCCCACGCTGCCCAACGTCCTCAGCTCTAAATTAACCCAGCTTTACTTTTCTCATGTACAATGGGGTCAGAAATGCCTATGTCATGGAGTTATGCTATTGAGAATACTGTATTTCCTTTAGTCTAAGAGTATTTTTCACACTTTAGTATTTCTGAAATGAAGTTATAACTCATAATTGGTGTGTATATTTATTCTCTCCCCACCAAGAGCTCTTATTAAATCAGTAATAGTCAACAGCCTGCAGCATGCCTAACAAAACTTCTAACTACTGTTATTACTTTATTGTATTTGGTGCAAACAAGCAACAGATGATTTTGATTTGCTTTAGAAACAGCTCATCTTTCCAGACTTTTCCTTATGTGCTTATATATAAGTATATACACGTTTAATGCACTATTTTCATTTCTCTTCTCCCTACTCCTTTTTGTCTAGAGACCTTGATTTTGCCAACTGTAGTTTTGCCAACCACATCACCTTTCAAGAACGTGACTCCTGAGATTGTTGAGAGATTCATGTATTTACAAGGAAAGTGCTAATGGAATGCAAAATGATTAACTGCCTCAAAACTCTCTTGAGTTAGAGAAAGATCCACAGTAGAAATGCAAGCTTAAGCTAAATCTATAAGGATGGGTACCAATTTTGAGGGGGAGGAAAACACTCCTGGGAAGAAGGTACCACTTTAAATACACTGCATTGATTCGTATTTCCAGATCTGAAATGCCCTTGCTCCGTCCTATCTGCTCAACAAGCTCCTATTTCACCCTTCAAAGCCAATCTCAAGAGAATCCTCCACCTAAGTCTTCCCCGACTCCTGCAAATAGTTCATCACTTTCTCCTCTGTAATATTGTATTCTAACACATATTTTTACTCAAGATCACAAGTGAGAGAAAAAGCAGAGTCAGGATTTGCATTCAGATTAGTCAAACCACAAAGGCCTGATCACATTACTTAGTATTTTTAATGTACACACTCGTCTCTTATTAGAATTTGAAGTCCTTAGAGAAGAATCATCTTTCCAATCCCTCTTTGTCCCAGGTTTTAGCATGCTATCTCTAGGTTTGTGCACTTCAGCTCCCAACCACCACCTAGAAATAAACGTGGATTTCAATTCATCTCCTTTTCCTCTCCATCAGGTATTTAGAAATCTTTCAGAGTTTAAGATCATCCAAGAGTGTTGCTGAAGTATACTCTAAAATCTTCACAGACCACACAGGTACCACCAACTCTCAAAAGCTAGACAACTCTCCACATGCGCAGTGCCAGCTTCCTAGGCGAGTCACCCCCAGAACATGCTGTGACAAGTCCTCTACTGTGGGCACTGCTGTGGAGCATCCAGAAGCTACTTGCCACAGTCCTCTCCCTGGTCCACTGTTGCTGCCACCTCCTGGTCCCAACTCTGTCCCAGTATTAACTTGATCCAGGTGGCATGAAATGTCTGCCTACTAATCCCCTGGAAACATAGATAAAGGTCTTCCCCGGCTCCTCCTTCCAGCCCTGCATCTCTCCTCTAGCCTCCCCCTCCTCCAAGGTACTGTTGGCTGGTACAAACAGGCGTTTACAGATGCTCTTCAAGGCAGCCCACATCAGCCTCTGAATACCTCCTTTTTAGTCCTTCAGCAGTACTTATCTGTTGGGTCCCATTACCACTCTCAATAGTGCAGAGACAAAAACAAACATACTTTGGAAAGTGTCTCAATATGCAATCAATGTTTCCTAAATAGAAATAAAGAATAAGTGCAACACCATGGAGCCACATAAATATGTTAAATTCCTGAAAGTAAAAGTAGTTTATTATGACTAAGCATGGAGAGCTTTATGGAGAAATAGGAAGTTATCACCAGAAAGAGAGCTGGGCAGTTCATGACATGAACTTGGTGCTCACATGCTAGGGAGAGGAAAGATGCTAAATGAGGCCTTGGGTATGCAAATAGCTTTTTGAGGGCTTAAGAATCAAAACTGCAACATACTTAAACATCCCAAGTTAAGTGCTCTTGATGCTTTGTCATAGGAGCCACAAAGGCTGTGAACACATGATGCTATTTCCATATCTTAATTTCAGTGAGACTACAGGTAAGATTTGAGACAGTAACAAATTCCTAAGATTGCTAAAAAAGAGGGTGAACATAGCCAAGTACTGCCTCTGTCTGCAGCCTAGCAATGCTTATTACCTATAAAATCTTGAAAACATTATTTATATATTTAACCCCTAGTCTCCTCATCGTTACCTAACCTCACAGGGCTCTCCTGAGATTTAATGCACGTGAAGCACTTAGCACAATGCCCTCCTGGTGCTTGATATGAGCTCAACAGAGTCTCATTATTGCTATTGTAAAAGGAGAGTGAAGACCTCGACTTTCTACAAACGCTGCAGTGGATATAAAAATAATCCTTGTAATTAGCTGAAGAGTCCAAGCTATTTGGGCTTAAAGTAACACCAGTAAATAAGTAATGCCTTTATACAAAAGTAAGGGATTTGTATAATGGAAAATAGTGTAATTTTTAAAGGGAATTTATATAAAAGATTACACATAGAAGATCTTATATTTTTAACACCATCAATTATCATTATTTTCACTTACAACCAGCTGTTATGGGTTGAACTGTGTACCTCCAAAATTCATATGCCTAAATCCTAACCCTCAGAACCAGGAATTTGGAGGCAGGACCTTTAAAGAGGTCAGGTAAAATGAGGTCACATGGGTGGGTCCTACTCCAATATGACTGTTGTCATTATAAGAAGAGGAAATTAGGACACAGACACACAGAAGGAAGACCATATGAAGACACAGGGAGAAGATGGACATTTGCAAGACCAGGAGAGAGAGTCTGAAGAAACCACCTCTGTAGACACCTTGATCTTGGACTTCTAGTCACCAGAACTGTGAGAAAATAAATTTCTGTTATTCAAACCACTCAGCCTGTGGTATTTGTTACAGCCGCCTTCAGCCAAACCCAAGAAACTCAGGTTAATATAACAGAAGAGATAATTGCTGGACTAGAAATTCAGAGACCCAAAACATAGTCCTACAGTATGGCAACTTAAAAACTGAGTAGTCCAGATTAAATCAGTAACTTCTCTGTGCCTAGGTTTCCATACCTGAAAACAAGAAAATCTCTGAAATCTTATCAAGTACTAGCATTCCAGAATTCTAGATTTCAATTCAGTCATGTTTAAAATATGGTACTCCTCCTGATTAACACTAATATTAGCAATCTAAATATAACAGGGGACTCATTCTGATGAATCAAGTAAATCTTCACAAAATATATATCCTGTTTTCCAGGTAAAGGTAAAGCTACTTCTCAATTTCTGGGTTTGGTAAATAGGGCATACATGGATTTCCAGAAAGTGTATTTCCACATACATTTTTTAATAGTAACGCACAAAAACCAGTTGTTTATTTCATTAAGAAACAATCTAGCAAATAATATAAGCAATACACATTAGAAATAACTGGTACTTTTATCCAACTCCAACAAAACAAATTCCTACATTTTACTGTAATTGTTTCTTCAACTCTGTGGCAATGTTTACAGTTTGCCTTCCGAAGTATCTGCTGACAATAAAATGCATTTAATTTGTTGCCACATTGATTTCCATGAATTATTTAGGCATATTTTACCAGACCAGGGTGAACAAATTTTTCCCCAATGACATGTGGTTTTTAAATCATTGCTATTAAGTCAATGCATTAGTTAGGATGAGGTTTACTGACATGTAACAGGAAAATTCAAAATATGAGTGGGTCAAATAACATAAAGATTATATAAATGTGTCTGTATGTATAAGTATATACTGCATATTTATATGCATATATACACACATATATGCACGCATATAAAAATGAGAGCATGCTAAAATATCTATTAGTTTCTCTCTCTGGTTCATCTACTTTTGAAATGTCACTTCTAAACCCACACTGTCCAATAAAAATACAATGCAAGACACATATGTAATTTTAAATTTTCTTTAGCCACATTAAAAGACAAATATAAAAGGAAACAGGAGAAATTAATTTATATTTTATTTAACCCAATATATCTAAAATGTCATTTCAATGTGTAATAAATATTTTAAAGAGCTATTTTACATTTTTATACCAAGTCTTCAAAATCACATGTGCATTTTATGCTTTCAGAACATTTTAAGTGCTCACCAGCCATATGTGGCTATGGCTACCAATCGCACAGCTCTAGACAGATCTAGCCCTCTTTCAAACCTCAAGTCAAGCATCACCACTTTTCTGAAGCCTTCCCTTGACTCCCTTGTATATTCCTCCATTTAGTGTGGTCCACTTTACTCTAATTTATTTCTATCCTAGAATTTATACAATTTATTGCCTGTACTTGTCATCCCCCTGCAGTACTACAAACTCCAGCGCAAGGACTTATGTTGATCACTGTATCCTCAGTGCCTAGCATTACATATGGTATGTATTCAAAAAATATTCGTTAAATAAAATGGATTATGTGGTCAGATATGGCGTTAGGATGAAAACGAGTATACATATTCAGACCCAATAGATGGATATTTAAAAGGGGGAGGGGAGCCATAAGGAGAAGCAGCCATGAACAAAGAACTAAACTTGCAAATTAAATATAGTAATCTATTTTAAATAACTAAATCAATTAGAAAATAAGTCAATTATAGAATGATATAATTCAACAACACTATATATTAAACATTAGTATCTGACTATCATAATATAAAGCAAAACTTTTATAAGATCTCTGATTTTTCTTCAGGAATAAACTACATTAATAGAGTCACTCTTTAAAAACTGATAACATACACCATAAATGCGGTACATCTAACTGTTAAATTTTAATATCATAAACTATCTCCCCATTTTATATATCTTTATTCCTTTTTCATACAAAAATATTAAATTAAGGCTCTAAGATACAGCATGCATTATCATATTGATTCAAAACCCCAACTACTCTCACTGGAACTGTAATCTCTATTGTAAATGTCTATATACCATAGTTTTTAAGCAGGTCATCTTCAACTTATCTCAGAGTTTGGCAGCATAATTTTTCAATTTTTCAACCAGGTCCAGCTTTCATTCTGAATGACAGTTTGTCATGCAGTAACTAAAATATATTAGTTTATATTCAGGGTGTCGATCACTAATCAGGTTAAACATTAATTTTAGAATAAAGCCCAATATAATTAATGGGGAAAAAAATCAGTGAATCTGACTAAAATCTATTTGTTCAACATATTTCCTTTAAAAGTATCTAGATGAGTACTTTCACAGAGAAAAATGATTCTTCACAGCTACTCTACACCACCCTTAAAATCAGTAAGTCGGTGTTCCTAAAAATGAATGCTCTTGATCCTAAGGCCTGGATGGGAAAAGGTGAATGGTTCAAAACAATTCTATGACCATTCAGGCAATTTTGTAGAACTGTGACCAATTAGTTCCCTCGGTCCCTATGTGGTACTAATGAAATTGAGGAAATGGGTTACATTTCCATTTGACTCTAAACTTAATATAGTCAATGGTTAAAACACTGTACCTACAATCCCACCCTATTAGGGCCTGCTGTTGGCCAGGGGATGACTTCAACAATCTTGGCAATGCAACAAGCCTGTGAACAGATTAGTATCTAAGAAAGTATAATTCCTCAGCATATATTGTTCATAGGAAGAGATATTCCAAAGTAACTTACAATGTGAAAAGTCACACTTTGGTAAAGATGAATCATTAAATCTCAACTCTTAAAAACCATGACAAGTAAATACACTACTTTATAAATACCAGGGGTGCCAAAAAAATGAGTATATATTTTAAGAGATGTTAACACTTTGGTCAACATTGCTCAAGCAGTAGTTTGCCGTAATCAGAAGTGTCTGGACGCTGATTGATGGTAACCACTTTGAGCACCTCTTGCAACTGCAGAAGTCAAATGAGACTTGTGTTCATCTTTTGTTATCGGTATATATTAACACATTTTTTCCTTTCTTAAAATGTGTATACATTTTTTTGGCACCCTCTGTAGTTGCTGTACTTTAATTATTACATATAATATTATTTGACCTAGCTTCTAACATTTTTTCTGCAATATTCTCTCAATGTTATAATGCTGGTAAGTGAAGAACTATCATTTGATTTGCAGAAAGATAAAACCAGTGTCCTTTAGGAGGTGGGAGGGTACAGGAATCCTTTCAGAGGAAGAAGTTTGAGGAAATGGTACTAATAGGAGACCACTTATGGAAACAAGCTTATTCATGGTGATCCTGATACAAACTGTTATCAGACCAGCTTGAATTTTCTTCTAGATTTTAGAAAACTATTAACTCTACTTCGATAAAATGTTACAACTTTTAGAATTCTCATTTTATGAGACCTACAAAATTAGACACAATTTCCAACACTCTCAGTTCCCTTCCTTTCATCTCTTCCTCCACCTTTTCTCTTTTTTCTTTTTTAATTACATTTACTGGGGTGACAATGGTTAGTAAACTCCACCTTTTCTCTTATTCATGAACCACAAATGCCCACAGAGACCTAACTCCTACACTCACAGGCAATAAGAGGGCAGGCACTAAAAACCACACCCACCTACTCTCTCCCAAATTTACATACACACAGGCATGCACGCACACACGCATGCATATTTCAACTACAACTCTAATCAACAAAGGATAGGTGTCATATACCCTATCGTCACTACCTTTTCAAATCTCAACCTACAATTTTTTTAAAAAAATTAATATTGATTGAGTGCTTACTAGATATCAGGCCCATCACCAGGCATCAGGGATCTCTTCCTATTGTCCCTTTCCCAACCATAATTTAAAATTTTGAATCTATCATCCCTTACTGAGGAACATCCTCTTATTTCAGTGTAAGAGTGAATGTTTCTTTTTCTTCAAAGATAAACGGTAAAACTATATGATAGTTTAGAAAATCATGCAAATTATGATTTGTTTCCCAAAGTTTTCAATACTAGACCTACTAAGTTAGTTGTAGACCAAAAATAAAAGAAATATAATGGGAGTCACATATATAATTTAAAATTTACTAACAGCCACATTAAAAGAAGTAAACAGGTGAAGTTCATATTAATACATATATTCTTTTTTAAATAGCTCAAGAAACAATACAACCAAGATATTATCATGTCAACATGTAACCAAAAATTATTAATGAGATATTTTGCATTCTTTTATTTTCAAACTAAGTCTTGAAACTCGGTATACATCTCACACTTAAAGCACATCTCAGTTCTTCTCACTAGCCACAATTACAAGTGCTCCACAGTCACAAAACGCACTGGTTCCTACATTGGACAGTATAGCTATAGACGAACAAAAAGAAGTACTAGTACTTTAGAACAAATAGTAAATATATAAAAGGACAAACCTATAATGAGACAAAGCTTTCAATAGACTTAACTGGGGCATAAATATAGCCATAACTGATAAATCTTTAATAAGTTATTTAAGATAATCTAGGACTATATTACCATGGCATAAAAGGTGATAAATTATGTTATTTCTTAAAAGTACAAAAATAAAGTGTTAAAACTACAGCATCATCTTCAGAAGCTGTATATTATATAAAATGAGTTCAAACAGATTCAAGCATGGTCTCTAGAAGCTTATCACTAGGTAGGGAAGATAAAAGATAAATTTTAGATAAAACAGTCTTTTAATTTTAAAACACAGTTCGTTTCATGCAAGCATATTAACAACCTCTTAAGTAAAAGTAAGTTAGAGGGTTTTTGGGTTTTTTTAAGGAAGGAGGAGTTGAAGTCACCACTGAATATTCCATAAGAAATCAAAATCACTGTGTCAAATTAGCTGCTGTCTGCCATAAATAATTCATTTTTTAGGTGACGAGACAAAAATGATTCATGTCTGAGTGTTCCCGATCTTTCCTTCCCTGTGCCTACTCCAGAGAATTCTGGCTTGGCCTGCTGAGTCTCTTCACTTTCCCCGCCCTCTGACACTGTCTTACCAGTCTACATGGAGATTATTTGGGGCCGTGTGACACAGAGAGAAGAAAGGGAAGTACCAGGAATTTACAAGGTTAGAGCTAGGTGCTGAGTTTTTCAAACAAGTTCCAGGATAAGAAAATCAAGAGCAGCTAAACTATGGGAACAATGCAAATGAGAAAAAAAATTGTCAGTATTTAAAGAAATATTACTATGGTCTGTATATCTCTATTCCTCATAATATTCAAGACATAGGAGTAAAGAACCTGAGTCATACAGACATTACTTTTGCTTTTTGGAGACTGTTCTTTTGGCTCCATCAACACAGAGACTGGTCCATGTGGATCACAAGTTATAAATGTAACATAGAAATGTCGTCTCAGAGTTTCTCTTCTGTGTTGCCAATGTAGATTGGTTTGGATCAGAAACTCTTACTATCTGAAGATAAAAGCTCTGCGAAATAAGCCAGACAGAAAAGGACAAATACTATATGATTCCACTTATATGAGGTACTGAGAGTAGACAAGTTCACACAGACAGAAAGGATAATGGTTGTCACCAGGGGCTGGGGAGTTATGCTCATCCGGCACAGAGTTTCAGTTTGGGAACATGAAACACTTTTGGAGAAGGATGGTGGAGACGGTTGCACAACAGTAATAATGCACTTAATTACTGCCATGTAAAAATGGTTAAACTAGTCAATATTATGTTATATATACTTTACTCTAATAAAAAAAGACCTAAGGACTTTGAACAAGCTGGGCTAGCTTGGAAATAAAGCTAGCAGTAATGACATTTGAAAAAATAAAAATAAAACTCTCTCACTGGCTTCTGCAGCCACATTTATCACCAACATAAAAACACAGTTTATTAAAATACTCATGCCTATTTGTTGAAAATACTTATTTTCAACAATATATGTGTTGGACATATAACATTATTTAAAAATAACTGACATGGTAATGTAGTAGCTAAATTAATATAGCATATTGAAAATAGTCTTTAATTGTTAGTATCTGTGTGGTTCATTTGGAGACATTCACTTCTCAGTGACAACACTTATATCCATTCTTGGTTGGATATAGTAAAGAATAACATTTTAAAATGTTACAGTTTCATAAGAATACTGTATTAATCTACATGGTGTTTATGTGACTTTTCAGAGATTAGCAGAGCAACAGAGCAATTCAGAAATAACATGAACAAAGGGTTTCAGAAAATGCATGGAAACACATACCTTATGTCTATTCTAGTATCCGTCTCAAAACTTCCAATTATTAAGATAAAATGCTTTTGTACATGCCCAATGAGTATCTTGACTGGCAAGAGAATAAACACTAGGTTAGGGTTACTCAGTACTTTATTTAACTATCACTTTTAGTATTCTGAGCCTGAGTTTCAAAATTAAAAGAAAAAGGTAGGGCATGTTTCTATACTAGAACTATAAACTGTAACCTCAAATGAGCTGACACAAAGTGGAACTACAGACACCAAGACCAAATGAGACAGCACTGGACCCAGAGTCGGGTAATCCAGTGTTAATTCCACCTGCGAATCCCTGGAGGCTCTTTAGCCTGCCTGGTTCTCTTTCCTCGCTTATGCAAGTGATAGAGCGCTGCCATTCACCAGACCTGAGGACGCTAACTCCTTACCCATTCCAAATACCCCCGAAAACTCTCTTAAACATAAACCATGAATATATACACTGAAATATCTATATCCCCCCACTCAAAAAAATAAAAACAAATGTAAAAACGAGGCAAACACAGAAATTAAAAGAATAGCTAGAAAAGACATGATTTGTACCCAAGCCAGAAGTGAACAAAACAACAAACTATATCAAAAATGAAAACCAAAAATATCCCCATTCAAAATGAGTTCACTAAGCAGCACACAAAATTCCAGATTCTCTGTTAAGTACTCATAATAACAAGGTGAATAAGATTATGTTCTGATCTCAAAAGATTTAGTCTCTAGGGTAGTCTGACAAGTAAACAAACAATTAGAATGTGCAAGTGCTAAATATGACATATACAAAATGTTATGGGACAGCACAGGATGGGGGGAAGAGGTTTCAGGAGTAGATCAGGGAAGGCGGCACTTAAGTACGTAGTGATAAGCGCTGAATCTTGAAACACAGAGCAGGTGTTTAGATAAAAAATGGAAGACCATCATGACCTGAGAAATGCAATAATTATTTAGCATGTAATAGCCAATACAGCATAATAAAAGAAATAT
>NW_017731548.1:2320976-2324896 GCF_001890085.2 Hipposideros armiger
AATAAGCTGTGTGAGTGAGGAGGCATAGCTATTCTATCACTTGTTCCCTGGTTGCATCCCCTTCTAAATCTCTTTAGTAACGGGATTGTTGTTACTTTGATCAGGAGCCTGGGAATATAACGCATGAGGTACTTGGAAGAGGCTTATAAAACAGCACTTTACCTGGTTCTAATTTAAACTCCTATCTTTCCTCTTACTAACTTTAGTGGGTTAAAAAAACATTGAGGGTTTTCAACCTTTAAACTTCTTGGTATGTATTATATTCTGATTCTCTGCTTTCTTGGATGGTAGCTACGGGCAGAAAGCGCTTCTCTTTCTTAGACAACATTTTCTTCCCTCTATGATTTCAAGCATGCCAGCCTGGACCAAAGCTAATTCCTCTCTTATAAGGCATTATCAAAGACCCAAAAGAAGTGGTCAAAACACTCTAGTATCACTAAAGTTCCAGCCTCAGCAGTTCCATGGGCAAAAATAATACGGGTAAAAATTTAAGACAACTGGTCTGTAATTCCTTAAAAGGAATTACGAGGGAAAGCAAATCCCTTACTGCCTTGCACTCCATTTTAACATTTAAGGTCTGTGCCTTTCAATGTTCCATTTCCAGTTACTAAAGTCTATGCTAGGAAGGATCCTTTCCATTTACTAGTGACCAAAACCCAATTTAAACTGACTTGAAACTAATAACAATAATAAGCTTCAAAAGAAAGAATTTAATGGTTAGAAGGTAATCACTATAAGCACAGAGAACTCCAGGTGCTCAAGCAGACTCACAAATACATTCCATGCTCTTGGATTCATACTTGGTCAAATTCTAACACAGGCACCCACAGCTACAGGATGCGTCAACCAGTTCAGCATCCCCAACAGAAAGAGTTCCAGCACAAGTCCTGAGACTGACCTTGCAGCTCCCCTTGGGTTAAATGTTCATCCCGAACCAATCAATCACAGTAATTCAGGATGTACCTGGGTTCTATGCTCCACCCACCTAAAACCACCTAAACCAACTGAACTAAATTACCAGATCAGTNAGGTGTTTAGATAAAAAATGGAAGACCATCATGACCTGAGAAATGCAATAATTATTTAGCATGTAATAGCCAATACAGCATAATAAAAGAAATATTCTTCTATGGATGACTCACATCTCATTAAATGTTAAAAACATTTTAAGTACTTAATTTAAACTCAAGAACTTTTAAAGGGTAATCAAGTCACAGAGAATTAGCACAAATCTAGTAAAGTAATTCCATGGCATTTCATAATAAAATACTGCTTATATAATTAGAACTGAAAACACTTCTCTATTAAGATACCAGACTTAGTTTAACTTAGAAAGACAGTGACTATTTTATTGCATTGGAGATTTTATACTCCAGGTCAAAATGAGAAAATGCACATCAGATGCTTACCCCTGTGCCTGGCACGTAAGGATTCAGTAAGTCTAAGCAGCTACCACAGTCATAGTCGTCGTCGTCGTCGTCATCATCATCAAAGGTATATTTTAAAGAGCAACAAACTTGGAACATCTAGCTTTGAGTCTCATTTCTGCCACTACACAGCTTTGCAACCTTGCACAAGCCTCGTAACTTCAGCCTTAGTTTACTTATTGAAGTAAACCCACATTTACTTCAAAGGGGTTGGGAGAGAATATTCAAAACATAAGGTATGAAACCAAACCCAATCTATAAAAGCCAATTCCCTCCCTACAGGTGAAGTTCTTAAATAACAGTAGAAATACATATATACCATTTTTTTTTACATCAGGGGCAGTATGTCACAGAAAATGAAAGTATTTGCTAAAGAGAAATAAATCTAGACTTCCATAAAATTTGCTTTTAATCAATGTTTGCTCCACTTTAGTAAACCTAGAGAGGAATGACAATTATTAGAAATTATGTTACCAAGACTATATTACCAATTATATTACCAAGTTATATTACTAAGACTATAATATTACCAATTCCATCTATAATTTGTCTTATCTAAGCAAACATGGTATATGTGGTGGTTCATACAACTGACACTTATAACAAATCTACTTTTTCTATATAAAATAAATATATGAATGCTTACTATTATTCTGTCTCATAATAATATCTAAAGTATCCACCTTTTGACTTGTGAAAAGGTACATAATTCAAAGCTAGTTACCATTTATAATACCGTATAACCAATTATTCCCCAAAACTCAAAAATTAACAGTTTACAATTTAATTCTTGCTAAGTCACTTGTGTACAAATTCATCAAATTGTCCATTTAGTTCCTGTGAACAGCCTGTTCTGAGTCCTCTACGGACAGCATTCCCAACCACAGAATCAACTCACTGAGGCTGGCTGGTCCCGCCCCTTCTAATATCGTCTCTTCAAATAATACTGGCTTTGGGGATAATTTCTAAGTAGTCATGTTTTGATTCAGAATGGAAAAGAATCCAGCTTTTAAATCTGAAAGCCTGGGTCCCAGCTCTGCTGCTTACTACCTAGATAGCCTTGTCTAACTACTTCATACTTCCTGCAGCCATAGTTTCCACATCTGTAGAGAAGGAACAGTATCTGAAAAGGGGGTTATTCTCAGGATTAGTTAATACAGCACAATTTCACACGTATACAGTAAACTGTAAAAGCTATTAAAATTTGGGCTAATACTTTCTAAAACAAATGACCACCAAACAGTTTTTAATCCTCTAACTTGCTTGTTACTCAAGCAGTCTTCAAAATATTTAAGTTAATACTCCCGAAGGAAGGCATCATTTTCCTAGGATCACCACTCATGTCCAACTACATCTACATGTGAAATTCAGCCATGTGAGGGAAGAGATGGAAGGGATTCCAGGAAAAGGAACTTGTGTAACCTCACCCCTATTCTTTCCCCCGTTTTCCATCTATGTCCCTCAAAACAGGAAATTAGGAAAAACCACCCAGGCACTTTTAAAGGCTATGCAAGATTCAGGGGAACAGATGCCCTGTGTTTCAGCATGTCATGATCTGTGGGTACCTGAGATCCCTTCTCTGACAGGTTCACCAGGCTCAGGTACTCCAAGCTAAATCAACAGCTCAGTTTCAGTTAGACAATTATTTTCTTATGATCAGATGAACCTCAGGCTCAGGATAAGAATAAAAATAACAATAGTAAGCACTAAATAAAGTTATCTTTGTACCAAGCTACAGATATTAATTCATTTAATCTATATAACAACCTTAAGGTAAATATCCCCTTTTGTACAAAAGGGAAGCTGAGGCACATAAAGTTTTCATGACTGTATGATATTCCATAACATGGATGGAAAATAATTTTGTTTAACCTATTGTTGGACATTTAGGTTGTTGCCAATTCTTTCATATCATTTAACCCTCATACTTGTCCACAAATCATTTTTCCTTAGGCTCAAGAACTAAGGATTAATGACAAAATCCTGTTTAAATTTCTCAATACATACTGTTAAAATGTCATTCAGAACAGCTGTAGCATTTTACATGCCCAACAACATCATTTAAGATTATTTTAGCATGCCTAGGAAACAATATAATCTTCTCTTTAACTTAATGGTAATTTTCTCTTATTCATGGTATCTATTATTTAGTGAAGGCTAATTTTTATATTAGCAATATATATTTCTTCTTTCTTGAAATATATCAAGTCCTTTGCCAAGTTAATATTTTTCTTATGATTTGTTCTATAATACTTAGTACCAAGGTTTAAATTCTATTTTTTTAATTTAGAATATTAGGAATTGTTGAGGAGAAATGGATACTAACCCAACTCAATCAGGCTTAAGCAAAACAGGAAACGCATTAGCTCAGTTCTCAACCTTCCTAATTCTGCGACCTCTTAATACAGTTCCTCATGTTGTAGTGACCCCCAACCATAAAATTATTTTCGTTGCTTCTCTATAACTGTAATTTTGCTACTGTTATGAATCGTA
>NW_017731548.1:2330879-2372166 GCF_001890085.2 Hipposideros armiger
GGGGGGGGGAGCAAGTACTAACCTACTTGCAGCTGATTAAAATTAGAATTCCCAACAATATTTCTATTAGTGCTTTGAAAAAAATTTGGTTTTATCAACGTGATAACATTACCCCAAACTTACAGACTTTTGTGGTGATTTATTTGAAGGGCACAGAAAATTAGAAAGACGTGTTTTGTATTTAAACAGTAATAAATATAACAAAGCAAGGACAGATATTGTCCTATCTTTGGCTTGAACACTAGCAAAAAGAAAAACAGCTTTAACTTTCTGTGAATTTAAGAGTTTCAGAAACCACAGACATTATCTAATTCATGTCTCAGGGCACCACTGCTGTAGCTGCAGCTTCCTTTCAGTTTTCCAATAGATCAAATAAAAATAATGACTTAGCTGAGAAATCAGACTACATGGGTGTTATAAAACCTCCTCGCAAGCATATTTTTATATCCCTGTGACTCCACGCCAGATACAATAGTCAACTGATTGCTCCTGATTTAAGCGGTGCCTTCCAAAACCCAACCTTACTGTATGTCAAAGACTATTGCAAAGGAAACTGTTGAAAAAGCTTTGCTGCAGCAAAACTGCACTTACAATACATTAAAAATGAACTACTCTTAATTATGTGCAATTCATGATTCTCCTCTCTTTATTTCTTCCCGACATCTTGAACGCTTCTTAGCCTCTCTGTACATAGAGCAAAACATTAAGTCATACACAGTTCTGCAGTAACTCTTTATCATGAAAGAAACCAAAACCTCGGGCTGCATCTAACACCTTCCCTTTAGTCTTTATCCATATGGCACGCTCTCCGAAGGCAACCACAGAAACCAACCTGTGTGTTTTGGAGCCCTCACATTTTAACACCTTGGCACAAAAAAATGACTGAGAGAGAGAGAGGTCAGCTTATTCAGGGCAATATTACAAAGAAAGAAAGGCTGCCTAAAAAGAGATTGGGGGTTGGGGGGGGGGAGGGCGGAGGCGGACACAGATACAACACTCTCCATCACATCACAGTCTCGGAATATATTTAAAGGCAAATGGAAAACTGCATCATTTTCATCCTCATTCGAAAACATCACACCCCAGCTGCTCAAGCTGGAGTTAACGCACTTCTCACATTTTAGTAGCACCGGGAATTTAGGCTCCAGGGCCAAGGCTTTCATCCTCCGAGAGCGACAGCACGGGCAATTAAGAGTGTGGGAGAAAGAACCCCCAGAGGAAACGAGGCCGCCTCTCCCTCCAAGTAAACTCTCAAGTCGACCCAAAACCAGCACGGCAAGGAATGACTTACTACTCATGGTCGTGAGGAGTGATAATAAGCGATATTAAGTTGGGCACTGAGCTCAGGTGGCAGGAGAGCACCAGAGGAGAGAAGGGAGGTGGCGTGGTTGGGCAGCGGGCACCCGCTGGCAATACAGGCTGGACGATCTGCGCTCCCAGGGACGCGCTGCGCGGTGACCGTGGGGGTGGAGGGCGGCTATGGGGGCTGGGAGGCAGACGGGCAGCACGCCTTTTTCCCTTACCAGGTTGAGCACGGTCTCCACGATGTCCCTGTTGCTGACCTCTCCGACCTGTATGAGTCCAATCAACACTGCGAATTTCATCCGGATGTTGCGGATCGGCACCGAAGGGTTAATCATCCCCGCGGGCAGCACCACCGAGCCGGAGCCGGACGCCCCCCTCGGCTCCCCCATCCCGCTGCCGCCACCGCCGCTGCCCCCGCCGCCTCCGCCTCCGGCCCCGACGGCGATGAGCCCCACGGGCTGAGGCTCGAGCCCCGGGCCCGGGCCCGGCTTCTCGCTCGCCATTTCCCCCCCTCCTGAGGAGAAGGGAAGAGCAGAGGCGCTGCCTCCGCCGGTACCGTTATACCTGCCGCGGCCCCCGCCCCCCGGCCGTCGCCTCGGAGCCCCAGCATCCACCAGCGCCGCTGCGCCGGCCCCGCTCCCCGCCTGCGCCTGAGCCCGGCCCGCTCCGGCGCCCTCCCCGGCGGAGGCGGTGGGTTATTTGCTGGCTTATTCCCGGCGGTGGCGGCGCCGCTAACCGCTGCCGGGCGAGCGGCAGTGTCCGCCCAGCAGCTGTGCCGCTGCCTCCTCTCTCTCCCCTTCCCGGTCCGTCCGGCCCGGCCCGCCCCCCGCGGAGATGCTGCAGCCGCTCCGAAGACCCCTGGGGCGCGAGCAGCTGGTCACGGCGCTGGCCGGTGCTGAGGTTCCGGCTGTGGCCGACGCTACTGACGCTGCTGCGGCCGCTGCTACCAGCGCCACTGTTGTTGTGAAGCCCCGACGCCGCCGCTCACTCCGCCATGTTGCCGCCCCCTGCCTGCGGTAGCGGCCACTGCGCCTGCGCAGCGCCTTCGGGGGCGGAGCCCTTGGTGCGCCCCCTCTTTTGCCCTGCCCTCCTTGTCTTTCCACCCACCCACCCCGACACCCCTCGTCCCTCCCCAAACCACCCTGAACGGATAGACAGGTGAGCAGGTGCATGGGGACCGCTGCCAGACACTGGGGCAAGTTGGCAGAGGCGGGGCGGGTGGTGGCTTCCTTGTAGTTTTTCCCAGGGGGTTGGATTCTCCCTGCGGGGAAGGACACAGTGAGTGTGTGTCCTGCTTTCGCTGCCACCTCCTCCTTCCCTCAACGTCCTCTTGCTAGGAGGAGGTTCATCATCTTAGTCTTCAGCGTCGCACCCAGCAGCTGCGACTGCCAGTGCCACGTGCCTTGGAAGGCAGGGGAGTGACAGACGACCTCTTTCTGCCCCTCTTCGCCCTTATTTGCAGTTCTGCCCGCCCGTTCCCCCTGGAATTTCTCAAAGAAAAAGTGGCCGGCAAAGCAGAAACAAGCGCTCCATGGGGAACGATCCTGCATTGTCGGGGGAAGATACAAATGAAGTGTAATGTCTTTTTCTACAGCCATGAAAGAGGCTGACACCTGCACACGCAGGCACGACTTAAAATAGAACTTGTCAAACAGTGATCTGCTCTGGATCGAGCTCTGAACAGCAAACGGCTCTTGAACTCACCTCCCAGCCTAGAAAGGCTGCACTGTGTGACACTGTGGGGTAGTTTGGTGGGAGCTACAAATCCCGCATATTAAAAATCCCTCATGATCCCCCTTCTGGTATAATGCCAATTAATGATGTTGCCTTCCTTTGCTTGGGCATGTACAGCTCAAGGGATTTTGAAATTATCTAAAAATATAGGTAATTCTGACTGCCAGCCTTGATCTGTGATAAAAGTACATTTCTGTGTCTGCAAAAATCTAGAAGCAAAAAAATACTTTTAGTTTAAAAAAATAAAATATACACAGTAATCTTGCTCTAGTACTGAATTCAAACTAAATAGGTGTTACTGCCATTTTCTTCCTCGAAATGAAGGATGTAATTTTCTCTAATATTTCATGAAGCATGCCCTTTTCAATAAAGATATATTAAAAACCACCAGAAATATTAGATATCTTGAGATATGTTGAAATCATTTTAATTGTCACTTAAATGAGAAGAGTCAACCTACAAATTTGTCATAATTTGGTTTGTTACTGTGCATATTTAATTACAATGACTAGTCAAGTTAACTCCCAGGATACTAGAACATGGTAAAATTCTAAAATATTATAGGTCATGTATAACAGAGTTCCTTAAAACCAGTGCTTAGGATTGATTTGTGTGTGTGTGTGTGTGTGTGTGTGTGTGTGTGTGTGTGCGCGCGCGCTTAAATTTCCACTGGAGAGACTGATTTATTAAAATAGTTAAGCAAACATTTCTGAAAAAAGTGGTAATTGATATGCCCACTAAAATTAAATAGCAATTGAATCATAAAATGCTAGAATGATTAAAAATGTATGGAAAATTTACAAAACCAAAAACTTTTAATAGTGTGACTTAGATATGCTATAAGTGAAAAATCTTGTGACATATATATCCACCTATAGCACTTGTCTGCCCCCAGTGTATATCATCTGTTTACTTTCACTAGCACTATTTTCATTTGCAAATTAAAAATGATATATCTACCTCATATATATAATCCATACTGAAAGGCCATCATGCTAACTTTTTTTCACTCCACTGTGCACATACATATATGACATATGTTCTGTTTTTATACGTCTTGCATGAGTGTTTCCAGAGACAGTGACAGCTTGAACTTTCTGTTTTCTTTCTGAATGAATAGCTTAACATCATTTTATATTTTTGTTTTAATTTTTTCTGTTTTGTTTGTTACACAGAATGTATGTGTGCGTGTTTGGCTTTGTTTTCCTTGTTTATTCATTTTCCTTTAGTAGAGATGAGAAGTGTGTATTGAGGATATCACTATTTCAAAGCAGGAAAAACCCACTTCTGTTGTATACTTAATTCAATATCAGAGATAGTTAAAGGAGCTTACCAATTAAAATGTGTTCTCCAGCACACTGTCAGCTCCTTGCAGGCAATGTGGTACTGTGGAAAAGGCATGAGCTTTTGAATCACACTCACTACTTATTACCTGTGCAGCCTACTCAAGTTACTGAGCACTCCTCAATTCACTAACAGGAATGAGAATTGAAATAACTTCAACTCAGCAGCCAGCATACGTTAAATGTGCCCTTGTCCCCTTAATATGCATGACCTATAAACACATGTAAGACCAATTACAACCACATAATTGAACAGTAATATGTTTTAATACTATCCCCAAAACATAAAGTTTAGGAAAGAAATCAGGTATGTTTCCTTTTAGCCTACAAAGCTTATTTCCCTACAAATGTACAATTAACTTAGTGTTTGCATTAACAATATTTTGAAATAAAAGCTATAGAATAGTAGAAACTACCTAAAATGTTCATTTTTAAATCTCCAGATGAAACAAAATTTATGTGGTGAATATTAATGTTGTATACATTTTTGCTTTAGTAAATGCATACCCATACTTCCAAAGGACAATCCTTCAAAGGTAAAAGCCCATGAATCTGAGTTTCAAGAGACAATATTGTGTGGTGGTTGAAAACACATGCACCAGATTCACTGGTACCTGGGTTTGGATTTCAGGTCCACCACCCACTTCCCTGTGTGATCTTGGACAAATGACTTCTCTTCAAAGCCTTAGTTTACCCAACCCAAAGTAGAGATTCATGGGATTGCAGGATGAAAGGACCTCATACATTTAAGGTACTTAATGTAGTATCAAGTATCAGTAAACAATGGTTCCCTTACTTGGCTGTGGGGAAAGACAATAGTGAGGTTATTTTTGTGTTTTCAGCACCTACCATGCCAGGCTTGTAATTTACATTTAATCAACCTGTTCAAAATGAATGAATGAAAACAGCACTTTTCCAAGCTAAATATCCCCGTTCCCTTCACCTGTACTTTAAAAAGCAGGTTTCTTGCTTTCGTCTACACTTGATCTGAACAGAGCACTCCAGATTCTAGGTAGGTTTAGGCCAGTAAAACAGAGGAAAACTGCTACCTGAACATCAACTTTTAGAAAAATAACTCCTGTTAAAGTAACCACAGATCAAATTGGTTCAATGTGATTTGGTTTGGTTCAGGGTTTTTCAGCAATATGACACTAATGATTCATGTTTGGCATGTAGTAGGTTCTCAAATAATGTTGGTTCCATTTCCATCTCATGTTAAAATTAGTATCAGCTGAAACACCAAGGATTTTGTTTTGTTGTTATTGTTTTGTTTCTAGACATGCTGCTGCTTAGCAGTAGCACATCTCCAATATGTAGCTTATGAATAGATTTTGAGATATAAAGTGCAGAAGTGTATATAGGTATCTATTTAATTTATTTTTATTCAAATTTTCTATTTGATTTTAAGCTGGTAATAATTTCTTCATTTTGATTATAGCATGCAAAAAAATTGTGTCATTCTTCTTATCTTATTGTCTTCAAATTTGAGAACAATTCTATATCTTCATCCAAATATTTGATTGAACAGGATAAAAACAGCTTTGTAGTCACTAAAAACATTCTGATTAAAATCAATTCTCATTTTCAAACTGAGTCCCAACCCATTAATGAGTCATGAAACAGACTTAGTAAGTTGCAACCAGCAGGTTTTTTTAAATGAAATAGAGTAGAAAAACATAAAATAGAAAATATCAACGTACACCCATTATTAAAATTATACATACACATATACGTATACATATACATACATATGTACATGTATGCTTACCAGGTAATGATTTAAAATTTATTTTTTACTGTAATTCGTAGTAAAAGAATGTGAAAACCACTGATTGAAATTGTTTACAAGCACCTGTTTGGTATAATCCTTCAACCATTAAATTGCTACAATTCTATGTTAACAACTAGCCTGTATTTTTCTAACTTGTCCAACAGACTATCATAAGGGAAATTGACACTGGCTAGTTGAAATCTGGAAACACTCTGTCACTGTCACTGTATCTAAGCAAATTAAAGTAAAAAACATATATAGAGAGATGTGAATTATCAAATTTTCCAATAACTATATCACAAACAAGAAAACGCTTTTAATCTGATAACACGATTTACTGCTTTCCTTTCTAATGAATGAAACTTTCTGTAATCTCACCTAGAGGTAATATTAAGCTAATTGTTGTGGGGTTTCAAGAATTTATCTCCTCCTTCCTTTGGCAGCTTAATCGTTTGTCACTTCTTCTCTGTGATTCCTCAAAGACCATTGAGAGTTGTTCAAGTGATCTAGTTTTCAGATTCTTTCAGGATCAATGGATATCATTTGTCCTGCATGAACAACTTGAAATCGTTTAGACTAGTTTGGTGCCTATTTTACAATTTCTTCACCAAACTTAAACTTCAGTTTCCTCCAACTGCTATTAGTTCTACCTTTTTTTGCTGCACTACTTTTTTCCTAAACATAAAATACAGATGCAACATAGAAATGCAATATGTGTTAACAAATTTGAACCAGTTTTGAAATGGCTAAAATGTTGATGTTTACCAACCAAGAAATATTTGAATGCCAACTGCGTGTAAAAATGTAGACTAGTCAAAAATCAATGATTTGAAATTTTCCACTTAGAGAAATATTGTATTTATATGTGGAAAGTGAATTAACAAGTCATTACATTAAAAATATCAAATGAATGGTACGGGAATAATAAGTACTCTTGAATTTCAAAAGAACTAGACACCATATAAACACCCTAACGCACACATGTACCCCCAAACATCCACATAAGTGTACACACAAATGCACCACACGCACATACACACTCATCAGATCGATCACACCTCTGCCCCTTCTTCCCTGGTAATATGTCTAGCATGTGTTTCATTCTTTTCCTTCTCACTGTCATCATCCAGTGAGATCCTGCTCACTTCATACCTGGTCTCCGCTCCACACTCGCTCTTTTCCAGTCCATCCTGTCCCTGGGTAATTTCCTAAAGCTTCACCTTGATAGATGGATTGTTGGTTCAAAATTTTTATTTCATTAATCACAGTAGCTTGTACACACATACATGTTATGTGCTCAAAAAATCACCAGTAATTCTCTTTGCCTAACAAATTAAACCCAGAGTCCTTATATTTATATCAAAGGCCTTCCATACTTTACTTTAGGTTAATATCTAGTCATTCTGTTCCTGACAGGAACTCTACACCAACGGCTCCCAACCTTTTTGATGTGTACAACTCTTTTTATCATTAAAAAAAAGTGCAGGGCCAGCCGAGTGGCGCATTGGTTAAGAACTGACTTGGGATGCCAGAGGACTCCGGTTTGGATCCCACATATGAGGGCCAGTGACACTGCCCTCTGCAGCTAAGATGGTGAACGGCAGCTTAACCTGGAGCTGGGCTGCCGTGATTTGCAGCGACGGCATAGGCTGCAGTCCCTGTTGCAGTGGGCTGCCATAAGCTACCGTGTGTAGCCAGCAGCCAGCGTGAGCAACCAGCAGCCACCATGACTGGCCGTCCAGAAGCTGGCGACTGATCTGCCTTGCCCGAGAAGAGCACAATGATGGTGCCAGCTTGGGCCAGTGAAGCGACATCCTCCACAACTAGATTGAAGAACAAAAGGACAGCAACTTGTCTGTTCCCCTTCCCCCAATTCCCCAATGCTGTTCCCCTCCCCCAATTCCCCAAAAAATGTTTTTTTTTTAAAAAGTGCAGACTACTAGACTCCTACCTGAGAGATTTATTCTTTTAATATCCATCAATTGAGAAAAATACAGTAATGAAAAGCTAATTTCAATTTAGTAGTGCTATTTAAATAATTTTTTTTACTGTTTAAAAATTACCTCTACATATATTTTCTCTCTCTCTCTCTCACCCACTCCCTCCCCCCCCACACACACACGCACACACTATTGTGGGTTAAATTGTGTCCCCTAAAAAGATATGTTCAGAGTACCTGGGAATGTGACCTGTTCGGAAATAAGGCCTTTGTAGATATAATCAAGTTAAGATGAGATTATACTGGAATTAGGTGGGCCCTTAAGTGAATATGACCGGTGTTCTTATAATAAGAGGAATGGGGGTACACAGACAAACACACACACAGAAGGAAGATGATAGGAGGACAGACATGTGGGAAGAAGGCCACATGGAGACAGAGGCAGAGGCTGAAGCTATGCAGCTGTGAGCTCAGGAAAGCTGGGGATTGCTGGCAACCACCAGAAGCTAGGAAGAGGCAAGGAAGGATTCTCTAAAGCAGGGGTCGGCAAACTTTTGGGACAGAAAAGCCAATCTTGTCCCTCACAACAATTTAAAAATTATTCGAGAGCCATAAATATATTGTTACAAATAAGAAAAATTTAAAGTAATATTATAACAAGTAATAGTATTAATGATATCTTTATTAAAATAAGAAAAATTCACACATGTACATACCCAAAGAGCTGCATGTGACTCGTGAGCTGCAGTTTGCCAACCCCTGCTCTAGAAAAAACATGGCCCCTGTTGATACCTTGCTTTTGGACTTCTAGACTCCAGAACTGTGAGAGAATAAAT
Source organism: Hipposideros armiger (assembly GCF_001890085.2). Taxonomy (NCBI): domain Eukaryota; kingdom Metazoa; phylum Chordata; class Mammalia; order Chiroptera; family Hipposideridae; genus Hipposideros; species Hipposideros armiger. The sequence continues at coordinate 2,339,808 of NW_017731548.1, forward strand.
TTCTGTTGTTTTAAGCCACCAAGTTCATGGTACTTTGTTAGAGCATCCCTAGGAAACTAATATACAGACGTGCAACATAAATGTGTTTGATATTTAGTCTGTCCACAAAAAAAAGAAACAAAAGCAAACAAACAATAAACTCCTAATGTATATAAATATTCATGGATCACTTTCAGTAATTATGAGGTCCCCTGGTTGGGCAACAATGCTTTAGCCAACCTGAATTACTCTGTTCCCCATTCATACATTGTGTTTTCCTGCTTTGGTACTTTACTCCTGTTCTTCTTTCTAGCCACAGCACTGTCCTCCTCATGTCCCCTACTGAAATCCCTGCCAGAGTAAATGCCACCTTCATGAATACACACAGCATCCCATCTAGATGAAAGTGGTCAGAAACTTTGTACCTATTTCCAGCATTAAAAAAAAAAAAAATTCTTGCTTTTTTTTCAGGTAGCAAAGGCTGGCAAATTTTCACTTAAATAAATTAGTAGGTATCACCTTTTTTGCCTCATTTCCCAAGAGTAAGAAATTCACAAGACAATATATCTACACGTATATAGTCACTTACACTCCCTTCACTGAAATTAAAAATAAAAGATACATATAATTGTTTTCATACTAACAAACATTTACCAGTAAGTATCTTTTGTTTTGCTTGACATCCATTGCATGGTAGTTGCCATTCTGTTTGGTATACATACACGTGTTAGAGAAAGATAGGCATGTTAAAGAATGGAGTTTATGGTTGATTATTGTTAACCAGTATAGCTATCATATGCTGTTCATCTCTTACATGCCATTTTTTTACATGTATTATATCTAACTCTTACTACAGTTCTTCACAGAAGATATTATTGTCCCCATTTTTCAAATGAGGAAACAAATATGAATAGGAGTTGTCATAATTTTGTACGTGACAAAATTATTTAGAATTTGGTCCCAGTGATGGCTGGCCGAGGCCTCTGGTTATTTCACTAATCCATATCCCCTACATTGGGACCTAGACTGACGCCATTATTTCATGTCTACCAATGATACCAGATGAAAGATAATAAGACTGGGAAAGGTCATTTAAAAAGAAGAAAATCAACATGATTTTGCATGATTTGGTGAAAACTGCCAGCCAAGAAGTAATCACTGGAGTCAATCTGATTTTATATCAATATGCCCAGAAAAGTTAAGTAAACTCCCGTGAGCGTTTTTGTTTCCTGGGAATCATTATAATTATAGATAAAAATTATTTGGAATAAATAAATTATTTTTAATTATATTCATTAAGATTAACCAACATTTAAATTCATAGTACCATTTATATATCAATCCTTACTATACTTTTCTGGCAAAGATTTGGTTATGTGTCTAATTAACCATTAATCACCTAGGTCCTGTTGAAAACATTATCATTATATGTCTATACAATTATAATAAAAAGTACATAGCTTGGGTTAAAGGAGGAAAAGAATGTTATGAGGAAATAGCAAGAATCCTTTGGAATAGTTATCTCCTCAAAGTAAGAGACAGCATGTCTACCAAACTTTAGTCCAACTAAGAAAGAGTGCATAGAATCAATCTGAGCCTGATGCTGGTGTATAAAGCTTTGAAACACAGCCTTTCTCTAATGGTGCCAGCAGCCATGGCGTCACCAGTGGGAGAATGGTTTGAAATAACTGCCTCATTGATCAATTAGCAAGCTGTACATGGAGACAATCTGAGGTTTATTCTTTGATTTCCTGGGGTATACTATATCCCTTTTAACAGACGGAAATGTCAGGATCAGAAAAGAGAGGTAAAGGGAAGGTAGAAGCGAGTATCTGGACTGTACCTTCTACCTGAGAGTTTAATCTTATACATTTTGAGGTATGCGTTATACATAGCCTCTTTGCTGTTAATGGGAAAACAAATCTTAAACAGCACAGATAGCACAGATAATCCTAACAGTAAAGGATATCTTAAGGGATGAAGATGCTTAACCGCATTTAGTGTTTGGGTATCTGTCAAATATGCATTACTGTGTTCATAGAACTTCATTTCTGTTTGGATAATCCAAGCTTGTGAGAAATAGACGGAATGTCATATATTGATTGGCCACAGCTTTTATCACTAGTTCCTTTGTTTATAATAAGACAAGCTCAGCATGCCCGTCCGAATGGCTCTGTTGGTTAAGAGCTCGCTCAAGAGTGCGAGCTCTGAGTAACAGCGGTTTGAGTCCCTGCCCGAGCTGAGCTGCTGCTGAGCTGCCACCAATCTGCCAACAGGTGGCAGGATGGCTCAGCTAAAAAAAAATAAAAATAAAAAATTAAACAAGCTCAGCGTGATTTCCTTTGCTGTGGCAAGAAGACATAGCATGTTTCAGGGCTATTTGAACTCAGTGAAGCATATGAAGATGGTGACCACATGATTTGCCACCATAATTCATACTGTAGTGTTCTCTTTCATAGGCACAACAGAAAGCTCACACGGCTACATTATAAAATGAAATATTCCTCCCAAACATTTCATTGTTTTTGTTTTACCATTCCCATCCTAATCCCAAATAATCTTTTGAAGTATGGTATAGTGGCTAGAAGAATGATTTTGAAATCAGATAGATTAGGTTCAAATGCAGACAAATTGCCCTTGAACCTGCCTCAACACCTGTAAAATATAATTAAAATATAATTTAAAGAGATAAAACATATAAAATATTTAGAACAATGCCTGTAATAAGTACTCAATAGATTATAGAAATTTTCATTATACATTAACACAAAAAGAAGAGTTAGTAGAATTTTTGAGTTTTAATTAAGTATATTAATATCCACTGATTCTCTCTTCATTCATTGATCTGACTTTCCCTTCTTCAAAAAGCAAACAGGACAGCATTATTTTCTTTAGTTTTAGTTGTTTTCTTAAATAGCCCTACATATACATATGTGTATATATACATATACACATATGTTTCATGTTTGTTTACCTTACAAGAATTTTAACAATTTCCTTTTCTATCTCATACTTAAACGTTTTATTCTGGTTAAGTATATAAAACCAAATTAGCAATATATCTTTTCTTTGTTTTTCATGAATCATAGGGACAGAAAGCGTATTAGGAATTTTTTTCTGAGGCTTTATGAAAATAAAAAAAGCCAAAAGAATAAACAAGTAATAATAATAAAGTTGTCCTTTATAACTTACTAGCCCATAGAAGTAAACTGTCTACCAAAATTATGTGAGGCCTTAAATAAGACTTTTGTCCTGTTGTTTCAATATCTGACTGTTTCTCTCCTTTTCATTTTCATTAGACTTTTTGTTATTGCTTTCTTTGTAAATAAAGTTCAGTATTTTAAGTTAAGCTAAGACAGAAATTCTTCCCTGATTTTCTTGCTCAAAGGGACAATAGGACTTCATGGGATTGACTTTTCCAAATTATTTCTTAGGTGTGTGTGTTTAATTCTGACATTGTCAGGAACCCAATACACCAATGGTATCATTCATATGCCATCAATTAAACTTCCTAGCTATTGATAAGATTATTTATATAGCTTTCAGTTATTAAAATGTGAGTTAATGCTGGATAATTTTGTAACTCTACTTTTCCTATCTGTTAGTTCTTTGGAATTGCCCTAACCTAGAATATAAAATGCATAATGTCTTACTGTCTCGATACCTCTACTAATGCCTAAACTGAAAATGTCTTCTATCAAATCACTGTAAAACATACATTAACTTTTCACCTGTAAATAGTACTGTTAAGAAGTAGTCTCAGAGACACAGAGGAAAAACTGAGGGTTGCTAGTTGGGAGGGGGTGGGGATGAAGGAGAAGGGGAAGGAACGAGACAATACAAATTGGTAACTACAATATGGCCTCAGTGATAAAAAAGACAGTCTGGGGAATATAATCAATAATGTTGTAAATATTTTTTAGGGGGCCAGATGGACTCATGTCTTGTTAGGGAGACCACTTCATAGTCGGTGTAGAGGCCTGACCACCACACTGTATTTCTGAAGCTGATGTTGAATAACATTGTATATCAAATATAATTATATATACATATAGTCATGGGATGTGGAGTAGAGTGTGGGAATGGAGTCAATGGAATTGTAATAGATAAGTATGATATCGGGGGTCGTAGGGCAGTAGATGGGGGAGGGGGGTTGTTTCTGTGTGAAGGGTGAAAAGGATAACTATTGCATTGTTCTGTACACCTGAAACTAACAATAAATAAATAAATTAATTAATAAAAAAATAAAAAGCCTTAATGTCAAAAACATATAATAAAGAATAATCCTTTAAAAAATAGTACTATTAATTACTTTGAATTAGAGAGACTTGGTCTCAGTGCTCTAGAATTATAAAACGTAATCTATTTGACGTTAAGTAAGGAAAATACCAAAGGAAATATAATCACATATAACACAGAACAGTAAGAGCAGAGATGCAATTGAACTTGGAACACAGTAACTATAAAACATTAAATGGTCAATGTAATTGAAACATCAATCCTTTGAGCTTTGTAACCATCTATTATTACTCAGTAAACATTAACTAAAAATGAAATTTTACATAGATTAATAAATTAATATGCATTTATTCCTCCAATATTGGTACATAAACAAGTAGCAACTCTGTTAATATTATGGATTCATCAGAAAGCATACTAGTGTCAAATAATGAAACTGTGTAGTAGGACAACTTTAAAGAGACATGTTTCTAACAGTACTATTTTTTTGTTAAATAAATGAAAGGAATTCTATATTTAAAAGATTATATGCCCATTAAATAACATAACACAAGTAGCCTGTTTGATAAGGGTAGAAAACTTGAAAAAGAAGTTCAACTTAAAGGAACCAAAACTTTAAGGGAAATACATCAAATTCATGTATCTAATAAGTAGTCGTCATTCACTGGAAACATGATATGACTCATTGTTATTAAAAAGTCTAAAAGAAAATGAACACCTCTTTTCTTACTACACGTATCTGTTGAGTGTATTCTGCAAGCCATGGATAGTCCCAAGGCACAGGAAACGCAGCAACGAAAAAGACAAAGTGCTTGTTCTCATGGCGCTTACATTCTAATAAGGACACACAATTTGTAAAATTTATATAAATAATATGATTTCAGAAGGTGGTAGTTTTATATTATAATTATTTTGATGGAAAAAAAATACAGTGGTGAAGTCATTTGTCAAGTGTTTTTTCCTCCCTAGATTGGCAGCTACATGAAGGCAGGAATTATGTCTTTCTTATAAATAAAATCTTCAGCAATATATTCTAATCGTTGACTGACACATGGTAAGTATTCAATAAATGTTTGGATGAATTAAAGGAGGAAAGACATGGAAGAGAGATTTTAATTGTTCGTAAATTCAACAATTTGATGCAAAGACATTTGCTTGTTTCAACTATTAAAGAAAGAAGAACAAAGGCTTTTTAAATCAGAATGGAATCATTTCTCTAAAGGACTATTAAATTCCTTAAAATACGAATTTTGAGGAAGTTAAATTCCTCAAAACTAGCTTTTAAATGATTGAATCTTCACTGTTTAGCACTAATAACTTGTTTGAGTCTCAGTTTTCTTACCAACAAAATGAGAATGAGCAACTCATTGTATAATGAGATTGCTGTAAGCACAAATGAGATCAATTGTGATGATGGTACTTTGAAAAGTACAGAGTGGCACAGAGAAAACAATAGCGTGAATTCTGGCAGCCATCTGGGATGAATGTGACTCTCATTTCTGGAAATGCAGGCAGCAATGAGTCACAACTGTAGACTCGGAGCAGGAAGCTGGTTTTGATAAAGTGTCTGACAAGTTATGAGGAATTGTTAGAAGCAGTATAGGAAGATTCAATGCCCAGAGCTAAGTAGCCAGGAATCAAATGGTCAGGAATCCAAACTGGTAAGACAGGCCCTAGCAGGGACACACTTGAAAAGAATTACAACACGCACGGACCCTCAAGAACAGAGCAAGAAGGTAATCCAAAATTGGGCAAGGAACCAAGAATCCGGACACATGAGTAAACACAAAGAAAGAGAAACATGAGATCAAATTGGAGCTCTTCAGAAGACTTCAAGGACACTTTTATACCAGTTTCATTGGTATATTTATATGGTTCCTTCAGAGGAAAGCATCAAACCCTCAGGGACAGATGCTCAGGAGAACATGGTTGAGGTAAACGAATATAGGTGTAGCCAAATAGCCAGTTTCTATCAAGAAGATTCTGGTAATAAATATCTTAGTCAATCTTTGGAAGAATCTTTCCTATAACCCATTCTATAACTGGACAGCAAAGTAAAGCTTTGTCAAAGCTCTAGACAAATTCCCTTTGGGACTTACTTCATGTTTCCATGATACTACAACATATTTTGAAGGGGAAAATAATTATAAATCAATGATTTATGCACTCATTATTAGATTCTCAATTATGGTTTCAGCTGGGATTGAAATTGCTGACTCTGCTCTTGTTTTCCATGTCCTGGGTTTACTAACTTATTGACTAAAGTTATTTGATAGATAAATTGTACTGTAGCACTGTGCATGTGAATACTAGGCCTCAACCTTGTGGATGGGAACAAATTACTAGTATCAGGTACCTGCTACTTTCCATCTCTATGTTCAGTAGTGACAACCAATGTTACTAGCTAGACATTCGCAGTGATCACCAGTGAACCTCAGGCCAGGCTCGCTGAGGATTGGTTCTCTCCAGGGTAGAAGAAAGGCATGTCAGTAAGGGGATTGGCCTCAGCATCAAGTTGTTTTTTCTGCAAGTATTATTTACCTCTTCTCCCAAAAGCTTTGCACCCCTCAGTTCATGGGAACTGTTATAGGCTGTTAGGTTAATGAACCATTGGTTTATATACCTGTATGTACTGAATTTTGGCCCTTCCACAGTGCCTTCCTGGTAGTCGGCTTTTTGAGTACTAGTTTTCCAGGTCCAGAACCACACTTAGATGCCCGTTAACTATACATCAGTATAATAACCGTGATATGTCAGCATAGAGATGGGTCTATCCAATAAAAATATGTTGGGTATTGGTGGCCTCAAAAATCTGTGTATTTGTTGTTGGTATGTAAACAAATAAATGGTCATACACAAAATTGTGCAGAACCCAGATCAACTAGTTTCTAATAAAAATATGTATCAATTCAAATATATCTACTTACATATTAATAGTTTATTTCAAATTGGCCACATTTTTCAGAAGAATTATACTTTAAAAATTGAGCTGTAAGAAAATTCTAATGCATGGATTTGCAGTCATTTTTGGGGTAGGCAGTCACACTTTTTGGTAAATTTCTGTAAATTACTAAATATATTTTAATTTCTTTCACCTTTTGATGTCCTTTATTTCACCTTCATTTAAAAGTACACACAATATTAAATAATGTATTACAGTTGGTCAACAGTTCACTAATTGTTTTATCTTCAAAGCATGCAAAAAATACACTGAAAAATTGTAATACACAGGAATCCTGTGGGTATTTTCGAAAGATAATTTTTCTTTAAAATGTTGTGCTTTTTGCTTTTTTACTTTTGCAATGCACTTAAGTTTGCCATAAGAACTTCAATTAATAATTTTTATGTTTTTCTTCTATTTTGCTAACATTGAGACGTGGTGGTCCATTGTGCTATATTTTAAGTTAATATCTATAAAATAAGAAATATTTAATTATGCACATTAATTTTGTACATTTTATGGATGTCAGTGACTAAGGAGAAATATATCTATCTTTTTATCGCATCAACTTTCATGTATAACAAGAATAACAGCAAGAACAAGAACAACAAAACATTTATTTAATGTTCCCCCATGCCTGTGCTCTTAGTTATCATGTTATACTCACTCATATAAACCTAGCAATTAATATGGAGTTAGACACATAGCATTTACTCATCTGTAGTATGACATTCACTATAATCAGGAAGATTACTATCCCTGGTGCTGAAACTGCTCTGTGTGGTTTTTGTTGTTGGAGAATGAAACAGTTTCTCTCAGACACATACTTTCTTTGAAATTATGAATTGGATAAATGTTTATACCTTACAAGAAGTATTAAATTTCATACATTAACATTTTGATTAATGACTATGAGACCAAAATTTCATAAGCTGCTTATTCTTACTATCTTTATTATTGAAAAATTTTTCCTAGAGAATAATTAACAATTCAAAAAAGTTTTAGTACACAGGACATGAAGAAGCCTATAAATGCTCTGGATATAAAAACTTATTGCTACCCATCAAAAAGTCAACTGTTCATATTAACTAGCATTTGACTTAATGTGTCAGAATCAAAGGATCTCTTTCAAAAATAAATATTGGCAATCAAATTTCATAATTGTATTGTACCCCACTCGATTACAGGTATTTAGCACTTATTCAATGTTTATAATCACCTAGAATTGTGATGAAAAGGGACTCCCCCAAAAGGACAGCTGCACTTTCATATATTCCCATAAAAAAGAGGTATATAAAGTGTTGGTGTAAGTTCTTCTTAGACAGGTAAGCCCTAAGAGCAAATACTGCTCATTAGGACAGCAAGAGTAGATCATTATAGATCTAGTGACACCCTATCATGTTCTTACAGTGTCATCTGCCTTTATGTGCCTATTTGGGGACTTTGGGAGCCAAGGAACTCTATGCTGGGACATGCAACATCTGCTCCTGCTTGATGTAGCCACCCAGTTTTGCATTCTTGATTAATAAAATCACAAATATAATCTAACTTCTGTGTGTGCTCTCTTTTTGTAAATTTATTCCTTACCTAAAAGTATTGTGTGTATAATATATAAAAGTTGAATGTGGATGATATTAAACCAGTTACTAGTTTTATCCAATAAAATGTTAATTTAAGTGATTTTTTTGTTCTATGACTAAATTACTTGATAACAAGAAATTTCTTATTTTTAACTTTAAATGTCAAGCAAGTTTATCTGGGTCCCTCAAACAGAATAAATAGCACCTATATTTTGCAACTGAAGAGATTAATTTATTTTACTACTTTAACAAGACATGGCTTTCCTCTATAAGTAAGCACCTTTTTCAAAGCCTGCTTCTTCTTCTATATTCTCTCTGTCTACGATTGGTGCCATCAACCCTCTAGCTTACCTCTGCTCTCTGTTAACCAGGTCCTACTGACACTAGTTCCTAAATAAGTCAGGCCTGTCCTCCCTCTCCATCACCACTGACTCAATTCAAGTTCAGATCCCTGTGGTACCTTGCCTGGATTATTGCAATATTCAGAGAATTGGTCTCTTTGATTCAGGTCTTACTTTTTCTGTTTTGTTCTTCACACTGACATCACAAAGATATTTTTTAATGAAGTATAACTAATTTTATAAAAAATGTATACACACACATTTAAATTCTTCCATGATGTTCCCAACTATATAAAATAGGCGGCATGTCATAATCTGACCTTGACTTTTCAACCCAAACTTGTCTTCTGTCACTATTTCCCTCTTACATTATATTCCAACTATTTCAGAATAATAATACGGAATATTCATGGAGCTCTCCCTGGGTTCGAGCCACAGTGTGAAGTACTTTACATATATTATGTCATTTAATCCTCAACAATTGTATTAGGTAGATCCTATTATGATGCATATGTTATAAGTAAGTAAAGAGAGGTTAAAGAATACCAAAGTTACACATCTAAGAAGTGCAGCCACTGGGACTTGAATCTCCATAGCCTGCCTGCCTGCCAGAGTCCACAGTGACTTTTCTGTGCTGAAGCTTTTGCAGCTCCCTAAACATGACATTTCTCACAAGCACCTGTGTCTTTCCCACAGTGTCTACCTTTAGGGTTCATGCTCACCCACAAGACTTGACTCTACCTGTCCCCATTCTCAGAAAATTTTTTAACTCTTTAGGGATAAAACCTGGGAAACTGTGGCCCCTAGCATAGATCAGGGAGGCCACTGGGCACAGTGGAAAGAGTGCAGTTGTGATGTGAGACAGTCATGGTTTGGATTTATGGTTGTCACATCATGGTTTTGTGGTTTCAGGAAAGTCACTTAATCTCTCTGAATTTTAGTGTCTTTGGAATTAATAACATATTTTACAGGGACCCATGATAGGGATTAAGTGAGTGAATGGGAGTCACGTCTACCACAATGATTAGAACATAACAAAACTTCATTAGTTCCCTCACCAGTCCCTCTACTGCAGATCCTTGGAACTTGATGGGTAATCGCTCATCTCCTCACTTGCTCAGGAGCCACTTTTCCTTTCTGTGGCTCTGCAGTGCCTGGTAAGCACTAGGAAAATGGAGGAAATGAATGAATGAACAGCTGAGTGTTTACTACCTAACGACAATTAAATAAATCCTTTTGTTCATTTTTACAGCTTGCAAATTACAATTAAGAAATAACAACTGGCTGCCTGCCGAGTCGTGCGTTGGTTAAGAGTTGACTTGGGACACTAGCTCTGAGCAGCAGGGGCCCAGTTCGGATTCCACATGAAGGCCAATGATGCTGCGCTCTCTACAGCTAAGATGGTGAACAACAGCTCAACCTGGAGCTGGGCTGTCGTGAGTCGCATGCAAAGACATAGGCTCCAGTAGAGCTGCAGTGGGCTGCCATGAGCTACCATGAGTGGCTGGCAGTTGGCATGAGCTGCCAAGAGCCGCCGTGAGTGGCCATCCAATGGTCAGCGGCCTATCTGCCTCACTCCAGAAGAGAGCAATGATCACAATACCAACATGGGCCAGTGAAGCGACATCCTCCACAACAAGACTGAAGAACAAAAGGACAGCAATTTGTCTGTTCCCCATCCCTGACCCTGATTCCTTAACACTGTTCCCTTCCCCCAATACCACAATAAAATCTTTATAAATAAATAAATAAATAACAACTGGCAAATAAGAGAAACTCCAGTTATACTTTGTCCTTTCCTCACATAGAATCTCAAACCTTTTTACTCTGATTAAAAAATCATAACTACATGATATCTTTGATTAGAACTCAAATTTTATGTAAACAAAACAAGTGATCACAGACCAGTGTCACATTAAAAGGTTGTGATTTTTTAAAATCAGTTCATATATATATATATATATATATATATATATATATATCTTCAAGTATGTCGAAGCTGCTGCTACTTTTCTGGGGCTATTCATTATTTCATTTTTTTAAATATATCTGGGATAGCTTGATGTGTTGGATCTAGGTATTTACAATTGGGAGAAGAAATGTTCCAGAGACAGCTCCCCAGGATATTGAATGATGAGATATGAAAATAAAATTAAAGAGGCTACCTATGTGGGGTGTTTGAGAACACAGTGTGTTAATGCTTCTTGTATCAACTTATAACCTCCCTTTTTCATACTTGTTTAATATACATTTCAAGCACTATTTGTTTATTGGTGGGCTTTTGAACCCCAACTATCTAACATTTGAAGATACCACAGGTGAAAAGACATGGAAGGTCATTCTAAATGTGTGAACAAGTTAGAGATCTACAGAATTACAGATCATTGTAGCTACAGTCCAGACAGACTTAATTGCTTGTCACAGGAATTAAACCATAGATAATCATATAACAGGTTGGAATTGATCATGATTTCTAAAAATAATTTTATGTAAATTACCTGTGTAAATACATTAAAATATGAATTATTTGAAAATTGAATAGCAGGCCCTCAGAATAGCCTTATATGGATATGTAGGTATATCATAAGGACATGGGTTCAGAGCGAAATTCTTATGAAGCTGCCTGTCATGGTTCCTTCAATAAGATCCTGCTCTTCTGTTTTTTGAAACTATCTGTTACATTCCTATTATAGATCTTATACTAAGTTAAAGAAAGCCTCCTCTGTGTTTTCCCTATAGCTCCTCTTCTCCAGTCCTAGGAGGTTAAAAAATAATCAGAAAAACCCCATCTTTGGTTCTATAACATTTGAGTGCAGAGCCAAGGCAGGCTGTAAATATGATAATCAGAGCTCCCTTCTACTGATAGAGTCCCACTATCCTTTCTCAGATACATGCACCAACAAAAATAAAAGGTGACAAAGTACGCACCCAGGCAACTCTTTAAGTGTGAAAGGTCATTAAGTTAAGAGAAGATTCACAAAGTACCCACCAAAACAAAAATGCACAATCTCAGCTCTCAGAGACTGTGTGTTCTAGTATTATGTCAATCCCAGATATAATTTGCTTATCATGAGTCCCGAATCTGATGTAAGGGAAACGTACAGCTTAAGGGATTAGTTTTGGCTAGAAAGCTGAGAGACATCAAATTCAATAGAGTGAATTGGTGATGTAGCTTTTCATGGAAGTGTTTAAATGAAAATTATCCACGGTATCTTAAATGCTGACCTGCCCAGAGACAGAGGGAAGAACTAAATAACATATAAGGTTTTTGTTTGTTTGTTTGTTTGTTTGTGTTTTAGACCCTGTTTAGGAAAGTATTTTGGAAATGAAGTCAAATCCAGAGCTTCCTTTCCTGCTGACCTCTGCTTCTCATCTCTGTCAGGCTGAAACTCCCTCAAAGATTAGGGTCACATGGATGGACTAGAAAACATTCTGTGGTTTTATTCACTTCTTTATTTTTTTCTTTGATGTTCCAACTTATATAATTATAAGTTAAAAATGAAAATTAAGAACTATCACATATAATTCTCAACATGAGAGTACATGAGTGTGGCTGACTTTCTAACCCCACACTATTTTAACTACCCAGAATGCACAGTGTGTTCCCCAGCCACCTTTGCAGCTTCTCAAAAGCCACGGTGCCAAGTCTGGCAACTGGTGTGTGTTAGCAAAGTGGATCCTTTCCTATGCAAATGTGGTGGTGACTCCTTTTGGACCACAGAAGTCATACGTTAGTGATGGCATGAAAGCAAAACAGAAGGAGCCTGAGTATTGACAACCATGTAAGGCTGCTCTGTGTTACCAGCTTGTTCTGTTATATCACAGGGAAATTGTCATGTTTTTTTTGTTTGTTTGTTAAATTGCTCTTGTTTTGAACATCTACCACAGCTGCCAAACCTATGTTACAACTAATACAAAAACTTGGAAAAAGGGATGGACAGAACAGAATCTGAAATGTATGGCATTAACTTGGAGTTCCTCAGCAGATGATAGTGATACAACTGGTGAATCTTACTAGGTCATGGAAAAATATTTGGTAAAATTATTGCCTGTGATGTCATAGAGGTCAGACCACATGGCATCTGAGCCTATACCTCCAAAGAAAGTGGATAGAAACATTGCAGATCTTTGGTTGGGGGCTTCTTGCCACTTTCAGCAAAGACTCCAAAAGAGAGAGGAACTCGGGCTACAGCTAGCCAAACTGAAGTAGAGCACGAAAGGATTACAATTACACTAAGAAGGCCCTCTGTCCATTACTTGTCATTTAAGTTGACTGAAAGTCTGGGAGGAGCCTCACAGCCACCCTGTCAACACTTCTGTACCCTAAAGCCATTATTGAAGGTGGCTGTTAAGGGGAAGCCTTAGAAGGAGATAAAATTGAAACTCCAAGCCACGACAGCCACACAGTGAGATTCAGCTCAGAGGTAAACAATTACTAGATTGAGGATGTTGCCTGTATACCCAAGACAATTGTTTCACCCCACCTCAAGCTGCTGCTATTAATTTGAGAGGTAGATTCCAAAGCCCAGTAAATACAAGTCAGGGAGTTCTCAAGCTTAAAAGTCTTTCCTAAATAAGCTCTTTTGTTAGATCTACCTGCTTAGAAAACTGATCAAAAGCAAATATAATGGGAGTCTACTACAACGCTGAGAGAATTATATTCCCAAAGAAATGACAAACCTGCCTTCAAAAGGTATACCGATAGTTAACAAACCATGGACCCCAAACTTGCAATTTTTGCCAGCAGCAGCTACAAAAGCTGTGCACATTCCCCCCAAACCCCCCTTCCCTGCCCAAAGATTTATCTATATTCCCTATGCCTATTCAGATAAGGCCATGATGGAAAATGGACCCTGAAAGTCCATTATAATCATTTTACTCTGAAAGTGAAACCAGGGACCATGGAGGACAACAGATAAGCAAATTCCTCCAGAGAACAGATCCAGAGGCTGAACAAAGAACTCTACTACATTTCCAGGCAGGAAGTTGGAGAATTTGATCATTTCCAGGATTTTATAATTAATAAAAAACAGAGGTGTCTGCATGTTTTCTAGTCTTTACTTTCCCAAAGGGAGTCATTTCCCAAAGGGAGTAATTATTTGTACTGTATGATTCTTATATATGGCTAGATATGGAGGCTGACAACTTTTCCTTTAGTTTATGAAAGAGCCACCTCTGGACCTTATAGAAGGATTATATTACTATCACTGTGAAAGGCATAAATGTATCCTATATTTAGAAAGAAGAGTGGGTATGAATGAGTGGCTCAAGAGGTGGTGTGACAGCTAAGTTACAACATCTGTTCTCCCCATTCTTTATAGTAATAGAACCCTAATTTTTACGTGGGTTCCTGGCTATTCAGAATAAAAATTGCACTTCTTAGTCTCCATGTGATTACTATGCTAAGAGACTACTAGACAATTCAATGGGAACAGAAGTGAAGTGCTCAACTTCTAAGACATGCCTAAAAGGCAAGCCCCTTCTCCCTTTCTCATTACTTGGTGAGTATGGTGGCAAACCATGATAAGCCATGTAGATGAGGGCAACACCCCAGCTACAGGGGAACAATAAGAAACTTGGTCCTCTGGTAAGTTTATGCAACAGAACCACAATGCTAGTTTGGACGATTACAGTGAAGAAGAAACAAACTTCAACGTTGAGAATTTACTGTTAATTTACATATTTGAGATACCAGCCAAAGCTATATCTTAACTACTATGACTGGCTTAATTAAGCATTCTATTAAAGTCACTGGAAAGGCTGTCACAAAGCAGATTCCTGTCATACTACACTTCTCATTATTTGTGGGGAGGAAGTATTGTTCTGGATTTAGGGAAAACTAGGAAACTGAGAACACATAATCATTTACCTCCCAGTTTACAAGCTTATTCATTTTTTTAAAAAATTACTTCTTTCCAAGGGGTATCTATTTATTGTAGGAGTATGTGTGTATATACACATTTACATTTACTAAGCTTGATAAAATAAAAACATCCCAGTCTTTCTGAATCTCATGTACATTGAGGAGTGAAGAACTCAGAATAGGAATAGCCTTTTCATGTTGTATATTTTTGTATTTGTTTTCTGGGAGCGACCCAAGATTTGTATAGAGTTGAAGGGTGGTTCCCTATGAGGTAACAATGAGAAAGGCTGTAATGTTTTGAATAATTTCTGGCTTTCTTAATTTTGTACATGATTCTATCCAAACTCCTTATATATAGTAATGCTGGTTTCTAAGAAGTAGTCATGGGTTATTGTTCCCAATTGATTCTTTAATATTTATTGATCACCTAAAGTATACAGACACTATGCTAGGGGTTAGAGATTCAAAGTTGAGTAACCTGGACTTAGTAGCAACAAATTCATAGTCTAATGGGGGAAACAGAATATATTAATAAATAATTACAAAACTGTGTGTGATAAGTAGTATAATATCAAATGATGGAAACACACATAGACTTACAGGAGCATAAATAAAGAGACCTAGTCAGATCAAGGTGGACATAGGTATGAAGTTTTCTTAAAGAAAAATGACTGAACTGTGTCTTGAAGAATGAGAAGATATTGTCCATGTGATGAAAGGTCTTGAGCAAAGGCATTGTCTTGAGAGATATGATATATTTTATGAACTACAAGTAGCCAGAGAACAGTGTCAGGGGAGATAACTGAGATATGAACTTGGAGAGGGATGAAGAACTCAGGCTATGAATGGTCTGTATATCTTGTTCAAGAATAAGAATTTTGTCCTGATTTTGACAGAGAACTATTGAATTATTTTTTTTGCAGGGAATTACCATGCTCACATATGCATTTTAGAAAAATCCTTTTGACAGCAGTGAGGAGCTAGATTGGGAGATGCAAGCCTGAAGGTGGGCAGATAAGTTAGGAGACTATGAACAGGTCTGATGAGAGAGTAGGAAGACTCAAAGGAAGGAGATTTCAATAGGGATAGAGTTGCCAAAGTCAAGAAAGAAAATAGTTTTAAGAGAAAGCAGTCAACATTGTAATGCGGCAGAAATGTCACACAAAAAGGCATTGGAATGTTACCATTGAACTTAGCAAAGAAACTGGCATCTCTTTTATGAAATGAAAAGTCTGAAAACCAGAAATGATTCAGGAACAAATGGGTAATGATCAATGGAAAGAACAAGTATCTTAAATGTAGCTTAACTGTGAAATGAAGGATAGTGGGTAAAACTTAGAGGTGACCTGTGGTTAAGTAATTTGTATTAAGATGGGAGATACTTGAGCCTGTTTATATATGCTAAAGGGAAGGATCCAGAGAAAAGAGTAAGGTTGAAATATCAGAAAAAGAGAAGCAACCCAAAAATGTGACAGGCAGAAATAGTAGCCAAAGCACAGGAAAGGTACTAACTACAGGCAAGAGGTGGGATACAGTTCCACTGCAATAGGTGAGAAGTTAGAGAAACCCAGATAAGATATACATGTTGTAGGGATGCTACAACAAGTAACTAAAAGAAGTTGTATTTCATATGTTTGTGTGCATGTTTTTCTGAGGTATTTGACTTTTACTCTAAGGTGGAAGATCAGGTCTGCTGAGAATAAAGGATCATATGCTGGAGTAGGAACCTTGAGCAGTGTTAAATGTGTGAACAGGGGATGTGAGAGGAAACAAAATAGCATCGCATGAAAAGATAATCATCATTCCTGAGGATACTGCTGAGATTAGGGTTTGTAAATTTGTAGTAACACCAGCTTCTTGGTTGCTGGGTTTTCTCCAGCAGCTTGGGTATAGGAATGGAGAAGTTGAGAACAGAATTAATGCAAGATTAGGACTTTTCTGTGCATTCATGTCAGTTGATAAAGAAAGTTAAAAATACTAGTTTGAGTGTAGTTGTATCATGTGTCGTGTTATTTCATATACCAAGTGTTTTAGTCAAATGAGAAAGTTCTGATAGGAACAATTGATAAATTTAGAAAATAGATAAGGGAAAGGGAAACTAGAAGTAAGGAATAAGATATTTTGAACAATTAAAATAAGAACTGAGACTAAGGATATTGAAGCTTATGATTTTTTATTTGGAACACTTGGGGCCACTAAAAATGTCTAGGGGGCCGGCCGAGTGGCTCAGCTGGTTTAGAGTTGGCTTAACAATGCGAGCTCTGGCCGCCGGTTTGATTCCCACATGGGCCAGTGAAACTGTGCCAGATCTGAGCTGTCATTGAGCTGCCAACAGGTGGCAGGATGGCTCAGCTGGAGTAACAACACAATTGCCTGTTCGCTGGTGGGTTATGCCCACCCGCAACTAAGACTGAACTCGGCACCTTGAGCTGAGCTGCTGTCCAGATGGCTCAGTGGATAGAGCATGCACTCTTAACAACAAGGCTGCTGGGTTCGACTCCCACATGGGATGGTGGCTATGCCCACCTGCAACTAAGACCGAACTCAGCACTTTGAGCTGAGCTGCCGCCCAAATGGCTCAGTGGATAGAGCATGTATTCTTAACAACAAGGCTGCTGGTTCAACTCCAGCATGGGATGGTGGCTACCCCCACCCACATCTAAGATTGAACACAGCACCTTGAGGTTAGAGACCAAGAGCTGCTGATGGGAAACCAGATGGCTACTGGCACCCTCCACAACGAAGACTGAAGAACAGCAACTTGGCTGGTCCCCTTCCCCAATTCTCCAACACTGTTCCCCTCCTCCAATTTCCCAATAAAAATCTTAAAAAAAATGTCTAGGATATAGTCCATAGGAGATTGCATATAAGAAGAAGTACAGGTTGTTAAGGCTGAGGAATGTAAGAACTTATGAGGCTAGATGTTAGATGGGTCAACCAAATGGGCATGGAAGTGAAGCCAAGTAAGACGATGATGGGACTCTGGTAGAAAGGAAGTTCTGGAAATTAATTGGGTGGTGGTTGTTAGAAGATGATACAGCTGACTGAAAAGATGTTCAACGAAGGAGTTTTCATAATAGGGTAGGGGAGCAATGATTTGAAATAAGTAATGTGGAGCTAAAAACATGCAAACCCACTTCTAAATCCTGTGATCACCTAGCTCTTGGGGAAAAGGCTATCCTTCACTAGAGTGCATTTCAAGGGAAGCAGTGTCTCCAAAAAGGAAGTTGAATTTTAATGAGCAAAGAAATGGGGTGAATATCCTGTGATGAGGTTTCCAGAAGTCACAGTGGAAAAGCTGGGGAGGGAAGGAAGTGTGATTCACAAGTCAGGCACAGAGGAGTATGGAGATGAGAGGATGGAGAGTATAAGTCACTGAAGGTGTCCAAAAAAAAGAACAAAAATATTTTGTAGGTGCCTACTGTCTTCCCTGGCAGTTCTCAAGGAGACACAACTAAAGGGCCTCCAAGCAAGTAATTATAGGGCCTCCAAGGAAATCCTAATCTCTGTCCAAAGAATACAGAATAAGTTAATTTCTAAGATGCCTTCCTGCAAGAATTAATTCTTTGACTTAGGGCAGGAGACTGAATGCAAATAACAGCAAAACTACTCTGATGTTATTGTGAGGAATAAAATAATTTCACTTTGTAAATAGATAGAATCTTCTCTACAAAGAAAACTGACCCAATGTCAATTTTAAGGCTAGTCTTAAAATTCAGAAATGCTTTCCCATATCACTTAACTGTGCCTTTTTCAGTGAAAATAAAGTGCTGGTTTCAGGAAGCACACCTCCCAAGGGACAAGTAAAATCAATGAGAAATCCGATGTCTGTATGTCAGTAAAGACATGTGAAGTTTGATGGGTCTTTTGGGACTGAACAACTAGTCAAAGATTCTAAAGCAAAATTAAGTGGAACATAGATGCCAAAAATCTCAAGAGATCTTTGAGGAACGTAATGTAAATGATGGAGATAAACTTAGATAACTGCTGCTGGCATGAACCTGAACTTTCAGAAGAAGAAGGGAATAGAGCTGATGGTAACCACTTTGAGCATACAAGGAAGGGGGAAAAAAAGAATATTAACACTATTGCAAAAAATAATATAAAAAATGTTGAAAAAGGGCTTTTAAAAATATATGAATGAATGCAACTTGAAAAGAAATTTCCTTTTGGTATTTAAAAAAAAATCAATCTTTAATAGCTACTCCCATGATTGCCAAAGTCTTGGACAAGTACTAATTTAAAAAATTATTATTATTGTTGTTAAAGAAAGGTAAATATTGAAACTCATTTAAATTAGGAAAAAATATTTTCAAATTTTAAATTTAATTTTATTAAGTGTACAAATCTATTTTTGAATATGTATTCATGATCTGAGATGGTGTTTCTAGGTCCCATCATCATAATGATTTTTTTATACAGCCTCCCAACACCTGCTATGCGCTGCAACGCACATGTACTCACAGTGGCTCCTCTTAGAATTCCATATGCCTCAGAGTTCCCTTTTTCTCGTCCATAGGTAATAAACTATAGTCCTCTTTTATTAGAATCGTTAAAGAAGAAAGATTGCTTACTTAAAGTAAAACACCAACTTAAAGGTAATCCTTTTGTCACAGTAAATGGGCTCACTCAAGCAACTCTGAAGTATTGAGAAATTTAACACAGTTCAAAAGTGGGTAACACAGTTTGAGTCCAGACTTAACTAGGCAATTTACAAACTGTGCATTCAGGGTGTAACAGAGTCTTGGTCACATCTTTCTGGAGGCAGCAACAATTGTACTGCATACGGTTCTTTCACATGTTCTGTTTTCCTGTTATTGAAGAGGTGATCCTTGAACCTGTAACAATGGCATACCTATTTCTTGTTCGTATGCCTGAGCAGCCACCCAATGAGATAAAATCTCCAACAAAGAGATTTCAGAAAGAATCCAGTCTATCATCACCAAAGTTGTAATCACAGCAAGTCAGCTCCGAAAATAAAGGACAGCGGGATCTTGGAGTCTTTGCCTCAAGATACACTAAAATGAGAAAACTGTAGATGGAGAGAAAAGCATGAAGACATGATGGTAACTCTCCACATTAGTCTGCATTTCTCAATATGCAAATCCAAATTAGAGTAAATCCAAAAGTTTTTGCATATGTTCATTGCAACACCTTCTCTGTCCATTGATAATGGCTTGCTTCATGTATTCAGTCAATAAATATTCATTGAGGGCCTACTAGTTGTAGGCACTAGGGACCCATTAATACATAAGATGGAGGAGTTCACTCTCATGGACCTAACATTCTATGGGAGCAGACAGACAATAAGCAAATAAATATATCAGGTAGTGATATGCGTGATGAAGAAAACAAAACAGAGTGATAAGACAGAGGGTTCTGGGTGAGAAGGCACTCCTATGATTGGATTCTCTCTCTGAAGAGGGCATATGAAAATAGGAATAACAATAGGATGGTCATAACAACATTCCAGGCAGAGGGAACAGTTAGTGTCAAGATCTAAAATGGGAGTCAGTTTGATTTATTCAAGGAACAAACAAAGACCAAGACTGCAGAGTATTGACAAGTTATTAATTTACCAACTGCCTTACATATTATACATATGAGCAATTTCCCCAGAACAGTCTATTAACTATTGAAAGACATATTTATTAATTTTAATTCAATTAACATTATTTAGGTTGTGCAAAGTACTGGGGATGTGAAGGTAATCAGTCATGATGTAGGCCTTCTTATATAAAGAAAAGAATTAGGAACAATAAAATATGATAAATGCTTTGTCAGAAGTGGTATAAAGTGTGCTGGGAATGATAGTGACATTGAATTCTGCCCCTGTTGGTAAAAGCAAGCATTTGAATTGGGTCTTGAAGAATAAGTAGTTTACTATCTGGCAAGGAAATAAATGGTCTAGGCTTTTTACTGAATACCTGATCCATATACCAACAGCCTCCTGGATGTCTTCATCTGAATATCCCACTTCATACAGATTTAACGTGATCCCAAAAAGAAGTTTTCTTTCCCCAAATATGTTCTTCATCCTATATTCTGCATTTTAGTGAACAGGCTCACTGTGAAACTGCTAATAAACTTGACTCCCTCCTCTCCCCAGTTTACACATCCATTTTTTAAGCAAATGTTGCCAATTCTATCCCCAGATGACCAGTCAACCTTTCTGTTCTTCACTATGCCCATTCCTCATACTTTTTCATATTAATTCATCTGTATTCCTGGAATGCATCTTATATTTCCAAGCCAAATTTCAGTTCAAGATGTGCTACAACACTATTTATGGTCACCTCTGATCAAAAAGCACAAAAAGGCTTAAGTTGTAGGGCATGAGAGTTCTTCCACGCATCTTCCAACACCTGTCTCTGCCAATGCTCTTCTTGGTTTTCCATCTCCCTGAAGGAAGAAAGGAAATGAAGTGTCAGAGACAAAGGTATTCTTTAGATCCCAGTTTTCTGCTGAGCAGGATTACTATAGCTTGAGGGGGCGCTGTACTTAGAGTTAGGAAACTGGCCCTTGTACATTCTCTTGCATCTCTCTCTCTAGAATGTAGACTAGCTAGGACCTGCCTCTTTGGGGGAGCATAGTCAGGTTTATTTCTTTTTTCCATTTCTGATTCCTTCTATACCAAGGGTGCCAAAAAAATGTACACAAATGGACACTTTGGTCATTGTTGCTCAAGCAGTAGTTCATTGTAATCCGAAGTGTCTGGACGCTGATGGTAACCACTTTGAGCACCTCTTATAATTGCAGAAGTCAAACATGACTTGTATTCACATTTTGTTATTGGTATATATTGAATATTACAATTTTAATACAGTTTCCCTTTCTTAAAATGTGTATACATTTTTTTTTGGCCGCCTCTGTATTTGTCTCTGGCTGATAAATAAAACCAAGCTGATAAATTACACTAAGGTTTATCCTAGCTACATAGTCAATATCTTTCCTCCATTACCTTTCTTTCGCAAACGCAATTCAGCCACTTGGAAAGTTGTGTCTGTATGTATGGAGGTGGAGGTGTAAGCTGAGTAGGAGTAGAAAGCTCAACATAGGCCACTTCAAATAAACTTTAGTCTCTCATCTAAACTTTCAATAAACCTTCCCCTTGATGTATGGCATTTGTTCAGCCATAATGAAGTGATATTTTGACCCCATTTGCTATGGTTCTTTTGGCATAGAACTTTTTCTGCAGCCTCATAGGGTGGGCCCAGGGAGGGAGCAGGCTGATGATGGATAAAGACAATTTGCAAAATGCCTGTGAAGCTCTTGAGAGGGAGAAGAGCATGCTGTGTAGGCAGCAATTAATCTGAGGATCTACATCTGGATTTCTGCCTTCCTGGGCACCAGCAATAAATCCATTATTATATCAACAAGTTCCTGTCAAAGCCTCATTAAAAAAAATTTTATATATATATATATATATATATATATATATATATATATATATATATATATATATATAAGGCATGATGCTAGATTGTTAGGGGAAATAATTTTGGTCCATTCTGCTGAAGTGCATAGGCCTGTTTAATAAGTCTACAGATAAAGACATAAAATAAAGCACCGTTTCTCAATGAAGAGAGCTATTAACACTTTTCTTTAAGATTTTTATTAAAATATAGCTAACATACATTATTATATTAGTTTCAGGTTACATTATAGTTATTCAACAGTATCCACCTGGCAATATACATAGCTATTACCATATTATTAATTATATTCCTTATGCTAAAAAATGATCACCATGATAAGTCCAGCAAACATCTGACACCATACTGTGCTATCATAAATTAATTAACTTTATTTCCTATGCTGTATATTACATTCCCATAACTTACTTGTTTTATACCTAGAACTTAGAACCTGCTATTCCCCTTTATCTTCTCCCCCTTTTTAAATTTTTTAATTACAGTTTACATTCAATATTATTTTATATTAATTTCAGGTGTATAGCACAGTGGTTAGACATTTATATAATTTACAAGGTGATCCCCCTGACTAGTCTAGTACCCACCTGGCACTATACATAGTTATTGCCATATTATTGATTATATTCCCTATGCTTTACTTTACATCCCCAGGACTATTTTATAACTATCAATTTGTACTTCTGAATCCCTTCATCTTTTCAACCTATCACTAAACCCCTTGCCATCTATCACCCCAATAGATCTAGTACCCGTCTGACACCACACATAGTTATTACAATATTATTTACTATATTCCTTATGCTATACTTGATATCCCCATGACTACTGTGTAACAACCAATTTGTACTTCTTAATCCCTTCCTGTTTTTCACCCACCCTGAAACGCCCTCCCATCTGGCAATCATCAAAATGTTCTGTGTATCTATGAGTTTGTTTCTGTTTTGTTTGTTTTTTAGTTTTGTTCTTTAGATTCCAATTATGAGTGACATCATATAGCATTTGTCTTTCACTGTCTGACTTACCACACTCAGCACAATACAGCCAGCCATGTTGTCACAGATGGCAAGATTTTATTATTATTATTATTATTATTTTTTTTACTGCTGAGTAATATTCCATTATTTATATATGTACCCCCTCTTTTTTACCCATTCATCCATTCAGGGACACCCAGGTTACCTTCATATCTTGGTTATTGTAAATAATGCTGCAATGAACATATGGATGAGCACATCCCCCTGAAGTAGCTTTTTGGTTTTCTTCAGATAAAAAACTGGAAATGGGATTACTAGGGCATTCTTTGTCTCTTGTTATAGACTTCTTTTAAAGTCATTTTGTCTGGGGCTGGCTGAGTGGCGTGTTGGTTAAGAGCTGGCTTGGGACGCCAGCTCTGAGCAGCAAGGCCCTGGTCGGATCCCACATGAGGGCTAGTGACACTGCCCTCTACAGCTAAGATGGTAAACAGCAGCTTGACCTGGAGCTGGGCTGCCATGAGTTGCTGGCGACAGCGTAGGCTGCAGCCCCTGCTGCAGTGGGCTGCCATAAGCTACCGTGTGTGGCCGGCAGCCAGCGTGAGTGGCCAGCAGCTGGTGTAAGCTGCCAAGAGCTGCTGTGAGCCGCTGTCCAGAGGCCAGCGACCAATCTGCCTCATCCGGGAAGAGCGCAATGATAATACCAACATGGACCAGTGAAGCAACGTCCTCCACAACTAGACTGAAGAACCAAAGGACAGCAACTTGTCTGTTCCCCTTCCCCCAATTCCCCAATAAAATCTTTAAAAAATAATAATAAATAAATAAAAATAAAGTCATTTTGGCTGGTAAAGCTTTGCTACCCCAACTCTTTTGTATGTTTGTTTGTTCATTTGCATTTTCATGAACTATCTTTTCCTGTCCCTTTACTTTCAGTCTGTGTGTTTTCTTTTATCTGAAGTAAGTCTCTTGTAGACAGCATATGTAAGAATCTTGTTTTCTTATTCATTCAGCACCCCTATCTTTTGATTGGAGCATTTAATCCATTTACATTTAAAGTAATTGTTGACAGGTATGTAGTTATTACCATTTTATTATTCATATTTCTGATTTTTTTTTTGTCTTAACGAAGTCTCTCTAACATTCCTTGTAATACTGGTTTGGTGGTGATGAGCTTCTTTAGCTTTTTCCTACCTGGGAAGCTCCTTCCCTGTCCTTTGATTCTAAATAATAGCTTTTCTTAGTACAGTAATCTTGGTTGTAGGTCCTTGTCTTTCATCACTTTGAATATTTCCTGCCAATCCCTTCTGTCCTGCAAAGTTTCTGTTGAGAAATAAGCTGACAGTCTTATAAGAAAGCTCTCCCTTGTGGGTAACTAACTGCTTTTCTCTTGCTGCTGTTAAGATTCTCTCTTAGTCTTTAACCTTTGGTGTCTTAATTATGATGTGCCTTGGTGTTGGCCTCTTGAGGTTCATCTTGTTTGAGACTCTCTGCTTCCTGCGCTTGTGTACCTATTTCCTTTGCCAGGTTAGGGAAGTTTTTCCTAATTTTTTCTTCAAATAGGTTTCTAATTCCTTGCTCTATCTCTTCTTCTTCTGGTACCCTATAAAGTGAATGTTGGTATGTTTGCTCTTGTCCCAAAGGCCCCTTAAACTATCCTCATTTTTTTTGGATTCTTTTCTCTTTTTGCGGTTCTGATTGGGTGTTTTCTACTACCTTATATTCTAAATTGCTGATTCGATCCACTGCTTCATGTAATCTATTGTTGATTCCCTCTAATGTATTCTTCGTTTAGTTATTATATTTTTTATTTCTGCCTGATTCTTTTTTATGTTTTCTATCTCCATTTTAATGTTTCCTATTTTTTTGTTGAAGTTCTCTCTGAGATCACTGAGCATCCTTATAACCAGTGTTTGGAACTCTGCATCTGATAGATTGATTGTCTCCATTTTGTTTAGTTCTTTTCCTGGAACTTTGTTCTGTTCTTTTATTTGAGACTGTTTCTTTGTCTTCTCATTTTGGCTGCTTCCCTGTGTTTGTTTCTATGTATTATGTAGGACTGCTATGTCTCCCAGTGTTATTAGAGTGGACTTATGTAAAATTTGTGCTGTGGGTCCAAGTGGCACAGTCTTCCTGTTCACCTGAGCTGCGCACTCCAGGTGTGACCCCTCTATGGATTGTGTATGCCCTCCTGTTGTAGTTAACCCTTGGTTGCTGTTTGCACATCAATAGGAGGGATTCACCCTCAGGCTGATTTATTGTGAGGATTGACAATGTTTACAATTGAGGAGCCATTATAGAGGGGCTTACCCTACAGAGTAGAATTCACTTTAGCAGGGCTCTGATGCCTTCCCAGTTTGCCCTTTGGGTGTGTCATCCTTGGAGGCAGTCAGGTGATGCTCTGGCTCAGTCTTAAGCTTGCCTCTGGGCATGCCTGTTTCCAGGGCCTCCTGGAAGGGGTCCCACTGCAGGTCAAGTTCAGTCACAGCCTATGCCCTGCCCTGGACCACCTTGCATGTGCAACAAAACAGTCACAGATGGCCGCCACTCATTCTGGGCTTTGAGGTGCCTCAAGAGGCCCAGTCACAAACTGAGACTGGCTGTGGATAGTGCCAGGCTCATGGCTACTTAGCAAGAGGTAGGAGACATGCCAAAGCCAGATGCTGCTTGTTTGGGTTTTGTGAATCTTTGAGAGATTTTAGGAAAGTCTGCAGCATGAGCTAAGACAGGCCATTTGTAGGGAAAATCTTGGAGGTGGCTTATGTGTGCCAAAAGTTGGGTGGGGCAGGGCCTCCGGGAATCACCTGGGGCAGGGCAAATAAACAGTGTTAGCCAGGTTGATGGTGTCCACACACCATGAGGAAGAGGGCTCAACAAAGAAATAATGGCTCAATGGCTTCCACCTGCTCTTCAGTCCAAAAGAAAGCTGCCCCTCCAACCCTCACCCTGAAGTCAGATGCTTTAATCTCTCCCTCTATGTCCCTGGAGCCTTTCGAGCTGCTGCACCAGCATTAGAGCTCAGAATAACTGAGTCTATCAGTGAGTAAGTCCAAGTGTAGGCCCTTTAAGTAGAAAGCCTGGGACTCTAATCTCCCTCTATCTCACTCAGGCACAATCTTTGCTGGTTTTCACAACCATGAATTATGGGAACTTCTCTCACAGGCACTAAAACCCTGACCTGAGGATCCTGGTGTGGAGCTGGATCTCCTCATTCCTTTGAGGTGGGGAGAACCTCACAACCAAGATATTGCTCCCAATTTTTAATGGTCATACACAGGTGTGGGACCAGCCGGTCCGCATCTCCACTCCTCCTACCAGCCTCTTGCTGACTTCTTCTGTATGTCCTTAGGTGTAGAGCTTTGGTTCAGCTAGACTTCAGGTGATTCTCGAAGATGGCTGTTCTGTAGTTTAGTTGTAATTGTGATGTGGTCATAAGAGAAGGTAAGTGTAGCATTTACCTACTCCTCCATCTTGACCCTACTTACAATTTCTTGAATGTGGCCTCACTCTTCTCTATCCTATGGCATCCTTTCTCCAAAGTTTGGCTCTGGGACCACATCCTACAAAAGCCTTTTCCAAACTCCATGTTTGTTTTTTCCTTATGGGCTTTGAAGCATTTTGCTTCATTTTATAGTTTTTATATGTAGGTCTTATTTTTTTTACATGGATTGAAAATGTCTGGAGGATAGGGCCTAATGTCATATTTATTGTATTTGCTACCACATTTGCAGTTATCTGCTACCTCAGATGTCTCAGTTGGTGTGCTGAAAATCTTCACAGATATGCCACCAACTTTTCAACAATATGTAAAGTTTATTTTATTATATAACTAAGAATGCAGATTGTTACAACAATGCCTGCAGGTGAAATACAGAGATGAGTGAATGGTATCATACAGTATAGGACAAGGTATAATTTGCTGTAAATAAGAAGCTTGACATTATAAAAATTGCATCAAGAAAAGATGATAACAACCGAAAGAAGAAATGATCATTTAAGACAAAAATTGACTGCAACTGTTTTGCCATCTAGAGCAAAATTCATTTCTGGGGTGGATGTATGTTTTATGTTTAAAAGTACCTTCATGGGTAAGAGTGAGAAAACAAAGAATGCTAGACTGCTCTGTCAAATAAAGACTGACTTGTAATCTTTCAGGAAACAGAGTAAGTGAATTGTGGGGCTGCAGTGGGGAGTGTGGGATGTAATTTGGAGAAGAGGCGATACAAGGCTGCAGGGGATAGAGAGGTGGATGGGCCTGAAACAAAAGAAACAAGCCAGGCAGAACCTAGAGTGTGACCAGGACAGAGCCCCTATCAGAGTTTTTACATTAATTTTTCCTCTAGGTTTGTGGAAACAATCACAATTCATACCTAATTTTGAGAGTATTTTCCCCTATGTTATTGTATCTTCAGTTATATAAAACCTTCACAAAGTTTGCTATACACAAGGGCTTTCTTTTAGTAGACCCTCGAGAATAGAAAAACAGAGCTGGTCCCCCATGTGGGACAAATTATATGAAGAAAGGATACTAATCATTGAAGCTGTTGTGGTTACATGACATTTGACTCACTGCCCCATTCCTAGCTCCTCTGAATCGCAGGGAGGTGAAAGGTGGCAAATAATATTTCTCAGATTCCCTTGCTTGAGATTTTATGCTTAAGTCCCTCACATGGCCCATGGGAGGCATTAGGTGGGAGATTAGAGGAAAAGTGGAAGGGGGAAGAAGCCATTTTTTTCTGCTTGTGGCTTCACTGGACAGAAGCAGCAGTAAAAGAGCAAATTAAGCTCTTGTATTTCTGCCCATGCCGTGGTTTCATGAACAGTTAGCAGCATGGCGCTTGTGGTATCTGGCTTCAGCAGCAGTGGCAGCAGCAGTAGGTATCTCCCAGCTGCGGTGCTCCTGAGGTATCAGCAGGAATGCAGACACATGGCTTCCTGCAATGGTACCAGTAGCAATGGCCACAGCAGCTCCCAGCAGCCTCAGCACCACAGTGGTGTGGGGTCTATGTAACTTATTTCCCAATTTGTTCTCCCATCCCTGGGTAAACACATCTTTCCATTTTTGTTCCTTTAGCTCTGCTAACATTTTTGTGACCAATTCCTTCTATTAAGTTCCCTCTCTATGAAAAACCATGATGGTTGATTTTATGTATCAACTTGACTGGGTCCCATGGTGCCCAGATATTTGATCAAACCTTACTCTGGGTGTATCTGTGAGGGTGTTTTTGGGTGAGATTAGAACTTGAATCGGTAGATTGAGTAAAGCACATTGTTATCCCTTGTAGGTGGGCCTTATCCAATGAGTTGAAGTTCTGAATAGAATAACGAGGCTAACTCACCTGTGTGTAAAAGGGAACTCTTCCTGCCTGACTGCCTTTAACTAGGACACTGGTCTTCTGCTTTCAGACTCCAACTGAAATGTTGGCCATTCTTGGACCTTGAGCCTGTGGGCTTTCAGATTGAAATTCATACCATAACCTCTCCTGGGTCTCCGGCTTGCTTACTACAGATCTTGAGACTTCTCAGCTTCCATAATTATGGGTGCCAATTTCTGATAATAAATCATATCTATCTATCTATCTATCTATCTATCTATCTATCTATATATATATATATATATATAGAGAGAGAGAGAGAGAGAGAGAGAGAGAGAGAGAGATAGATATATCATCACACACACACACACACACATATATGTAATTTTTTTCATGTTAGTTCTTTATCTCTAAAGAACCTCAACTAATGCAGATTTTGGTACTGGGAAGTGTGGTGCTGCTGTAACAAATACCAAAAAATGTGGAAGTGGCTTTGGAACTCGGTAGTGTGTAGAGGCTGGAAGAGTTTTGAGGCACATGCTAAGAAAAGTCTAGATTGTCATGAACAGAATGTTGGTAGAAATATGGACATTAAAGTTCATTCTGAACACTGTGATGACTGTATACTTCCAGTTTTATTGAGTATAGTTGATGTATAACATTGTAATATTGTTTTAGGTGTACAACATAATGATTTCATATATGTATATATTGCAAAATTATTACCATAATAAGTTCAGTGAATATTCATCACTTCATATAGACTTTTTTTGTGTGATAAGAACTTTTAAGTTCTACTGTCTTAACTTTCAAATGCTGTATACAATACATTATTGTTAACTGTAGTAACCAAGCTGTGCATTATATTGTCAGGACTTATTTATCTTATAACTGGAAGTTTGTACGTTTGACCAACTTTACCCATTTTGCCCAACCCCTGTACTTCACCTCTGACAATTACCTATCTGTTCTCCATATTTATGAGTTTAGTTTTTGTAGATTCCACATATAAGTGAGATCATACAGTATTTGTCTTTCTGCCTGACTTAATTCACCTAGCATAGGGTCCTCAAGTTCCATCCATGTTGTCACAAACAGCAAGATTTCCTTCCTCCTTATGGCTGAATAATATTCTGTTGTATATGTATACCACATATTATTATTTATCCACTAACCTGTTGATGGACACTTAGGTTGTTTACGTATCTTGGCTATTGTAAATCATGTGGCAATAAGCATTGGAATGCAGATGTCTTTTCTATAATCTATTTTCATTTCTCTTGGCTATATATCCAGAAGTGAAATTGTTAGATCATATGGTAATTCTGTTTTTAATTTTTTGAGGCATCTCCATACTGTTTTCCACAGTGGCTGCACCAATTTACATTCCCACCAACAGTGCATGAGGGTTCGCTTTTCTCCACATCCTCAACATTTGTTATCTCTTGTCATTTTGATGATAAGCTATATGAGGTGATAATGACTGTGTACTTTTATAGACAGTACAAGACGTTATATTCTGGGACTGTGGTATAATTATTGCTAACGTGTGGTACATTTAATCTCTTCAAGTTTCTTACTGAAGATAGCTGGTTTTCAAAGTATCCTCTCAAACACAAAAACATTGAGAGACATAGGTTCATACAGTGAATGATCAATAAACATTTATTCATTTATTCAGTGGGTTCTCAACTTTGCATTATCAAAGAGGTTTTGAGAAAGAGATTAAAATTAAAACATCAGTATGTTTTTTCTGTTACCTAAGGAATGTTTCAGCTTATGACTTGATACACTTGACATTTATAGTGAATAATAATAAGTCATGTCACTATGAAAAATAAAAATAAATATAAAATAATGCTAATTACAGCATATCTGTGGCATCAGAGTGAATAGTCAAAAATGTGCATCTTAAAACTAGAATTAATGGCCCATAGGAGCACTTGAATTTAACTTAAAAGAGTGTAGTCTTTTACTTTTACTGAGTGAGCTAAATTAAGCATTATAATAGAAATAACTTAAAGAAAATTGAAGTTAAATAAAAACACCAACTAACTGACAATTGTAGTTTTTAGAGTCTATGGATGAGTAGTTACAGTACAGCAGGTGACTTGGGAAACTGGAGGAAAAGAAATGTAAAAGTGTTTTATATAAGCTATTTAAATGGCTGGCTACATAATCTTTCATATTTAGAAAATGTTATTTTATTTGTGGACACTCTAATAGCAATAATAAATAACTCGGGCTATTTTTTTCTATTGGTAATATTTTTTTGGTGTATCACCTTTTTTCTTATACATTTTTATTGCAATATAATTCACATACCATAAAATTGGCCTGTCTGAAGTATACAATCCAGTGGCTTTTAGTATATTCTCTGAGCTTAGGCTGCACACCCATGACCAGTATCTAATTCTAGAACATTTTTATCAGCTCAAGAAAAAAAACTGTACTTGTTAGAAGCCATTCCCCATTCCTCGAGCCCCTGGCAACCACTAATCTATTTTCTGTCTTTATGGATTTGTTTATTCTGGACATTTCATATAAATGGAATTATATAATATATTGCTTTTAGTATCTGGCCTCCTACACTTATATGTTGTAGCATGTATCAGGATTTTATTTCTTTATATGATCATATTGCTTTTTTTTTTAATTACTGATGTTACTCAGGTATCTCAGAAACTAATTTAATTATGGAAAGTATCCTGATGCTTTCTTACTTGAATGCCTCATACAGTAGCCCTCAGCCTTACATACCTATGGACGCTGGATACCCACTTCACGTAATTGAATGGGGCTAAGAAATTTATTTTGCCCACTTTATCACGCTACACCCACTCCTCCTGCTGTATTTCTTTAAATTCCACCATTTAAAATCCATTCCATTGTTTTAATAAGTGCTTTGAAAATACAAATATTCTTTAGAAATATACTGAACTGTAATTAATTATCAGTTAATTAGCTCAGTTTCATTCCTGAAATTAAGCTAATAGGGCTGCTTAGAAATGGGGATTTTTAAACAGAGAAATAAATGAGATAAGAATAATTTTGGAGTAAGGTGCTTTTCTGAAGGAGGCCTGGAGTCTCTGAGCACCTGATGAAAAGAAAGAACTAATTTTTTAATTCACCCAACAATCAAGTATTGAACTGATAATTCCACTATGTCCAGCCTTGCTCACTTGTATTCTGTCTTTAGAGGAGACAGGCGTATAATGAAGTCTAATACAAGGTATTGTGTGCTGGGGTAAATGTATCTATAAAGAGCTATGAAGGCACAGGGGAAGTTAAATCGAAATGAAGTGGAAAGGTCAAGGAAGGCTTCCTGAAGGAAATGGCATGAAAAGGCTTTTTAAAGCTAAGTGTGTGTGAGATAGATAAAGAATAGGGGAAAGGTATAACAAGTAGAGGAAGCAACATGGTCAAAAAGCCCACAAAGGATGAAATCACAGACTTTTTTCAGGAAGTCAAGTAGACCAGTGTGGCCAAAGGGAAGGGAAGACAAGGGTGGTAATAATGAGAGCTGCTATCAAAAATGAGTTTTTATTACATGCTAGACACCGCAGTAAATGCCTGATATGCCTCATTTCATTCAGTCCTCACACAATCTTACCACAGAAGTGCTATTCACATCTCTAGTATCAGATGGAGGAAACTGAGGCATAAAAAGGTCTAGTAAGGGCCGGCCGAGTGG
>NW_017731548.1:2372551-2392234 GCF_001890085.2 Hipposideros armiger
CAGAGTATTAACCTCTGCCATCAGATCATGATAGGCCTGGTGGGGTAGGCTGAAGAATTTGGCCTTTGTCCTGAAATTGACAGAAGCCTGAGGGTTTGAAGCAAGAAAGTGACCTGACAAGAGCAGATTTGCAGTTTTAGAAAAATCCCTCTGGAGATTGGGTAGGAGAAAGGATTTGAGCATTCTAGAGGCAGAAAGAAATAGTCCAGACAAAAACCAGTGAGGTCCTAAGATCATGGCAGTGAAACAGGAGAGAGGAAGAGAGCCCACCACACATTTAAGAGGTAAAATCAGACTCTTAGAGAGACGGGGCAAGAGGGGCAGAGTTTAGAATGACTGGAATACTTGGTTACTGTGAGTCAGTGATTAGCCTTCAGCTAGGGGGAAACAGAGAGAATAAGGGATTTTAATTTGTGTTGAGCATGATGTGATTAGGCAACTTTCAGGTAGAAATGTCAACTACGGAGCAGACCCTGTGGGTCCAGAACCCAGCAGTGATGTCTGAGCTGGGTATAAGGAGGCGGAGGCACTGGGTCATAAGTGGTTGTTGAAGGAAAGCAGAGACTTAAAACATGGTTGCCAATGAGAACATACATGGACAGTGGACAGAAGAGCACAGAACAAAGAATCAGGCCCTGTGCAGTGGCGGCAGCATCACTGAGGCAAGACTGAAAAACGATCAGAGGGGGTGAGCAGGCTGACAAGAGTGGCATCACTAGTACTAAGGTGAGTTCTAAGGGCAGAAGTGTCAGATGCCACAGTGAGATCAAGTAAGACTAGGACATAAACTGTCACTGAGTTTGACAACTTGAAGATAAATTATGATGTTATAGAGAGGAGTTTCAGGGATGGGAATTAGATTGCAACCAAAAATGAATATGTGGAGTGGAAGTGAAGAAAGTGAGCATATAGAACCACTCATTGTGAAGTGTGGCTTTAAGGAAAGCTAGAGGAGGCAGGAAAAGGGGAGAAAGGGCATGTGAGTGAGCAGATTTGTTCTGACCACGTCTCTACACATGAGGAACCTATTCCAAAGCCGCCATTTCTTACAGCCTGCTGAGCCACAGAATCTGCAGAGTTCTCCGTGGCCTTTGGGGCATGAGGGGCCCTGAGGAGATGCAATGTGAGTCAGGAGAAGACAAGGAGAACCTTCAGCTTTCCCTGTAGCCAAGGTCAGCTTGTGGAAATTTGCAGGTTTCCTGTAGGCTTGGAATCAACTAGGGAAGGTAGCTGAGGTCTTGCCTGTCTTCCCAGCCACCCTGCAACAAGAGGCTGCTTTCTAGTGGGGACGGGGCCTCATGTATTATACTAAGCCTGTGGGATAGATCATTCACCAAGGGCTCACCTTACAGGATTGCCTAACCAGGAAGCTGCCCCAATAGCTTGTTAAGTTGCATAGACCATCAAAGAATCACTCCCCAAAATTGGCCGTGATAAAATACCAGCATCAGTGGCCAGACTCTAGCAGTTGGA
Organism: Hipposideros armiger; assembly: GCF_001890085.2. NCBI lineage: Eukaryota > Metazoa > Chordata > Mammalia > Chiroptera > Hipposideridae > Hipposideros > Hipposideros armiger. The sequence goes on from NW_017731548.1 coordinate 2,374,025, forward strand.
TGTCGCTGAAGAAACCTCCCCACGCCCAGCATCCTGCTCACCATGTACCTGACATCCCCATTCCTCCCCTATTGCTGCTACTGGGTGTTTTAATCACCTCTTATTTGCCGTGTTGGTGAGAGACAGATTGGGGCTCTAGAGTTACAGGGATGGCCAAACAACATCACCCAGCACTGGATAGATGAGATGACAGCATTTATTAGTTACACATACTCACTGACCAGGGAAGGGGCACACAGCACACCACGCAGGACCACATGGGGTTGCACTCAGAAACAGAGTAAACAACCAAGGGTGCTGGGAGGCAGCTCTAGTAGTATCAAGAGGGAGAGGAGACCCCTGGTTCCTGTGGGAGGGTGTGATTTACTTGTATGTATCATTCTGTGGTCAGACAGGGAACTGGGATTAGCAGCACTGTGTCTGGACCCCTTGATAAGGAGGGTTGATTGGCTAGGGACCTTATCCATGGAGCAGAGTAGGGGGTAGAATTTGGGATTAGGCCATGTGAGGCTCTCTCAATTTTACCAGATGGCAAAGCAACACACACTGTTGGGACTTAGAAGCCATCTTAGTCCATTCAGTCTGCTATAACAAAATACCACAGACTGGGTGGCTTCAACAACAGGAATGGATTTCTCACAATTCTGGAGGCTGGGAAGCCCAGCATCAAGGCACTGGTGGGTTTGTGTCTGGTGAGAACCTGCTTCCTGATTCAGAGATGACTGTCTTCTCACTGTGACCTCACGTGGCAGAAGGGGGCTAGGGAGCTCTTGGGGTCACTTGTATAAGGGCACTAATTTCATTGAAGATCTCCTTCCTTGTGACCTAATCACTTCCCTAAGGCCCCACCATTTCACATCATAACACTGGGGGTTAGGATTACAATATATGCATTTTGAGGGGTCACAAACATTTAGTCTATCACAGAAGTGAGGACTGTAGGCAGACAGCAGGCTCTGAACCAGACAGTGACAGTAATAATAACACCCTCATTTGACTGAATATCTACCCAAAATATACTCAACTTTAAATCAGAAGCAGATGGAAAATTTACTGGTTAGGACTGTTTTTGGATTGGACCAAATTTGGTTTTTCTGCTACTGAGCAGTAATAGGGCCTGTCAAAGAAAAGTGTGAGTCATCGCAAAAATAAAATGGGTTTTATGGTTTCATTGAGCTGATTACTGATGTCCAATTCATATTCACCATGACCACTATTAAAAGTAGCAAAGGGACTATAGAGGTTAGGGTGCTTGCAGGAGAAGGCAAAAAAGACTGCCTGTCAAGAAGCCTCATAGGTGACATGACTTTTGGTGAATTTAGCAAGGTTCCCAGCCTGGCCCTCAGCCCTGTCAATTTCTCAGAGCTGAAAAGTCCCAGGAAAGATGATTCACGGCCAAAAGGCCTAAGTAATTTACAGTGTGAGATATTCCATTCTAGTTGCTGGGATTAGGGCACTCGGAAGACACACCAATAATTGGAGTGTTGGTTAGTGAGTGGGGGAAAGATTTCGTTAGTCTGTGGCAAGGCCTGATCAATCATCTCTACTCCACTTACAGAGATGCTTTTCCAGTGACTAGACAGTTCACCATGGCCATGTTTGGTGTTTTTTGATTGTGCTGAATAAACACTGCCAAGTTCTCCTTTACTCCTTCCTCTCTTTAAGCTCCTCACTGACCCACAATGGGATCAGGATACCTCTTATGGGCTCCCTTAGCATGCACTGACCATGTACAGATCAGAGTGTATTATAATTATCTGTTTGCTAGTATGTCTTCCTCATGACTGTAAAACTTTTAGGGCAGCAGAAGAGTTCTGTCATCTTGTTTATCCTACTTCCATTGTTGATTCCAGACTATTCTACTCACATGCAAAAGCCCGTCTTCCATTTCCTGCATCAAGCTTCAAGCTCCTCTCCCACATTTCTGGGAACTTACTGGCCGCTGGCTTTAGGTCTTCCTCTTCACCTCTAATCCTGCTCTATTGTGGGAACTTCAATTACTCTGCGACTGATCAATAGAAGATCTTCACCTCCAAATGTACCCTAGTCACTTCAACCCACTTCTTTCATCATACAATGGACTTTCCATCATCTGGAATTGCTTGTAGCAAGGCCAAGGTTGAAGGGACCTGATTAAGTTGGTTAAGTTGAATTGGAAGGCAGGTTTACTGAAGGAGGAATTAATCATGATAGCCTGGGTCATTGGCTCAGCCACCCAGTTGACATTGATGTCACACTGGAGAAACTTTTTGAGGACTTAGAACATGTGCATGGACTGGCTCTTTGCCTGGGGTGGCAGATGCTGGAGAGGTGAATTTGTTCTTGGACAGTCTTTAAAAGGGCTCTTCAAAAGTGGGAAGTGCACTGGAGACTTTGGTCTGACATATGAACGTGTTCATTTGTTCGGGCTGCCATCACAAAATACCACACAGACTGGATGCACTAACAATAGAAATTTCTTTTTACAGGTCTGGAGGTTGCATATCCAAGATCAAAGTGTCATCAGAGTTGGTTTCCTCTGAGAGCTGTAAGTAAAGGATATGTTCCTGGTCTCTCTCCTTGGCTTGCAGACACCCGCTACCTTTCTGCCTCTTCACATGGTTGTTTCTCTGTGCATTTGTGCCCTGGTGTTTCTGTTTCATCTTATAACACCAGTCATATTGGATTAGGGCCCCTCCCTCAGTGTCATTTAACTGAATCACCTCTTTAAAGACCTTAACTCTCAATACGGTTATATTATGAGGTACTGACTTTCACAACTTCAACATATGATTTGCTATAACAGTGAACAAGACTAGACCAGAACAAGTGCTCAGTAATCATTTGTTGAGTGATTTTTCTATTCTTTGTTATTTTTTCTAAACCATGAAGTAAAAGAAGATTTTATAAAATAGTGTGGGAATCTGCTCAGTGGTGAATACAGTCTTTGGAAACAAAGTTCTCAATGAAAGTTTTGATAAGATAAAATAAAATCACAAAAACATTAATCAGGGTTGAAGCTTTAATTTTTTTTGTAAATATGGGTATTGATATTACATATAAAGAGTTACATTTACATTGATCTAATAGGTCACTAATGCTAAAAGTAATTTTAAAAAATAGGAAAAATCATCACCCCCATACAGATATTAAATAAACATGTGTTAAATATCTTACCTAACACATTGACCAACAAGCTTATAAGCTCAAAGAAGAATCCAAAAGAACAGACACATTTCTAGATCAGGACTATGGAAATAAGTTTACAAATAGAAACAAAACTGTTTTTTCCATAGGTGGGAGAGTTGGTCCTTCCATGAGACAGAATTCACTGGCATGCCTACATACAAGAACTATTTTTTTAGAGCTGACAGCTACCTTCTACTTACAGAACTGGGAAAAAATAATCTTCTGTAGAGTCAAAAGTCAAACATGTTGAAGAACACGCTACAGACAATGCATAGTCTTCCATGGAAGCACAAGGTTTTTCCTACGGTCTCAAAGACACTGAAATTTTGATACTCCAAATTAAATGATATTGTAATAATGAATTGTTAAAATACTTTCAGAAGGATTCTGATTGATGAATATAGGCATCAACATAATACTGATGGAAAGCGGTTTTGGGGTTGTGGAAAGAAGTTTTCTCACATCAAACTTCATCATCTGGGGTATAAAATCACATAAAGGCCGTCTACCACCTACTCAATTTATTCAAGGAGTTTATTTTAGCACTTAGTTAGCAATTATTGGAAACTGGGAATCTGTAGATCTCTTATTTTGAATATAATGTTGGGAGAGGATTTATTAGACGGAAAACAATGAGTTAACAGATAAGAGCCTATCTGAGAGGTTTGCTCTTCTTTAGCTATAAAGAAATTCCCCTGGAGTTCAACATAAATGAATGCATGTTAAAAATATATATTTCTAAACACTCAAGTACCCTTACCTCAAAGACCTGGTGAAGGACAACATTTTTCAATTACTTTCCTGGTTTCGGTCTCCTGATCAAGAATTAAAACACTAAAAAACACTAAGCGCTAAAACATTGTCTTTCAGGTTGCTTTCCAGTGTTGGTTTTCATTGTTTCTCTTTAAAATAAAATACCTGGACTTGCTAATTGTAAAGTGCAACTCATTTTGGTAAATTAAAATATGCTAGAATCTCCACACAGATTAAAATATTTAATGACCTGACACCTGTCTGGTCTATGGTAGTGAAACTGCTCAGATGTTTTTGTATCACAGGTGTCTAAATATAGTATATCTTAGGTGTCTGAATGATAGATCAGATTGATTGAAGTCCTCCTTTATAATAGTGCTAAATGTATTAGCTTGATTGCACATCATGAGTTATAAGCAAAGACACCTGATCATTGGCAGGGCCCCCTGTTCATTTTCCCAGGCTCTGGGGAACTTGAGAGAAACACACTAAACTGAAGAGTAAAGGAAGTAGGGCCAGCTGAAAACATTAATTCTACGACCATCAATACTAACCATCATGGGGATAGTCTGGCTGAAGAATGGCAAGTACACGTCTTATACACCATCATTCAACATTGGTAATTCAAAATAGCCTCAGAATCCTAAACCCAATGCTCAGGGCAGCCTCTGATAAATCAGAGTTGGCACGTGTCGTCGCCAGAGGACTGAGGAGGGGCTTTCGGCTGTGAGATGCCCAGGGAAAAGAAAACATGCGAAGCCCATATGAAGAGGAACCAGCGTCTTTAATTAACAATAGCAACCATTATGCAGAGGTTTTGGGGGAAGAGAGCGCACGAAAGTGCGCATGTTCCCTCCCATGCCTGTGAATCATGCTTACGTGAAGAGCTTATGTCTTCGGAGTTAAGGTTTGTTATGTCTGGGGCCAGGGTCCGTGCATCAGTGTCCACCACTTGTGTAGGTCCTAACCTTGTCCGGGGTCAGGGTCCATACGCAGCCTACACGTAACTGACACAGCCCAGGCCCTGTCAGCATGCAATTTAGAAATTATTTGCCATTCTTGCTCCATCTCTTGGTTTTTAATTTCAGTCTCCTATGAATACCATGAAATAGGCAATGACCGACGGAATCAAATGTTGTTCTTCCAGGAGTCACAGAATGGGAGCCCTCATGCAGAACTCAGGCTGGAGACAGATTTTGTTTGGCCTAATTCCATAGTGATTTTTGTTTGCTTTATTTGAATTACTGGTTGCCAGCATGAAAACAACAGGAAACTTGATACAAATGCTTGGATTTCTGTCTTTTCTTTAAAAAATCAGATTTGGCAACAATGAACTTTTATTGCCACATTGCAACAACTGGCTGGATCTAAGCATTGCCTCTCCTGGAGACATATGCGGGCTCACCAGTTTGCTAGGGATCCACCCATCCAAGTGGCTCATTTACATGGTGGACTTCGCACACTCCTTCCTTGTTCTACTGTGACTCTAAGTCCCCTCTGTCCTTCACTGCTTGATGTTATGGACTTTTCAGGCGGGGAAGTACAGCGGCAGGGTGTGTAGGTCCCCTCTGTGGTGCTAAGGGTGTTTCAGAGGTGAGGAATGAGAGTGATGGGAACTCCTGTCAGTTATCTTCTGTGGTTCAGGCTGTAAAAGTAGGGCACACGTTTCTCAGCTCGCACTGAAGAGTCTAGAAGTCTAAAATTTCCTCAGGGGCTAAGTGATTTCATTTTGGTGAGATTGGCACGTTGTCTGCAGCCTTGCAATTGTCAATGAGATGGCACCTCTAAGCAATTAAGGGCAGCAAGTTGTGATGGGGGGTGGGGGAGAAAATCCAAAGAGATCAAAAAAGTGTTTTATTATAGTCTATACGTTTAAAAGAAACGGATAGGAAATAGTTGCTCTTCAAATAAACTGTCCTAAGCTGCAAGGAAAGTTGACTGAAGCATCTAAAGCCTCTTGTGTACTAAGTTCTTAAGGCAGCTCAGCGATCTGAGATGCAGTAAGGATCAAGAAAGCGTAAGAAAGCCAGCAGTCTTGTACTTTCATCTTACACCATATTTTTCTTGATTTGAGGAAAATATTAGTCATGGGAGATCTAAGTGCTATAGTTTCTGGGTCTTATCTTTGGCCACCTTGCCATTCTTCCAGTGCTGCAGGCATGCTTACTTAGTTTTAAGGCCTGTATTTTGTCTGCAACTCTTGTCTTAATATAGGGCTTTGCCTGATGTCTCAGAGATATGTCCACCCCGAACTACCCATCTCCCTTTCCTTCTTTATTTTTCTTGTGCTTCCAGCTATCCAATATATATGTTTAGCTCCCTCATTTTGCTTAGGGTGGATATTCTTTTTCCAGCTGGATGAGGGGAGAACGTTTTGTCTTTGTTGCTTACTGAGGTATCCCAGAGGAGACAGGTACATAGTAAGCACTCTACAAATATTTGTTGATTGGGGTGGAAACTACTTGGATACGGTAATGCGTAGCACCAGGTCTCACAGACTATAAGAAGATGTGTCAGGTTTCCCAGAACCGGTGAGTTTTGAAAAAAGCTAGGGGTTAGGGATGACAGAGTGTAATATCCCCAGTCTCTCAAATTTCATTATTTAAAAGCTGCAAGAAGTTTTTATTAGGTGGAAGATGAAAATGCTAATACAGCTTCCAGGCAAACTATTTCTTTATTATGGAGGCAGACACCTTTAAGTTATGCAAATGTAAAGAAAAGTCCTATTGAAATGGAGATGTGGGTCAAAGGAGCTTATTTATATAGCTTTGGGGAGGAGAATGTGAAAGTCACGTTGGTCCACGTTCTCTGCTTAAAGGAGAAAAGAGGCCAGGGCTCTTTTTGTGGAAGAAGAAATAAAATATAAAACAAATCAAAATATAGGGGTGTTTTGATTTGTTTTAACCTCCAGAGTAGGGCCTATATTTTATAGTAACTCCAACTGGCGTAAAGCCAGTCAGTGACAAAACAAAGACATTTTAACCCTCCTGCTTCCATGAGCAGGTAGCTGAGGGTTGAAGCTGCACCATTCATTGATAAGATAAAAGGGTGAACTTGTTCAGAAATGTCGCTTAACTTCAGTAACTGCGGCTCCCAGCATCAAGACAAGGGGTGACAGCGGTACTGTGCTCTAGCTAAGAAAAATTGCTAGGTTGGAAAAGATTGCCTCTAATTTACTCAGAAACCCTACTTGGAGAGATCTCTCAACATGAATTATTTTGTATTATAGGTCATTATCATTTAGTGTCCAAACCTTAAGTACCAGGCCACTATTTGGAGGACTGAAAAATACTTTTAAAATGACATGTTGATCTATTTTAATAAACTGCACAGTGATCATCATAAGAGGTTAACAAGAAAAAAAATCAAATGTGACTATGAAAACAAATTACTGTATTTGGTGGTACAAACCTGGAAAGATGATACAGTGGAGGAATTAACATCATATCAACAGATTATGCCTTATTTCCATGTACAGTAAACAAAAAAGGGAAAATGACAGAATCCAATAATTTAAGTTTGTCAAATGAGGCATGGTCAAACCCCAGGCCAGGTGACCAGGTATTGCAACATTAGAGAGGATAAGAGAGTTGACTTGGAGAAGAAACCTATTATGCCTGAAATAACCACTGAAGACTGACCTGTACGTATAAATGAGCTTATATTCACTATTATTGTAATGAAATAAAAGAGGAAACAAGGATTGCAGAAAAGTAACTAGCTATAACAATGAAAGACAAGTTCTAAACCAGTTAATACTACAGATGAACTAAACATGTTACTGGAGGCAGTGAAGAGAAATAATACAGCAATTAAGAAGAGCTAACCAGAACAGCGTGTCCCAGAGTGGATAGAACATAGGAAGTTTAGCTTACAAATATTATAAATAACCAAGGAAATTAAATTCTATGACATAGAAAATCTCATTTTAAAGATAATTAAACTTTTTTTCTTGAACTGGAAGAGCATCACATCAAAAGAGTATCTGGACCTCTTGAAAATATCAAAGAAAATAAAAATATATTTTGCTATATTTACTGAAATAAAATAAATATTAAAAGACTAACAGGAACTTATAATGTGATTCATATAACTGATAAAGGATTATTGCTTAAAAAGTATTTTTCTGCCAATTTTGTCTTATTTTTCAGATTAAAATTTTTTTTTTTTAAATTGGGGAATTGGGGGAGGGGAACAGCATTGGGGAATCAGGGAAGAGGAACAGACAAGTTGCTGTCCTTTTGTTATTCAGTCTAGTTGTGGAGGACTTTGCTTCATTGACCCATGTTGGTATTATCATTGAGCTCTTCCCGGGTGAGGCAAATCAGTTGCCGGCCTCCGGATGGCCGCTCACAGCAGCTCTTGGCAGCTCACACTGGCTGCAGGCTGCTCACGCTGGCTGCCGGCCACACACAATAGCTTATGGCAGCCCACTGCAGCAGGGGCTGCAGCCTACGCCGTTGCCGGTGACGCACAGCAGCCCAGCTCCAGGTCGAGCTGCTGTTCACCATCTTAACTGTAGAAAGCAGTGTCACTGGCCCTCATGTGGGATCTGAACCGGGGCCCTGCTGCTCAGAGCTGGTGTCCCAAGCCAGCTCTTAATCAATGCACCACTCGGCCAGCCCCTATTTTTCAGATTTTTATTAAAATGCAGCTAACATACAATATTATATTAGTTTCAGGTATACACCATAGTTATTCAATATTTATATACCTAAAGAAGTGATCACCATGATAAGTCCAGCAACCACCTGACACTGTACCACACAATAATAATATTATTGACTATATTCCCTATGCTGTACATCACATCCCCATGACTTATGTGTTTTATACCTAGAAGTTTGGGCCTCTTATTCCCCTTCATCTTTGCCCTACTCCCTTTTTAAAATTTTCAAACTGCAGTTAACATTCAATATTATTTTATGTTCATTTAAGGTGTACAGCATAGTGGTTAGACATTTATACAATTTAGGAAATGATCCCCCCGACTAGTCTACTACCCACCTGGCATTACATAGTTATTACCATGTTATTGACTATATTCCCTGAGCTTTACTTTATATCCCCATGACTATTTTGTAACTACCAGTTTGTACTTATCTTAATCCCTTCACCTTTTTTACACTGTTCCCAACCTTCCTTCCATCTAGCACCCAGGCAAATCTAATTTGACACCATCTGACACCATACATAGTTACTACAATATTATTATTATTATTATTATTATTATTATTATTATTATTATTATTAAGATTTTATTGGGGAATCTTGGGAGGGGAACAGCGCTGGGGAATCGGGGAAAGGGGAACAGACAAGTTGCTGTCCTTTTGTTCTTCAGTCTAGTTGTGGAGGATGTTGCTTCACTGGCCCATGTTGGTATCATTATTGCACTCTTCCCGACTGAGGCGGATCAGTCGCTGGCCTCTGGACAGCCACTCACGGTGGCTCTTGGCAGCTCACACCAGCTGCTCGCCGCTCACGCTGGCTGCCGCCCACTCACGGTAGCTTACAGCAGCCCCATTGCAGTAGGGGCTGCAGCCTACAAAAATATGGAACGCTTCATGAATTTGCATGTCATCCTTGTGCAAGGGCCATGCTAATCTTCTCTGTATCGTTCCAATTTTAGTATATGTGCTGCCGAAGGGAGCACTACAATATTATTAACTATAATCCTTATGCTATACCCTACATCTCAAAGATCACAGTGGAACCACCAACTTGTACTTTTTAATCTCTACCCCTTTTTCACTCACCACCAACTCACCTCCCATCTGGCAATCATCAATGTTTTCTGTATCTATAAACTTATTTCTGTTTTGTTTTGTTGATTTTGTTCTCTAGATTCCACATATAAGTGAATTCACATTGCATCTGTCTTTCTCTGTCTGACATACTTCACTTAGCACAATACCCTCCAGGTCCGTCCATGCTGCTACAGAGGGCAAGAAACCATTCCCTTCTCTGGCTGAGCAATATTCCATTATATCTATGTACCACTTCCTCTTGATCCATTCTTCCATCGATGGACACCCTGGCTGCCTCCACATCTTGGCCATTGTAAACAATGCTGCGATGAACATATGGATGTACACACCCCCTCGAAGTAACATTTAAATTTCTTCAGATAAATATCCTGAAGTGGTATTACTGGGTCCTTTTTTTGTCTCTTGTTATAGCCTTTGCTTTAAAGTTTATTTTGTCTGGTTTAAGTATTGCTACTCCAGGTTTTGTTTGTTTGTTTCCATTTTCATGATATCATTTTTGCACCCCTTTACTTTCCATCTGTGTGTGTCTTTCAATCTGAAGTGAGTCTCTTGTAGGCATGATGTGTAAAGGCTTTGTTTTCTTATCCATTCAGCTCTCCTATGTCTTTTGAGTGGAGCATTTAGTCAATTTATATTGAAAGTAATTGTTTATGAATATGTAGCTATTGTTATTGCCATTTTATTATTCATAATTTTGATCTTTTATTTTCCATCTTAAAAAAAGCCCTTTACATTCCTTGTAACACCGGTTTGGTGGTGATGAATTCCTTTAGCTTTATCTTCTCTGGTGATCTCTCTATTTGTTCTTCAATTCTAAATGATAGCTTTGTTGGGTAGAGTAGTCTTGGTTGTAGCACCTTGCTTTTAATCACTTTGAATATTTTGTGCTAATCGCTTGTGGCCTGTAAAGTTTCTGGTGCAACCAGTAACTTATAAGGGAGCATCCATAAAATTATGTAGTAGGTGTCCTGCGGGGCCTTGGCACAGTCTCCCTGGTCACCTGAGCCAGGTGCTTCAGGAGTGTTTCTTGTGTGGGTTGTATGTATCCTGTTATAGTTGAATCTTGATTATTATTGGCACATCAGTGAACGGGATTGACCCACAGGCTGATTGGTTGTGGAGTTTGGCCACATCCATAGCTTATGGGCTGCTGTGGGGGACACTGATCCCACTGAGTGGCATTTGCCTCAGTGGGCCTGTTGAGACTACCCTTTGTTCATGCCACTTGTGGGCTAATTTGGTAGTGCTCTACTGTGGTCTGAAGTTAACCTACAAGTATGTTGGTTCTGGGGGCTTTTTGTGAAGGGCTCCAGTGTAGGCCTAGGTCACTTACTGCCTGTGACCATCCAGGAACTACCTGGTAGGAGCTACATAGTGATCTATAGTTGTTTGTAGCCTGTGCTAACCCTGGAGGTGCGTGGGAGTGGTCATACTGCAAACTGAGGATGGCTACCATCAGTACCAGCCTGGGGTAGCTCCGCAAAAAACCAAGACACCCAAGGCCTGCTGCCACCTGCCAGCTCCCTTAACATTTAGCCCCTGATAAAGCCTCATGTGGTACACGAATTGGGTAAGGTAGGGCCTCAGCGAGTCTCAAGAATGGGAAGAGTTGTGGTCAACAGGTTAATGCAGACGCTGTTTTGGTGCCAGTGCTGAGCCTGGAGCTACTCAGCAAAAGTCTCAGAGCACATGAAGGCCAGCTGCCACCTGCCTGGGTTCTAAGGTCTCTGATAGTTTTCCCAGAAGGAGTGCAATGCAGGCAGGGCTGGCTGCTCTCAGAGAAAGTGCCTCTAGTGTTGGGTGAGCTGGATGTGGCTGGGACTCAGGGAGTCAGCAGGGTGGAGCATCGAAACTCACCAGGCCAATCATATTTACATTTTGGCCTGTGGGGGCGACTCAACACAGAAAAGAAGGTGCCTGCCTGCTGACTGCACAGGAGAAGGACCTCACACTGGGAAAATGGAGACTGTCCTCCAGCCCTTTCTCTGAAGCCATATACTTCAGTCTGCCCCCAATATGCCTCTGATGCCCCCCGCATTACTGTCCCTTTGCCAGATCCCAAGGTGAATGCCTACAAGTGAAAGTCTGCATAGGTCATTTAAGAGGATGTCTTGGTTTCCTGCAGCCTTCGGTCCCACCTAGATGGTCAGAATCCCCACTGTTTTTCACAGCCAGATGTTATGGGGGCTGTTCTTCCCATCACCAGTACCCTGGGCTGGCAAGGCTGGAGTGGGGCTGGGGTCTCTTTCTTCTCTGGGGTGACTGTGGCCAGGATATCCTTCCCAGTTTTCAACTGCCACAGAGGTTTAGAGCCATCCTGGTTCACATCTCCACCCCTCCTGCCAGTCTTGATGTAGCTTCTTCTTTATATCCCTAATTCTAAAACTTCTGTTCAGCCAGACTTCAGATGGTTCTTCAAGTTGATTGTTCTATAATTTAGTTGTAATTTTAATGTGTTCATGGAAGGATGCAGGCACAGTCGAGGGTTTTCTTATTGTCAGCCATGTCAGAGGCTTAGTGCTTGAATTCTTTTTCTGCCACTTTTATATGTGAGGCTGTGAATACTCAGAGTCAATGTGAGAAATTGTCAAGAGGGGAAAGCAACTTTAGAATCTTAATTTCCCAAAGAGTAATGGCATGCTGCCTTTTGTGTATGGCAAGACACAGAAACCCAAAATGGGAGGAGAGGGAGAGTTTAGGGCAGAAGATTTTCCAAAATATTCATGAAGAAGTCTTTCTTGCAGTTTAATAATCTCAGTGTGCTGTGAGAGAAAATTTTGATCACAATGGGTTGTGTTTCTGAATGGTGTGCAGCCAGACTACCCACCCCTTGCCAAAAAAAAAAAAAAAGAAAAAAGAAAAGAAAAAAAGATGAGGAATATTTGCTTTTGACACACAAAAAAATAAATGTTAAGTAATTATTAAAAATACACACTTTGCAAACTATTAATATATAAATTAAGTTTAAAGATATAATTAAATTAGCAATATAAATTATATGTAGTTCATTCTTTTAAAAACATATATATGCAGATTAATGATAATCAGAAGCATATAGAAACATGAAATATAATTTAATTACATATAGATGTTTAATTCATATATGTGTATGTATACTCATTTGTGTGAATATATATATACAGCAATACCTTGGATTGTGAGTAACGTGGTTTGCTAGTGTTCTGCAAGATGAGCAAATATTTCTAATACATTTTAACATGGTAAACTAGCAATGTCTTCCAATATGAGTAGTTTATTTCTGGAACGAATTATGCTTGCAAACCAAGGTATTACTTACTATATGCATATATATATATATACACATATGAACAGACAGAAATTAGAAAAATAAGTAAATATCAATCTTGTAATATTTTTAGTTCTACTCTAGTAATATTTATTTTTCCTTGGCACTTTCTTATCCCTTTCTTTATGTATCAAGTATAAGCCTGAAAGTGATACTACAGAAAAGGAGGACAATGAATAGTGATGCAACATCACAGAGCACTAAAATAACTCTAGAACTGTTTGGGCGGTGGCCATACTGGCTGGACTTCAGAACATGTGTCCCTGAGGCAAGTGTCCCTGAAATACTCCAGGAAGAACTCTTGAGATAGTCATTCCCTTGAAATTGACCCTAATTATGAATTTGATCTTTTCTCAGAGAAAAGGCTTGTGAGGGGGGTTTATAGGTGGTAGCAGATTTAGAAACTTTTTAGTGGTAAGCAATAATCCAAATTTTAGCTTTTGAATTCTAAATGTTGACAAATTTGGAGAGAGGAGAATTGTAAAACAAAATGAACCAAACAGTTTCATACATTGTACTAGATGTCATGGAGAGGACCCAATAAATGGTAGAGATACAGGCCATTTTGAAGAATTACTACTCACTGCTCTGATTGCTGAATGTTTCCAGATTTGAATTTATCATTCACTTTGTAAATTTAATTTTTGTGAAGGTTCTCCCAATAGTTTTCAATTTTGACTGAGGGAATTAGCTACCTGTTTTGCATCACTTCATTGAAAAAATATTTATTATTGTTTCTGAATTTATTTGTGTCAGTTACACAGAATACAGCAAAAGTACCATTTTTAAAAAATATGAAGAAGTAGTAGGTAACATTATAATAGAAAAATAAAAAATATGTCCTTAAAATGATGATAGATATTGTGTTATTAAAAAAATAAAACAGTATGCAAAATTTTCTAAACAAAACAATGATTCACAATGATCCTAAAAATGTGCCTGCTATACTTAAATACAACTTTGATTCTGTTTTGCATCTTTCCTTGAACTTGGAATGAGGGTGCCCCATAGGTAGAAGAGATACGTAGAGAATGAAAATAAGGACAAAAAAGACTTTCTGCAAATATCGTGGGATGAAAGAAACTGAAAGGGAAAAAGTAATTTGCCAAAGAACAGCAAATTATACTTACCCTGCTGAGGAAAAGATTTATAGTTGCAGATTATATTTTTGAATTTAAAAGAGCTAATCAAAACTTAGTGAAAATATAAATATTTTGGTCCAAAGAGATTTAAAAGGAAATCTTGAGTCATAAAAAACACAGAGGAGATTCATAAAGACATGTACTATCAAGTCATAAGATGAAATTTATATTGTCAACACACACGAGCTCAATAGTCTCTTGAGATTTTTATGGAATATGGAAATTATACTGGAACTTAAAAAGTAAAAAAGTTAAAGTTGAAATAATTTACATAAAGAAAAGACAATGTGAACTGTTGTGTGATATGAGGAGTGGTAAAGTTGTGAGTCTTTGGTTTTGCATCAAAAATAGCTTCAAATTCTCTATCAATTATAGCTTGCGTTGGTAGTGTTTTGAGCAAAGTAACATGATCTTCTCACAGAGTAGGGAGCTTGTGCTGGAATCCAAGTTCTCGGGTTTCTGCAATTAGCTGAGCCATGATTCTGACCTCTGTGAATTTTAGTTTTAAACCTAAAACATGAAGAGTTAGGGCTAGATGATTTCTAAGGTTCTTCTTGGGTGTGAGTCTATGTGTCTTGTTCATAGTTTGTTTGACTACACTTAAATGAACATGTCCATTTTAATTTAAGGTTAGTTAAGGAGAACTGATGTGGACATGCTGAAATTTGTTCATGAAACCACTAAAAATATACTCAAAAAAGAAGTCTCGTAATGACTTCTGGAGTCAATAATGGTTCAAATATTTTAAATCATAGACTACGGTTGATATAATCACAGAGATAAATTATGGGTACTCTGCATGGCACAGTACTTAACACAACCATCTAGATTATTGAATTGTAAACTTTTTCACCCCTAGCTGCTTTAATGTTTCTAAATCCGTAAGTATGTTTAGTCTTTCCTGGTATGACACCAAGGTTCAATCTCCTGGTATTTAAAAATGAAAACTGTACATTTTGCAGCCACCTGAACATGAATTGAATTCTTTGCATAGATCCTCAACCAAAACACTATACTTGTCTTCATCACTCAGCTCTTTTAACCTGGGTCAAGTTTCATAAGAAGCTTCTTTCATTTTGTCTTGACTCTTGAAGTTCCATCAAACTCCTCTATTCTTGTTGTCTTACTGTTGCCCCAAAATTTGTATTGATTTGTTTTTGTTTGTCTTAAGGCAACATTCCCTGAGATTCTCTCCAACTCACTTAAAGTCTGTTAACCATCTTGTCCATTTGCAACAACTTCAAAATCTTTCTCTTCTGATAGTCTTATCCTCCTCCACTCTCAATGGTCTGATTTCGTCATCATGAAAAGATGAAGAAGACAGCTCAAATGCCAATACAGAACTTAGGTTTTACATAATTGCAAATTTGGACTACAAATTTGACTAATTTTAATGGTAGTCAAAATTATGCTTATCAGTATACAGCAGGGAGAATCATATTGGATCTTTAGAGAAACACATTTTTTTGTCATTGGGTTCTGAGTGAAACTTCTTGAGTGTGACACCACACAGAAAAAATGTCCCCAAGTATAATACATTTTGAATCTATTATCCCTTCAGTATAAGTTAAGGACATAGAGCTCAGGTGGAATGCAGAGAGAGAATTTCTGGGGAGCAAGACAAATACAAGCACATGATGTTTTCTGTGGTCTGATATGGCCTAATCTACAGAGAAATAGAAAGACTATTCTTCAAGCAGTCTTCTGTATCACTTTTCTCAACTAGGGTTTTGATATAAATTGGGCAGCAAACTGAATTTACAGACATCTATGCTTGAGATTCTCAAGTACTATGAAGAGAATACATCACTTCTTCTTTATCTACTTTCTCCCGTACTGCAAGGGCCGTGAGACCTATCTCAAAGTCTTCCTGGAAAACTCGTCCCCTGGCTTTAGTCTATGTAGCTCTGTTCTGCCTATTATTTTCTCTTTTCTGATTCTGCACCATCAAATTCTAAGTAATGAACCTGGCAAAGGCAGAATCATCCTTGGAAGGCAGGAAAGGGGAAGAAGAAGAAATAGAAAGACAAGACCTTTTTTAGCAAGGAGGTTAGTGGCCAAGAATAATCCTCTGTCATTAATTTTTATTCAATCACTCATACTTTATCGTTGCTAGGTTTCACAATAATTCTGAGTACGAGTTATTTTTTCTGTTTATAAGCAGGAAATGAAGGTTCAGAGAGTTTATGGAATTTGCTCAGGGTCTGATAGCTAGGACATGGCTCAGCTGGAATTGTGAACCCTGGTCTTGCCAGAGCCTGGAGGGCAGGTTTTCTGTGGGACTGGTTAAGGACAGATCCAAACCCTGTAAAAATTGGATCAGCCAATGCTAATGTTGACATTTTTTGTCAAAATGAAGGAGCCTGACTCAGACTTTCACCGGTTTCACCCATGGCCTTTGAACCTTTCACACACATATCATGCCTAAACCAATATAATATACATCAGAGCAGGGTACAGTGATTACACATGAACTCAATGAAGAAGTCATTAATCACAGTTTTACATTTTTCATTCATGTATACTTGCACAAATAGTTATGTGTTTGGGGGTCCCTAAGACCACCCTCAAGTTCAGTGATTTGCTAGAAGGGCTCATGTAACTCAGACAAGTTGTTATACTCATAGTTATTGTTTATTACAGCCAGAAAATATACAAAGGAAAATCGACAAAGGCAGAGGCTCAGAGTGACGTCCAGTAGAGACCAGGCATAAACTTCCAATTGTCCTTTCCCAGTGGTGTCCTATGAGCAGTGCCTCATTCTCCCAGAATGACGAGTAACAACACATACAAAGTATTGCCAACCAGGAAAACTCACTTAAGCCAGGGTTTTTATTGGGGGTTGGACACATAGGCATAGAATGCCCATTTGATGGACCTTAGTTACTCAGGCTTCAGCCCTTCCTGATGTCAAACTCTCACAGCAGGACCAAGGCCCTCATCATAAATCACATGGTTAGCTTCAAGTATCTGGCATGGCCAAGGCCCCAGTGAGACAAAGATAGTTTTTTCAAGCAGTATATTTCAAGGGATTAGAGGAGGCCTCTCAGGATCTGATCCAGAGCCAGGCTGTGTTTGGAAGATGCAGAGTTTGAATAGCCAGATTCTGCTAAATTAACCCTTTACTGCACAGTTAAGATAAATCTAGCAGGTATATGTAGAAACTATATGAAATGAAATTAGCAAGCTAAGATAATGTAGTTTTTTAGAGCAATTTTAATCATGTATGTAATAACTATTTTGAGGGGTACACAATTTGAATTTCCAATAAAAAAGCTTCACTCAATATAGTAATTGAGAGAAAATATAGTCTTTTAGAATATTTTATATTTGTAAGAAAAATCATTCAAAGCCAGAGTTTACATAGACCAGTGGTTTAAAGATTATGATTCAATATTTCTGAGGCACTGTCAAGCTGTGAGTTTAGAAAGAGGAATTGGTAGGTAAACGGACAAGTTTCTGGGCTGCCTACTTTTCCTTCAACCAGAGTAGCTTTGAGTTAGACTGTTTTCCTGGTTTACTCTTCTCAGTAAATCTTAAGAAATAGTTACAAATCAAAACAGAAACACAACTGTTATGAATATAATTGTAACTCTCAAAAACATTATGTTGAAGCCCAGACCCCCAGTACCTCAGAATATGACTTTATTTGGAAATAGGGAGATTATAGCTGTAATTAGTGAAGTCAAGGTGAGGTCAGACTGCAGTGGGTCCTTAATCCAATATGACTGGTGTCCATGTAAGAAGAGGAGAGAGATTCACAGGGAGAAGAGAGCCATGTGAAGACATGGGCAGAGATTAAAGGACGGTGGCTTCAAACCAAAATACACTAAGGAATGTCAGCAAACACCAAAAGCTAGGAGAGGCAAGGAAGGGTTCTCCTCTATAAGTTTCAGAGGGAGTATGGTTTTGCGGACGCCTCGGTTTAGGACTTCTAACCCTCTGTACTGTGAGACAATTAAATTTTGTTGTTTTAAGCAGTCCAGTTTGTGGCACTACGTTATGGCAGCCCTAGAAAACTAATATACCAATTAGACTAATTTCATTCCTCTGATCAAAAACTGAGACCAAA
>NW_017731548.1:2394839-2395750 GCF_001890085.2 Hipposideros armiger
CCCATCTGGCACTATACATAGCTATTACCATATTATTGATTATATTCCCTATGCTTTATCTTACATCCCCATGACTATTTTGTAACTACCAATTTGTACTTTTTAATCTCTTCATCTTTGGCACCCTGCCTCCCAAGCCCCAACAAATCTAGTATCCATCTGACACCATACATAGTTATTACAATATTATTCACTATATTCCTTATACTATAACCCTACATCCCCATGACTACTGTGTAACAACCAATTAGTACTTCTTAATCCCTTACCACTTTTTATGCACCCTTCCAACCCCTCTCCCATCTGACAACCATCAAAATGTTCTCTGTTATCTATGAGTTTGTTTCTGTTTTGTCCGTTTCTTCATTTTGTTCTTTAGATTCCACATATAAGCAAATTCGCACTTCATCTGCCTTTCTCTATCTGACATCCTCCACTCAGCACGATCTCTGTAGGTCCATCCAAGCTGCCGCAGAAGACAAGAACACATTCCCTTCCATGGCCAAACAATATTCCATTATATATGTGTATTACTTCCTCTTTATCCATTCATCCATCAGAGGACAGCCAGGCATCTTGGGAGTAGTAAACAATGATGTACTGAACATATGGATGCATACATCACCTTGAAGTAGTGTTTTGGGTTTCTTTAAATAAATAGCCCAGAAATGGGGTTGTTTGGTTTCTTCTTTGTCTCTTGTTATAAAGTCTGTTTTGTGTGGTGTAAGTATTGTTACTTCAACTTCTTGTTTGTTTGTTTGTTTTCATTTTCATGAAATATCTTTTTCCATCCATTTACTTTCAGTCTGAGTGTGACTTTTGATCTGAAGTGAATCTCTTGTAGGCAGGATATGTAAGAGACCTGTTTTCTTCTCCATTCAACACCCCTATCTTTTGATTGGAGCAGGGAT
>NW_017731548.1:2398805-2461430 GCF_001890085.2 Hipposideros armiger
TCTAGTCCGCTAACTTTGATTTCTGGTGACTGCCTCCTGCAATATTAAGAAATATTTCAAGGCCACATGTAGGCTTAGTTATAACTGATTGGCAATGTCTTTCTGGGAGAGGAAAGTGACCCTTTATATACCAAGTATTATTTACCATTGAGCATGGTACTTTCTATGAAAACAGTTAAACAGCTCCTTTCCTCTAGCAGTAGTAGCATGAGAAAATTTGTACTTAATCACTTTATACTCAGTGGACATAGTTTATAAAATTATATTAGCTAGGCTAGGTAAAGTTCAGTGAAATTCACTAATAACCAACATCATTAGAGATGATAATCTCACCAAAAGTGCAGAGGTTGTTATTTTGGTCATTCTCATTTATGTAATTTCTTTAATAATCATGTATATTATCTACTTAGTTATGTAATCCAAGGCAATATTGTTACAGTAAATAATACTTTTAACTATAAAATAGAATTGAGAGTTAATGCACTGCAGAAGTTGGCAAACTATAATCAGCTGCTGGGCCACATTTAACCTGCCACCTGTTTTTGTAAATAAAGTTTTATTGGAACAGAGCCAGCCCCATATGTTTCATATTGTCTATGGCTACTTTGCCCTAGTAGTTGCAACAGAGACCAGCAGAGTTGAGTAGTTGTGACAGAGGTCTTACAGCCTACATAACCTGAGATATTTATTCTCTGACCTATTACAGAAAAAGTTGTTGCCAACCCCTAATGAATTGAAATAGGTAAAACTCTAACATTTATTGACTATTTTCCATTTTCAGGGAAATAGACACTGATAGCCCTTTGAAGGGCTCTTTGCCATCTAATAAAAGGCTTTATTTGGAGCAGTTGTTTTTAATCCTGTCTGATCATTAAAATCAACTGGGTAGAGTTAAAATTACTAATACTGGGACATGACCTGTGTAGGATGTGGGCATTGCATGGTTTCAAAGGCTACTCAGCTGCATCTAAAGTGTGTTAATGAAGCATTGATCAGGGTTATTATATTACACTTCTGCTATTTGCCCTTCTACAGGTTATATGGTGTGGTTATCCAGTTTGACTTATAGTAACTCAAATCTGATATAAAGAAAATCTGAAATAGCTTAAAAAAATAAAAACTTCAAGGAAAGGTGGGTGTTCATTCAGATAGGGTGGGTCCTCTTAATTAAAGTCCCAAACCCCTGGAATTTTTGCTGGACCAAGTTTTTTGTATATCAAGTACCATTTTTTTCTCCACATATCTCCAGATTTAAAACTAATTGTCAGGCTAACAAAAAAGTCATTTTAAGTCTATTTTTTGAGCCCTATTTTCTTAGCACTCATGAATCATCTACTTTGGAAAATAAAACCCCATACGGTTACATTCTGTTCTACTAGAAATTTTTTTTCATGTTGTAATATTTGGAAATATTGGGAAAATAGGGTAAAATACAAGAAGATTAAACTTTGGTAAGCTAAAGACAAATCATTTTTTTCTAGTTCAACATGTGGCCAATTTCAGAAACAGTGGACCAGGAAGTTCTCTCACAGCTTTGGTTTTAAGTATTGCAAGGATATATACCCTCCTTGTCTGTCTAGTGCTCCATTGACTTTTATGGATTTAAATAATAATTCGAATAAGTCATATGACAAAATTTTTCGTAGAGATCTTACACATAGGCAGAAGTTATGTATAGATGGAGAAACTCACACTTAAAGAGATTTATCCCAGAGATCTATCTTGAGAACTTCCCAGGCAGGTTAACACACCAATAGTAAAAAATATGCATTTATAATTTAATATTTTACAAGCCCAACACCTAATTAAAACATATGTGGAAATTAAAATTTCCATCCAGTTTGCCAAAATCACACTTCATCAATCTGCAAAATTTGTCTTTGCCCCACCTACTCTTTTTTTGGTGCCAATACTTTTCCTTAGTTACTGTCTTCTCTAAGCCTGAAATTTCTTCTCCCATCAAACTAGGAAAATGTGGAAATCTCTGCTAGAGATACTCTTACAGAGCCTTCAAAACTGCAGTTTGGACAGAGAGAATATAAGAATGATAAGAATGCATCATATTTATAAAAAATGATTCTTTATAGTCTCTCTCTACTCTTCAGCTTTCATTTTCTATAGAATTGGCAATGCCACCATGAAAGCCATTTTACTCATCATGGTCCATGAATACTTGTTTTCCATTGAGGCTATTTTTTCTTTAAATGGTGCATAATACTTTTTCCTTTGCAGAATACTGCACAGTCCTGGGTCTGCTTTTCTGCAGGACCCCAGACTATATGAGGAGCAACATTCTCCACAGTGAAATGTGTATATATTACCTTACATACTTCTATTCTCATCATTTATAGAGTGAAAGTACTAAAAAACACAATGTAAATAAGTATGATCGTATACACAGGGAAGAAGCTAATATTTATTTAGTGTTTAATATATGCAAGGCACTGATAAGCACTTTACCTATGTTATTTAATCATCATAAGAGACCATGTATTCTCATTTTTACTGATGAGGAGTAGGTGAATTTCTCAAGGTTATACAACTAGTAAACAATGTTATTTATAGTCCTATGTAGCTACCAAGTAAGCAATTAACATTACTTACAAATTCGTGGATTATTATTTAATGATATTTTGCTCATTAAATTTAGAAATCCCTTTTAATTTTTACATACATGACTCAGAATACATCATAGGCATTTAAGGATGGGTAATTTCTACTTCGATATGAGGGACATAGGTAACCTTCCAAAAATATTTACACACACAGAGTAGCTTCCTAAAAGTAAGTTAGGTCTCTTTGTGTTGCCAACCCTCTGAAGCCAATCCCTTTTTCTTTAGTTGAAGGGCAAAACTTTGAAAATTATTGCAGTTTGATGTCTTACAACTCATTGCAGTTCTTTGCAAGTTCAGACATTTTCTGAGTGAACAGAGAGTACAAATGTAGCTAAGTGTTAATTAAAAAGAACATCTTGAGTGTAAACATTAAAAATTGATCACCTTCTGTGAGCAATTTAATTTATGAGCATTAACATATTCAAAGCTGATGTCTTGAACATTTTTTGGTGCATAATGAAGGGGGAGAAAAAAACTGTTAACACGAATATATTTAAATGTCTCTTGTCTCAGTCACTGTGGGTGTGCAAATTCTAGGGCCAGAGAGGCAGCTATTCCAGTAACACTGTAACAGCAGCAGCTGTATGAGCAGCAGTATCCCCTGCTTCCCCGGCCCCCCACATTTGGGTTCACACGATCAGTTCTGTATCACTGTAATCGTTTTGGGCAAAGTGGAGTGGCTCCGGCAGCTTTCCTTTCTTTTGGGGTTATACTAAATCATTAATGAAAGCATTTATTTATTGAATTTTCAGCTTGTTCAGTAAGGTGTAGCAGAGTGTGCATATGCGACAATGGCAAAAGGAATAAATTAAATCTCATTGCCCAAGTCAGCCAACTATCTCCGTGAGCTTAATTAAGGGAATAATTTTCCCCCCTTGGTTCCATGGTCTGTTTTCAATGTCATGATACTGATATTACATTTTGAAATGCTATTAAGTAGAATTAGTGCAGTCTGACATGTGAAGTCAGTGAATTTCTCTTTATATTCTTTAACACTCCCTACCTTTTATTTAGTCCCTTCCCTATTCCCAGGAGTCTGGTGGCCCAGGGCTTTCCTGATGCTTGCTCCCTGGCTGCTCAAAGCTCCGTGCAGTCACCTGGAACTTTCTTCCCGTCTCTCCTCCTCTCTTCTACTAAAACTCACTGATCCTCTGTCCTATTCCTTTGGTGTTTCGCTGTAATAAGAAACCTGATTTGTTCATCTGTGGCAGGTTATTAGCAGTTGACAATGACACTGCAAGAAGGTACAAAGGTCCCTGCTCTCAGACAATATTAAGTGATTTCAAATTTGAGAGACGAGGAATCTTCAAAATCATATTGCATAGATAGACTGTGCAAAGAATTGAGCCTGCTCTGTCTGATTATTATTATTTCATGCTTAATCTTGGTGTAGGCAGGATGGTAGTAAGTTTGGAAAAATTCTTAAATAGAATGTATATTATACTAACAAAAAAGGGGTTTCAGAACAGGCTTGGAAAATACTTTTTAGATGTTTTTTTCTTTTGCTTAATATACTAAATAGGGTAATATTTTAATGAAGAAATAGTGGTTCACACACATAAATACAAAAAAAATATTTATTAAATGACTCCAGCCTACATAGTGTGTAACAAATGGCAATATTTTTATTTTAAGATAAAGCTTTAATTAATAGCACATCAAAGTAAAAGTGTGTGGAGTGGTGATGGCCTCTGGTAGCAGGTGACTTAGCAGAGGGCTTGCAAGTGCATAATTGTTGGTGTCAATATTCAAAGACTGACACAAAAATAACAAGACAATATCTAAATGGAATTCTAAGAAACTAAAAATAGCATAATGGAGTTTGAAAAAGAAAGTTTAGTTTTATTAGATTGTCAAGAAAATAAAGTGCAGTGATTTATTTTAACGTAAATTCAATCATCAGTGAAGTTTTAAAATAAATAGTTTTTTAAATGTTCCAATCTAAATTTAATATTTTTGGACTGTTTTAGAGTAATAGAACAAAGGATTATTTCTGTCTCCCAATACTACAACTTTAAGGACCAATCTCATAGTATGGGAAATTTTTCATTAAAAAAAAAAAAGTTGTAGTTTTCTGTGTTTTATTTTTTTCACTCCTGTATATTTAAGAGAAAAGGAATCTAGATAAAAATGATCTGTCCATCATCTACGTGCAGTTATTATGTGATTATACTTATGTGTGATTATTGCTGTAACTATTTCCAGATTTTGTTGCCAAGTTTAAAAAAAATGCATTTAGCTACTGCATTAAAAAAATAAATTGGCATAATTTAAGGTTTTTGAAAACTGTAATTATACTATTAATTTATCAAAAATTTACATATGAAAATGAAACTCTTTCTGGTAATAAAACTTGTGTTATGATTTTAATCCCTAAAAAAAGATAATGAAATAGATTTATAATTTTCCAGTGGGCATTTTTCAGCTGGCACCCCAAGGGACTCAGGCTGGACCTAGAAGCTGATTATGGTGGCGCTGGGATTGGGGAAATTGGAGTCAGGGGGAGTAGGAATCAGAGATGTGGATCGATTTCAGAATGACATTCTAAGTACCAAATCAGTCACTTCATATTTAATTGATCTTAAAACACCACTGCAAAATGGGGATAATGATACCTACTTCACGTAAATGGCACGAGGGTCATAGGAAACTGTGTGAGGAACTTCGCATAAAGTATCTTACAAATGAGTTAGCACAACCTGGGAAAGAGTAGGGAAGGATAGGGCAAGTCAATTTTGTCTTTCCTGCCCCACCACCCCACTAAACTATCTTGGTCAGGAATTATCTGTGCATGGAGCAGAAATTTATTCAGAATAACTATATGGGGATACTTTTAGTTGTGGCTAAAAGCAACTCATTTAACTTAGGGGAAAAAATGTATTTGTTGTCTCATGTAACTAAAAAGCCTTAGAGATGCTTAAAAAAAAAGTTATCAGAAATCTTCCATTTTTTGCAGACTCTTTTGACCCTGCCATCCTCTGTGCTTAATGCTCAGGCAAATCCTCTCCAAGTGGTGGCAAGAATGGTTCCAATAGCTCCAACCTCAAAAATGTCCTTTGTGCTAGAGACCTGAAAAGGACAGAGACTCTTTCTATTATATCAGTTCCCACAAAAAAAGATTCTGAGTCACCCCGGGTAGTTGGTGTGTCACCCCAGATAGTTAGATGTAATGACAACATCCAAAAAGATGCTGGGTGGACAAAATGCATCAGATACCTAATGTGCTGTTTCAAGTGAATAAAAGAACTTATTCTTGAGGGGATAAAGAGGGATCTCATAGGTATCAAGGGACAGGAAATAAAATACAACTGGGCCACAAAAGGATTGGAACTAGAAAGTCTGTATTAAGAATAGACCAGGTTGGATTCCCCAGTTTCATGTTCTCATAGCATCCTGAATTTTCCCTATGATAACATTGGTGACACTTCATAATAACCGGTTCCTATCAGTTCTTTTGATAGGACTTCAAGCCCTGTGAAGGCATGCAGTTTTATTGTCCCATTTCCTGTTGAAGCCACAGCACCTATGGCATTGTTAGGATGCTGGTAGGTGCAGCAAATTTTTAATGGATGGCTACAGGTAGACAAATGAAACTGCTTTCTTGATTTCTTGGCCCTGATTTTGTATGTTCTTCTGGCTTCAGTTTCTCAGTTTCCCAATTTTAAATTAATAAAGAGAATAAAATTAGACATATTTGATAAGGCATGCCTATGCCTTATCAAAGCAACTGCTATGGTTGTGGGAATGTGTGGTCATGGCTATATAGGGCTGTGTAAACCCATATCTTCAGGAAAAGCCCTAGTTTAAGTACATTCACCCTTCAAAACTCAAGTGATCTACAGATGAAAAGTGATATCAATTTGTCTCAAACCAGACTTAAGTAAATAAGACATGTCCCAACCCCTAAACACCCTATTCACTGGCTCCATAACTGGCCTAGCATCTTGAATATTATTTAAGTCTACTCTATGAAATGGTTAGCTCTTTCTTGTACCATAACTACGATACTTCCTGTCATCTATTTATGTATTCACTCAGCAGGAACTATTTATAGACCCTAGACTCCACTCTCCAGGAGTGGAGAAAGATGCATATGAAGTAAGTGATGATGACCATGTCCTTGAGAACCTTCCAAGGGAATCATGCATTTATTCAGTTGATATTAATGGAGCTTTGAGCCCCTAGTATAAGTTAGGAGATATGCAAGAAGCTGGAGGTGAACAAGGTAGTCCCTGTTTGCACAAAACATAATTTAGTGGGAAAGAAAAGCCATTATGATAATTATATTGTAACATATCATAAAGTTGTGATAGAAGGAGAAGGTGTAAGGAAGCAAATAAGAAGGGGACCACACCTCAGCACGGGACGAGGGAAGCCTTCCAGAGAAGAGAAGTGGCCTGAAGGTGAGCATGGGAAACAGGGTTAAGACTTGATAAAAGGAGAGAATTGTTGGGAAAAGTATTCCAAGCAGGGAATATATGTGCAAAGGCCTAGAGGAACTGAAGGAAAACATACACCCTCCCCTCCTCCAGCACACACACACACACACACACACACACACACACACACACAAAGTATATAGTAACCAGGGTTTTTAGGGGTCACTTTCATTTTTAAGAAAATGATATCCATTATATATAGTTTTATCATGAATTTCTCATTTACTAGACATCATGAAAGTCCCTCCAAAAGAACTGGTAAAGATCCAATTCATTCTTTTAATGACTGTGTATTATTGCATGTTGTAAAAGTAATTCAAGTTATTCAACTATTCCTGAATGCATGGGACTTTCTTTGTTTCCATTCTTTGCCACTAAAACAATGTTGCATAAATATCATATTCTTATATATATTTAAAAGTTTTGTTTTCTAGGAGTGTTGCTGCTGGGCCTAAGATGTGTATTTCAAATTCTAACAGACATCCCAGTTAGATATCAATGTTTTAAATTATAATTAATTTCTACTTTATTTGTGTTTCCTTGACTTCTTTGGAGGTTAAACCTCCTATGCATTTTAGTGCTTTGAATTTGCCTTTCTATGAATTGTCTAGTCACATCCCTTCCTATTATGTTTTCATGAATTTCTATGAACTCTTTGTTTAATGAAGATATGAATGCCATATATGTACAAATTTAAAAAAAAATTGATTCATCAGTTTATTGATGTGGTTTATATATCTTTTGTTATGTAAAGGTTTAAAATTTTTACTTAGTATATTAGTCAGTGTTCCCCAGCGAAACAGTATCAATAGGCTATAAATAGATATATATATAAAAGGAGATTTGTTATAGGAGTTGGCGCAGGCTGTAGTGGAGGCTGAGAAGTCCTGTAATCTGCTGTCTGCAGGAGAGCCAGTGGTATAATTCAGTCCCAGCCCGAAGTCCAGCAGCCAATGTGCAAGGGTGGTAGAAGATGGATGTTGCAGCTCAAGAAAAAAGAAAGAATTTGCCCTTCCTGTGACTTTTTGTTCTATTTAGGCCCTCAAGAGTTGGATGACCCCTGTCCACATGGGTGAGAGTGATCTTTACTTAGTCTACTGATTCAAATGCTAATCTCTTCCGGAAACATCTTCACAGAAACACCCAGGAACAATATTTTATCAGCTATCTGGGAATCCCTTAGCCTAGTCAAGTTGACACAAAATTAACCATCACACTTAGTTAAATATATTTATCTTTATTTTAGAGCTTCGGGCTTTCTATTTGGTTTAAAAAGTCTTTTCAACCCCTGATTTGTACATATAAACTAAATTTCCTTTTATAAAATAGTTGTTATATTATTTTCTACATGTAAGTCTTTTATCCATTTAGAATTTTGTTTTAGAATTGTGAGATAGGGAACCTAGTTTATACCTTCCAGATGAATAATCAGTGTTCCAACATTATTAATTATTTAAACTATACTTATTTCAGAGAATTAAAATTATAATAGATTAAATCCTCCTATATATATTTCAAGGTTTTTTTCTTCAATTCAATTGATCTATTTGTCCATTTCTGTGTCAATACTGTACTGTTTAATTACAGTGGCTTTATGATACATTTTAATATCCAGTTAGGCAAGCCCTCCTCTTCATTACCCTTATAAATAAGTTGTTTTCATTATTCTTGGACATGAATTCATCCATATTGACTTCAATATTATATTTTCCAAACTCCTCATTCCTTCAAAATTGGAATTATAATTTGGATTAAATTTTCTGTATATATTAATTTGAAGAGATTTGACATTTTAATGATATTTAGTGTTCTTGTCCAAGGATATAAAAATCACTTAGAAGTTTATGTCATTCAATAACATTTTATAGTTTTCTTTATGCAGGTCCTATGTTCATGTTACATTTACTTCTAAATGTTTATTTGTTTTCAACATTATTGTGAATGGAATATTTCTAGTGATTGCAAATGGAGGAAGAAAGCAATTGCCTTTGGTTTATTTATTATGCATTCAGATACCTTGCTAAATTTCTTAGCAAATTCTAGTAGTTTTCCTAGGGTCTCTTGGATTCTTTATACCATAATGTCATCAGCAAATATAAGCTAAGTTTTAATTTCTTCTTTTCCAGCTTACACTGATCATTTAGTTTTCCTGTCTTACTTCATTTTCTAGAGTTTGAAACAGTGTTGAATATGAATGGTGATTATCAAGCACTTCTACCACCCCACTTCCTCGGTTTTGTTTGATAATTTTTTACTTTCCAAACTATTAGGTTTTCACTTGTAGCATAACTGTTTTACTCCAAGAATCCTTATGTAGGATATATTTTAAACACTCTCAGTTATTACTAATTTAAATTTAAATATGCATGTTGCAAGGCTAAATCATCACTGCTGTTGCTTTTCATCTTCTTATTACTTTGCTGTGTGTTTGTAGTTATATATCCGCTCCTCTTACCAATGGAAGTTATCTGAATTCCTGCTTTTGGCAAATATCTTTCCTTTAACCTGGCTGGTCCACTTATCTTGAAGGGCTTTAGGATTCCTTGGTGCTGTCCTTTTCTCTTTATATCAGTTGATAGTATTCTATCATTTTTGTGGGTTCCCCTGTTGTATGTGGATGAGAAGCCAAGTCTTTCTGATGTTTTCTTTTCTTTCTTTCTTTTTTTTTTTAAGATTTTTATTGGGGAATTGGGGGGATGGGAACAGTGCTGGGGAATTGGGGGAAGGGGAACAGACAAGTTGCTGTCATTTTGTTCTTCAATCTAGTTCTGGAGGACTGTTGCTTCACTGGCCCAAGTTGGCACCATCATTGCGCTCTTCCCGGGTGAGACAGATCAGTTGCCGGCTCCTGGATGGTCTCTCACAGCGGCTGCTGGCTGCTCACGCTGGCTGCTGGCTACATATGGTAGCCCATGGCAACCCACTGCCACAGGGGCTACAGCCTACGCAGTCGCCTGTGACTCACGGCAGCCCAGCTCCACTTCGAGCTGTTGTTCAGCATCTTAGCTGTGGAGGGCAGTGTCACTGGCCCTCATATGTGGGATCCGAACCGGGGCCCTCTGGCGTCCCAAGCCAGTTCTTAACCATCGCGCCATTCGACCAGCCCTGATGTTTTCTTTTTAAACTTGTTCATTCTTTCAAAAAAAAATGCTTATAAGAGTTTTTCACATTTTTCTTAAGTTCAGAAATTGAAAATGGATCTACTATATGTGTGTCCTGCTTGGAACTTAGTGAGCCCTTCAAATCTATTATCTTTCATCAATTCAATGATATTATTTTTCTCCTGTGTACATAATTGCCCCCTCTCCTCAATCTGTAACTTTTTTCCTGGATTTTCTCTCATTCTTATGTTATGTGTCCTGGATCTGTCTACCAAATCTCATGTTTTCTCTCATAATTTTTAGCCCTTTATGATTTTTTTCTCAGAAATTTCTTTCACCTGATCTTTTCTTTCAGCTTGAAAATTATAGATTTTCACTCCCAACTTGTCTTTTTAAAAATTAATTAATTAATTAATTAATTAATTAATTAATTAATTTTGGTATGTGGTGAAATTGAATTCTTCCCTGCACTGCTATTACTGTCATTGTAGTTGTTAGTAGTACTAGTAATACAAGTAGTATTTTGGTTTGGGTTGACATCTGTCTTCTTTTGCAGTTCCATTGTGCTATAAACAGTCTTTCTTCTGGATGTTTTAACCAAGCTTCCTCTCCCTGGTTGCTGTGTCCCTCTTGGATGGGTTTCTTGTTCTCTTTGCCACCTCACTGGGGCTCAGGTTCTGCTGCCAGGGTACCATGACTGGACTCCTCTGTCCCCAGGTATCCTTAGCTTTCAAGGAAAACATGTGGCCAGTGTCAGAGGCAAGGAGGGTTCAATACCAGTGAACAGTTGTTGTAGGAATGATATGAAATTATGCTGAATGAGAGTTAAACTATTGTATTCATTTGTGAAAATTCAAGTGTAAGTACAAAATAATTTCCCACTTAACATTAGTCTAGATGTGCTACTGAGACTACAATGAGCAATTATCTGCATATTATGCGCTCCTAAACAAAGCACTGATCTCCGGAGGCTAGTTCTAGCCCAGCCTGCGCCGCTTACCACTGTGGATGGGCTGCTCCCTAACCTCAGCCTGTCCCAGTTTCTGTGTCTTTAACAAGGGAGAAGGCTGCTTGTCTACTTCCCTCCTATACTTGTGAGACTAAACCGACACAACAGAGCAAATGTAAAGTGGTGTCAAATAGAAGGTACTGACATTATCAGAGAATGTGAACTTGGTGCATTTTAAGTATGAAAATACATAACTTCGTTATTATGTGAGGCCTTTATATTTTGTGTATCTATATACTACTATTAAACTCTTCTTGCTACTTTGCTTTAGTCTGCAAAAGAAAGAAAAAGAAAAGAAACAAATGGAAGATAACCTTTTACTAGATGACAAGTACACCTTTGTAAGATTAGCTCTAAAAACTAAGAATGTATCCTCATTTTACAGTTGAGAAAACTTGAGTCACTGCCAGAGCAAGATTTTTAACTCCGTGCTCCTGACTTCCATGACATGTTGGTACTTGTTCTGCAGTCACCCAAGCCCACAACAATTGCTCCCTTCCTCAGATTCCCTGTGTACCCCACTGGTATTGGTCTGCTCCGCGTTTGTTCACATGTTTACATGGTTGCCTTAGAATTGCTCTCTGATTAGTGTTATTATGTCTCATTTTCTCATTACACCCTATCTTCATTACATGCCCCTCTCCATCTACTCTTTCTCTCTTCTCTCTTTCACAGGCACACTTTGTGAATGAATTTCTGTACTTGATCTCTCCTTTTCACTCTTTCTCCACAAGGCACTGTACTTTGTTTTCTGCTCTTACTGCTTCATTCAAATTGCTCTCTTCAAGGTCCACAGCAGCCTCCATGTCCTTAAAACTAACACCCTTCAGTGATTATTCACTTCTCAGCAGTATTTTAGAGCATTAACAACACTACTTCTTGTACGTTTCTATGAATTTTATGCTCCTGATTTGTCTACTCCCTCACCAAGAGAATTTTCTAGTCTTCTCCAAAGGCTCCTTTTCTTCTCTATTTTTTCAAAATAATAGGTCTTCCTCTGATTCTGGTTATTTGTTCTCAACTAATTCTCCCCGGGAGATCCTAGTGTCGTTATCTATATGTTTAGGATACCAGGATCATTTCATCCAGTCCAAATTTTTCTCCTGTCCTGCAAATAGGAATGTCCAAACTAGTGGCCATCCCCACTTGGAGGCTTCATGGATGTCTCAACTTCACAAGGCCTACAATTGAACTTCCTTTGTCCTATGTCCTCTAGCTCAATACGTGGAACTGCCACCTACCTAACTGCTTAGGTCAAAACCCTGGAGGTTTCCCCTGACTCTTCCCTCTCCCTCATCACTCATTTTCAGCCAGCTCCTCAAATTCTGACAAATAGCTCTCAAATCTGTGTCTTTTTTTTTCATCACTGTAGCTACCATCTAGCCCAGACAACCATTGCCTGTTTACTGCTCTTGTTTCTCTCAAATTTGTTATCCATTCAGTATCCACAATGAGCTTCCTATACTACAGATCTAGAAAAGACCAGGAAGCAGGTGGGATCTATTGTTCTCTCGAGTCCAGAACGAGAGAGTTAACACAGATCATCCCTCTATCTGGGCATATAAGGCTGGAGCCAAGGTGGGGAGATCAGAACACAATAACTGGGGATACCTGAGGGCAGGGGCACTGTGAGAGTGTTTCTGAAAGGATCTGATACTTACTCTGGTCCCTGGAGAAATTACAGGGAAGCTGCACAGGTGGTTTGAATCTTCCTGGCCTCTGAGACTGGTCAAGTATGAACCTTTGCAGGTAAGATCTGGGAACAGAGATTTAGTGCTGGTACCCCAACAGCAGGACCCAAGTCCCAGTGACAGAAGATTAACCTGTATAAAATCAGTTTTTCTATCTCTTCTTTCTATTTCTCTTTCTTCAACATCAGAATTTACTGCTACGCTGATTTCCAGTTCAAGCCATGGTGATAGGTTTTAGTTCCAGGTCAAAGGCATCATTTCCAATTAGATGCAACACAATGAAAGCTTTTATATATGTATCCCTCCTTTACCTCTTCTTTTCTGTTCTCTCCTTATGAAGGCTGTGTCCCAGCCTCCCTAGTCCATTACTCTCTTACTCTGAGCCCCACATAGCACTCAGCTTGAGTATAGCAGTTTGGAACTTAAAGGTCTAATGCTTTTTCTTTTGAAGTCAGCTTTTCATAGTCTGAAGTCATCTCAGTCCACCAATATGTCTCATAGGAGCGCTTTAATAATTGCTTGCTTAACTAGCTTCTCAGTCTGCACCTCATTCAATCTATCCCTCTTTTTGCCTCCAGAATACTCATTTGAATCTGTAGATTGGATCTTAGTTTAATACTTCAACAGCTATCCTTTGTTTATAGAAAAAAGTCCAAAGGCTTAGATTAGCAGACACAACCCTCCACCACCTCTTGCACTCACACTGCACTCTATCCTCCATGCTGAGCTACTTGTAATCCCTGATTACATTATTTGGCTTCATTCATCCGCACCTATGCAAGTGCCTTTGTCTGCATAGAGTTTCCTTCCATCTTTATCTTTGAAGCATACTCTGTTCAGTGTAAAGGCTCAGCTCCAGGATCCCACCGAGGAGCCTTCGCAAACCTCTTGGTTAGGTCTGATCACTCCTTTCTTGGTGTGTTTTCTTGTATCTTGTTATTACCTCTAATGTTACACTCATCACACACTTTAAAAACATATCTTTTTAGCATGTCTATCTCTTCTACTAAACCAAATGTCCTTTCAGCCTTGGATAGGACCTAGTACATAATGAATGCTCAATAAATGCTTGTATGTGGCCGGCCAAGGGGTGCATTGGTTAAGAGCTTGCTTGGGATGCCAGCTCTGAGCAGTAGGGCCCCGGTTCGGATCCCACATGAGGGACAGTGATGCTGCGCCCTCTACAGCTAAGATGGTGAACAACAGCTCGACCTGGAGCTGGGCTGCCATGAGTTGCCAGCGATGGCATAGGCTGTAGAAAAAGAAAAAAATAAATTTAAAAAATTTAAAAAATGCTTCTTTGGATCTGGGGTTGCCAAAAAAATGCATACAAGTGGACACTTTGGTCAACGTTATGCAAGCAGTAGTTGACCTTAATCAGAAGTGTCTGGACGCTAATGGTAACCACTTTGAGAACCTCTTATAATTGCAGAAATCAAACATGACTTTATTCATCTTTTGTTATTGGTATATATTGAGTATTACAATTTCAATAGTTTTTTCCTTTTTAAATGTGTATACTTTTTTTTGGCATTCTCTCTCTCTATGTATGTGTGTGTGTGTGTGTGTGTGTGTGTGTGTGTGTGTGTATACACCTTTTAATATATGATATACGTTTTATTGTTTCTCCATTATTCTTTCATTGTTTTTAGACAGACTTGATAAATGTGTGACTTGTCCCCATACTGCCCTAAAAGACTCAAATTAAACCTATTTTCTAAATCATTGACTATATTTTCTAAATTTATAAACCAAAATTTAGCCTGGTACTTACATAATAATGCTTAAATCTGCTTTTATATTCACCCAGAACATTTTGGCTTGATCAGAGTAGGAAATGAAAAAGAGTGGAAGAGAGAAGAGGGGAAGCAAGAACTCCCTTAATCTGCCTTTCTGGTGTCCCAATCTACTACAAAGGAGGAACGGTATAACTAGTGCCCATATTACTACACAGGATAAGGAAGCCTATCTCTGTAGCTTTGTGAAGTATACCAGGGTATTGCACACTGTCTCACTTAAGCTAAGAAGATGCTAGTCCAAGGTGGGATGAAAGTTTCCACCAGATCAAGTCATTCACATAAAGAATCCATGCTCAGAAGCCACTTTCAGCCTCACACCTGTGTGCACCTGTACCTTTCTGCCCTCCTGCTATTTACCCTATTAATGTCCCTGATGCTAGTTTGTACCCCTGTGCCTTCTGGGCACTCAGAAGCCTGCTGCCAATTGTGCTCATCTCCTTATTGTCCCATTGAGCTTAACTGGCGCTACCTTGGCAGGAGTTTCAGGGCCGCCTGGGCGTGGGCCTTACACAGGATCACCCCCTCATTGCAAGTATGGGATACAGAGATGAATACAGTGTGGCCAATGTAAATTGAGCAACTCTTAATCACTTGTGACTTGTCTTAAGATGATTTAAGATTTGGCTTCTCGCCCCTACAAAAAATTATAGTAATATTGAGGAGCTATGTGAAAAAAAATCAGGGGGGTAATTCAGGTTTTACTATTTTGTGAATGAAGAATGGTGCCTACTGGTTAGAAAATTGTGCAACTGGAATAATATCACTACTGTCAAATAAATATAAAAATCTAATAAATCAATTTTAGTGGAAATAAATATTTTCTTTTTTCAGACACACACACAGACAACATTTATGTTTTTATAAAGTTCTTTACTTTGTATAAGCTCCATGATAATATGAATAAACTTTAGTCACAAAGAAATAGCTGTCCTTTGAAGTGAGATTCAACTCTAAGCAATGATTTTATTTTTACATAACAGGCTATATGCTGTGCTTTCTTACATATATATATTTTTGGTGGATATTACTATTAAAATATAAAAATGTCTCCTTATTTCTATTTAATAAGGAGAGAAAAAATGTAGTTTTAATCAGATTACATTTTATATATATTGCAAAAATTTTATATATAATGCTTACAAATTTCATCAAAAATTTAAATCAATGAAAAGTCATGCTTTTCATGCTTTGGGTTGAGACCTTAGGTAATTAAAAAAAAAAAGAGTCCACAATTTGGTAATGTAAATACTTCTGAAAGTGATGCAATGCAGCCCACAATAAATAACTCTTGTCATGTTGCTCTTTTGTTGGTCCATGAATAGGGGGGTGCAGCACAGTGACTGCCCAGGGTAAGCATTTGATAAACCTGCCAGTAATATAGAAAGGATACAGCAAAGGAAGGAAGGATGAAAGGGGCTATGCAGTGATATAATGGAGGTCCTGATCTATATTGGGGGTATCCTTGGCATATTTATGTTTTCCCCATGAAGACATTAGTTATAATGTCTTCTTTTGGATAGACCCTGTCTAATAACAAGTTCTCAAAGACTGTTCCCACTTTTGGTACTGGTGGGTAATGTTACCCTAACAGGTATCTCAGCATTCCTAGGAACAAAAATGCATATTGAAGGAACAGAGGAATGCAAACATCAGCTGTGAACAAGGTGACAAACTCACTCAGCTCTGATCAAATGTGAATTAATAAAAGGCAATGTATGATTGTCTTGAGTGACTAGCTTTGAAAGAACTGGGCAAGGCTGTGGGAAACTAAACAGGACATCCTCTCCAGGCTCCCTGAGGTCAGCACTGGATCTTGCTGACACTGTCCACTTCTGAAATTTAGGACAATTCCACTTAATTTACATTTGTGGAACTCAAATATCATTGACTCCTCGACTGGTAGTTAACATCTTAATTGGCAGTTGACACCACAGAGGGAGACAGGCCCAGTAGGAAGGATGGCCTCCCGTTGGCTGAGACATCTTGCATCTTTTACTCAATTTAACCACATATAACATGCCCTGGAGGACACTGACAGTATATTTGCACATTACAAATGTGGAAATTCTGAAACGGAACAGAGAAAATGACTTGTCCCGTGTCACAGAGCTAATTAAAGAGAAAGCTATATCTGAATCTTTGCCTCTGACTCTCCAAAGCTTCTATGAATGTGACTGGCACTTTCAAATATGGTCTTATTGCTTCCAGAATCTTTGGCTTTTTATAATGACAAAAGCTGATTCTTTTTTTAGTTCATTCAGATGTGGGGATCCAGAACCAGTCACCCCAAATTGTGCCTATTCCATGCAGATGGTTTTGAGCTAAAGGCAACTTTAAGCTGCAGGCTGAAGAAAAACTTCTTCCTCATCCCCAACCCCCATGACTACCTAGAAGAATTTGAATTAGAGGCCTTGCCCATATGAGATTATCAAAGATAATTTCTATTGACCCATCTATAGTATAACTACCTAGAAGAATTTGAATTAGAGGCCTTGCTCATAAGAGATTATCAAAGATAATTTCTTTTCACCCATCTATAGTATAACTAAGGGGAAAATTCTCTTTACTGAAGGTCTGCTCTTCTTATCATCCTGCACTGACCCTTTGAAGACCCCAAGTCACCTTACCTCAGCCCTAGCTCAAAATATCTTGTGTACCCTTGTTCCCTTTCTATCTCTGAACCTCTTGTGCATGGGGTCCCTGATCTCACGTATGCGGGGTTCCCTTACATATGTATGTATTAAATTTGGCTGTTTTCCCTTGCTAATCTGTCTCATGTCTATTTGATTATTAGACCAGCCAGAAGTACCTTCAGGCTATAGGAAAGTTTGTTCCTTCCCCATACACAGAAATCTTTTAAGTACTTGGATTTCCATAGGAGACGAAAGGTCACATTCTTATTCATAACTAAATTTGAAGAGATTTAGAGCTAACTTGCCCTGGGAAAGATATTCCTAACTCTAATAATATATTTACCTCCTGGAATAGGAAAAGAAAACCCCTACAAAATATTTTTAAAATGTATTTGCCTGTGTTATTATCCCCCAACCCTTGCCACCTTCTCCAGAGCAAATGTAATATTCTAGTTTAAAAACCACTTGAACAATTTGAAGACCTAAAAATAAAATATTAATACAAAACCAATATATGCTCAACATAGAAAATTTGAAAAATATTCAGATAGTTTTAAAAACCCAGAATCTCCCTGTTATCAGAATCTAAAGATAATCAGTGTTACAATGTTGTGATTTCACACACACACACACACACACACACACGCGCGCGCACGCGGGCTCACGCAC
The DNA here is from genome assembly GCF_001890085.2 of Hipposideros armiger. NCBI lineage: Eukaryota > Metazoa > Chordata > Mammalia > Chiroptera > Hipposideridae > Hipposideros > Hipposideros armiger. The sequence goes on from NW_017731548.1 coordinate 2,416,762, forward strand.
GTTTGCTAATAAGTGATTGGGCCCATATTGCATATACTACAAGGGATGGCAGGTAATGTACGTGTGAGCCACTCCCCACTACCCTTGGAGCCCATGACAGATATTAGTGATCACAGCCCTCTTTCCTGCTGAGCCCAGATGCTCTTTCAGAATATCCTTAAAGGCAGCACTCCAGACAGCTGCTACCAAAATATTTCAAAAGCTATCCCTAATTAATCCTGTTTTGTATCTTGATTTTTTTCAGTATTTTGTTTTTTATGGATTTTCCCAAATCATTAAGCACTTGAAATTTTTGTATGACTACATGTCATACAAAAATATTCAAAAGTCTATTTAATCCTTAATGTCAAGTATATGTTTTTCTTTAAATTTTGCTGTTATAAACAAAGCCTTCATAAACAACTTTGTACTTTAACTTTTGACTGAAACGCTGATTATTTCTTTGGAAATTTTTCCAAGTTTCCTTAGAACTGGGCTCAGTTCTTAAAGATTGTAAATATTTTTATGACTTCTCATTTATTTAGCCAAATTGCTTTCCGGAAAATTTGGACCATTTTCATGGGAGGGTAATATGAATCCTGGTCATAATGAACTTTCACCAACATAAAATATTAACATATTTCAAAATCTTTGCTAATTTGCTAAGGGGAACAAAGGTATATAGTATAAATTTGCAATTCTTTTTTTTACTAAGGAAAATTATTTGTGTATGTTTTTAGACCTTATTTCTATTGTGATACTAGAATATTGTTTATTGATTTATATGAAATATTTCTATATTATGAATATAAATGCTTTGTCAATGATGTTATTTCTGTATTATTTAGCTTATGATGGCTCCTAATATATTGAAGTTTTCAAAATTAAAGGTTTCTATATAATCAAATCTGTATATCTTTTAGTTTGTGATGTTTAAATTTCCTTATGCTTTGAAAATTCTTCCCCATCCAGAGAGAAGAAAATATTTACCTAAATTTTCTTTCAGCATTTTTCTAGTTATAATAAAAATGAAACACATCATAAATAAGAATGACCATTAAAGAAAGCTATGTCTATGCCTTGTAAAATTTGTGACCAACAGGCCAGCCATGTGAGAAAGTATCTCCTGTATGCTGTGATTTAACTGAACTGAGAAAATATTGCTTCAGAATGACAATTTCCTCATCCATCATGACTTTTCTATAATTTTATTCTGTGGGACTCTGAAGGTTCTTTGTTTTTTAAAAATTCTTCTTTACGACTGAAAGTTATCATCTCAGAGTTATTAGCTAACATATCCATTACTGATTAGTATTCCAAAGCATTGGTTGCCCATCTGGGAATGGGACCTGGAACCTGCCTGTGGGCACCAAGGGGAGATGGAGGTGTAGATGCTGAGAGCTGAGAAATGATACAGGTATGTGCTGCATCATTCACAATGGTTAGGATCTGACACGAAGAGGACTGTGACCAAAATCTATGATGATTTAGTACTGTTCTTACTCCAGCTTCAGAGCACATGTGAACAGACCTTCAGGAATCCCTGTGATTCTATCATGGACTTTTAATAGCGTAAAATGCCTTAATGTTTTATCAGTGCCAGGCCAAGACACTCTGTGTACTGTTGTCACCCGACCCCTACAAGCAAGCTCTATTTTATTGGAGTAAAACTTGTTCACTGTGCTTTCTGTCCCTGGTAGTATCCTGTTTCTCTTCCTCCTCCTCCTTCTTCTTCTTCTTCTTCTTCATCACCACCATCATCATTATCATAATCATAAATGACAACAATAATAATGATAATAGCTGCCATTTATTGAACACTTATTGTTTATCTATTATTTATTCCTAACAATTACCTGATGAGATTGTTATCCTGGTTTTGTAAATGAAATTCTAATTCTCAAGTGATGAAAAGCCTATCGAAGGGGATATACCATTTCATAAGATATTTACAGAGTGACTTCTCAGTGCCAGGCAGTGTTTTAAGAACACTAACTCTTTTAGTAACCACAGCAACCTTCTCAGGCCACTCTAGGAATGGAGAAACAGAGGCTTTCACAGGGTAAGTATCTTGCTTCAGATCACACACAGCTAGCAGGTGGTAGAAATGGGATTTAAACTCAATTACACAAACTTGTGTCATGTGTGAGAAACAGTGCTGAGGTTCACACCAGCTCTCCTGATTCCAAAGCCTGTGCTCTTGAACAGGGAGGCTCCGGAGGTGGTGAGTAAGTGGTGATGTTTTACAATCACCTGTGAACTGTGTTGCATCACATTAAAAACAAAAGCTAATCATTAAAGCAAGAAAGTTGGTAAATTCTGTGCTTTTGAAATCAATTGGAGGGAGTTAAACATTTTTTATAATGTCATTTTCCTCATTTCCATTCTAATACTCTTCTTGTTGGGAAAATGTGGAATGATTCTGTCCATCGATTCTGTGGGCCAGAAACCCAGACAGGGCAGAGCAGGAATGGCTAATCTCTGCACCATGATGTTGGGGTCTCACCAGTGGCTGGTGGCTCAAATCATCTACAGAAGTGATTTTAAAAGTGTGGGTTTCTAGAACATGGGGAAACTTAGAAAAGCAAATTATCTGGTCACACCACAGATCTGCGAAATCACAAATTTTAGCAGTGAGGTTGTTTTAACAAGCCCACAGGTGACTCTGATGCATGCTAAAATTTGAGAACCGCTGATCTGCTGGCTTCTTTCACAGACATGCATCCCAGCTGGGGTGACTCAAAAGAGGGCTGTCACTGAGAGTCTCTCCACGAGCATGAGCTTCTTACAACATGGCACCAGGGATCCCAGAAAGTTTCCTTAAAAGACACATTGGGAAAGCAATAATTCAAAAGAGAACCAGGTAGAAACTGTGGCCTTTTCTGACATAGCATCTGAAGTCATTAGTGACACTTTAACTCTATTCTATTGCTTGAAGCAGTCACTAGTCTGCCCAGATTCATGGGGTAGGGACAAAGGTCACACTTCTTGACATGAGACATGTCAAAAAAATTGGAACCAAGATTTTAAAACCTCCAGGGTCTGCCCTCTGCCCCTTTGGCCTATCTGCCAAATGCAAAATATACTCATCCACTTCTAGGCTCCTCAGAGGTCTTACTACATTTGGCATCAGGTTCCGGCCTAAGTCCCATAGGCATGTGAAGGGACTAGTTCACGTTGAATGTTCTGTGGTTGAAAGTAGGTTGAGAACCAGTTCTGTTAACCATTCAATCATACTTCCCTTAGGAGGATATTATAAGATTTTTTTTTAAGTGCAGGACTCTGATATATGTGACTTTAAAAAAATAAATACATAGCATAAAATATGTAATAGTACATATAGCGTGACCTCACTGAGTTATTACTGGAGTTTTAAAATTTAATACCTGAACTTTTGCTGTATTTCATCACATGTACATTCACAGGTAGTTTAGTGTAATGTTCATTCTCCCTTTATCTGTATTAAACATACCTTAACAAAGCACAACTCTATGAATCATAAGAAAATATGACACAGAAAAGCTATTATCCTGGCTATCTCAAAACACTGTTTTCTTATAAATAATTTTCACTTCCAGCCGAAGGAGGCAGTGGTTGCTATAGTCTGGGAGAATAGGGTGTGGTAACCTCTTGATTGGCTCATTTAAGCTTACATGAAAAAATTACTCAAGTGCTTTGTGGTCACATTTTCTAAATTCTTACTAACAATTTAAATGTGTCTCCTCTAGGGCTCATACATGAATTTTCTGGGGTTCAATTTGCAAGCAGTTCTCAGTTTGATTTTATGACACAACCTAAATGAGGAGGTTCAAGAACATTTACCAAGAGCTTATTTCATGTGCAGAAATTAACCTGGAGCCTAGTTTTGATAATGGTTTTTATTTTCTAGTCAACGGTTTTGTGAGCCTGTTTTTGACTTCTATTGAATGGGTATGAGTTAGAACAAATTGTTGGTGGATCATTCCTTTGGCTTCCTTTCCATACTCCGAAATCCAACATCTCTATTTTCCCCTCAAGTTAACTAGATATATGGCTTTAATTCTTAACACATGAAATGAAAGGGCGGACAATTAAGTTTCCGAACTTGTTGCAACGATGTTGCTAAACTTTTTTGATATCAGAGGGATTATTCATTATGAATTTGTACCAACTGGACAAACAGTTAACCAAATTTACTATTTGGAAGTGCTGAAAAGGTTGCATAAAAAAGTTAGACAACCTGAACTTTTTGCCAATAATTCCTGGCTCTTGCGTCATGACAATGCACCAGCTCACACAGCACTGTCTGAGGGAGATGTTAGTCAGTAAACAAATAACTGTATAGGAACACCCTCCCTACTCACCTGATCTGGCCCTCAATGACTTTTTTCTTTACCTGAAGATTAAGGAAATATTGAAAGGAAGACATTTTGATGACATTCAGGACATCAAGGGTAATAGGACGACAGCTCTGAGGCCATTCCAGAAAAAGAGTTCCAAAATTGCTTTAAAGGGTGGGCTAGACACTGGCGCTGGTGTGTAGCTTCCCAAGGGGAGTTCTTTGAAGGTGACCATAGTGATATTAAGCAATGATATATGTAGCACTTTTTCTAGGATGAGTTCACAAACTTAATTGTCCAACCTTGTATGCTTCCTTCTGAATTATTAAGTTTTATAGAAAACATGTAAAAGATATTTAGTTGTGTAAGGCTAAGAATCAGTGTAAATCTTACAGCTCAAGTTTTAACATGTTTACGTGCATGAGTAGTGAAAGGACATGGAATGGCATTAAAAATTATTTTAAACACTCTGTTGAAGAAAAGACAATTATATAAGGATTAGATTTTAATTCCAGGCTTTCTGCATTGCCACCATCAAGGCACAGGACTTTTCCGAGAGGTTGAAGTACAGTTACTCTGTCCAGGCTACCAGTGATTTCTACAGTACCTATAAAGGCACAGTGATTGTTGTTTAAAGCACAATTCAAGCTAGTCAGTGCTCTTGCAAAGAAAGTGATCAAGAATGTGAAACATTGCTACCCTCTGTCATGTGATGTTGTGTGTTTGTGCATGTATATACCCATATATGGACAAGTTATAAGTGAAGGAGCAGCAAACAGAACAGCAAATAGCCTCCTGAAATATTTATTATTAATTTGTTGTATTGGGTCTGAACTCAGATTTTTCCTGGTTGTCAGCAGATTCCTTGAATTTTCCAATTTTTTTTTATCCTTGTCCTTCAGCTTCAAATAAATGAAGCTGTTTCTTTAACTCAATCCATTTAATTGTTCATTCATTTATTTATTCATGCACTCATTTATTCCACCAATAGCACCAAATACTAGGCTAATGGTACAAAGACAAACAAGGCCTGGTTTCTGTTTTCCAGGAACTCACATGTACAGGTAAGTAAACAAATATCTATTAAAGTGTGGCAAGTCCTCAATAGTTATACAAACAAGAGGCAGGGCTGGGATTGGATATGTATAGCACACCCTGCTTACGTGTGGAGATCAGGAAAAACTTCACTGATAACACAGCTGAGTTGGGTAAGGGTTGAAGCGAATGTTGAGGTAGGGTAGAAGTATCGGGCATTCCTATCATCCTTGGGGGAAACATTTTTAATATTGTTACTGTCATCTAGCATATTAACTACCTCTCTCTGCTAAGGCATCTACATGTTTCATGTCGTCTATGTATTTATTCATTGTTGATAAAAATATTCAATGGGACACACTCAAGGCAGAATAAACTCAGACACAGTACTGAAGACTTTCCTAAATTGTTTCACCCTCTATTAACCTACCAAATTAAATTATCCTCAAATCCACATTTCTTCATCAAATCCACAGGGAGATTACAAGAGACCTTTCAAATGCTTTGCTGTGATAAGTATATGTTCTAAGCCTTTGGCTGCAAACGATAGAAAATCTTAACTCAATTGCCTTGAACAGTGAAAAATATGTGCTATCTTCCATAGTGAGTCCAGAGGTAAAGCAGCTCCAATGGGTTAATCAATGACATGAAGGATCTGCGTTCTTGCCGTTTTTACAGTCTGCTATTCTTAGTATACTGGCTCCTCTTTAGGATAGTGTTCTTGGCACAAGATAGCTGCAGGAGTTCCGGGCATTGCATCCAGAAAAACATTATTTAGTATAACAAGTCATCCTTTTTTCTGTGTCTTTTTGTTCTTCAGGTCACTGAAGAAGGCTCCATAATAGATTCTATCTTATATTTCATTGATCAGAATTGTACCACATACCTGCTTTCTAAGCTGGTCACTGGCCGAGGGGTTCCTGTGATTGGCACAGACATCAGCATTTGCTCCTCAGCTAGGAATTAGAATATCCTTTCTAAGCACTTGACCACAGGAAGTAGCATAGACAAGTTAATGAGTACAAAACAGGGATCTTCCAGGCAGGGAAAAGTTTAGGGACCAATGGATTTGGGAGATAAGTAATCGGGCTTGCTGTGCCTAAGGCATTGCTTGTTCTCAAACATGAACAAATGATGCACCTGCTCTATAACGTGATGTGTTTTGCACAGCATATGTTATATCATTACTTCCCAGAAACAATAGTTCTTTCTAGTAGAAAATAGGATGTTTCTGCCACATGTCAAAAGCAATAAATATAAAAATTTTTTAGAGATCATATTTCTGAGTTTTTCCACTATTATTTCTTTACTTATTAAGTTGTCTGTTAGTGATTGACAGTAGGTGAATGGCGATGGCTATCACAGTTTTTTTAAGTATAGTAGGCAGGCTATGTGTATAGATTTTTTTTTTATGATTTCAGCATTAATTCCTTTGGTACTATGGAGAAGTACAGGCCCATTGCATTTTAGTAGCAGTAGCTACTACACTGAGATATTTATACATATTATCAATTATTTCAGTTTCTGCTTCTTTTTATTAGTACAGTTTTTATACATGTCCAGGATTTAATTTTGCTAAAGGGCTTATACTGGGAACACAAGTGTGCACATTGAAATATTTGCAATGTTAAAATTTGGGACTACAAAGCCTTATATAAAAAACAAGAACAAAACAAAACAAAGAACTCCAGACAAATAAACCAAAAAACAAAGGCACCTTTTAAGTGTGGAATTTCAGACATCAATGAGTAGAGATGAGACTGGTCTTGACCCTTCAAAATTTATGCCACCTAGGAAGCTTCTTCCTTCACTCACTGGGTAAGGACGAACTTGTTTTGTATAATTACACACTGGCCAAAAAAGGCCAAGATTATCCAGGGAACATTGGGGCACCACTTTGGTGTCTCCTCCAAATTTTGAAAAAATAATCCTGCATTTAGAAAGTCAATTTCTTTTGTTTTTATTTTTGTGGTAATGGAAATGAAAAAGCCAGCATCCAAGTGATTTCTACCCTCTCGTTGGAACTTGAATGCTTGCTGATTGCTGTGAGCTGAATTCTATTTTATTTACCTAGCATTACTGGCGTTACTAGGAAACCATTCTTCATAGTTTAGCGTTTTATTGTGAAAAATAAAATGTCCAATTATTGCAAAGGTATCTCGATGTGATTTAGCCTTTTTTATGTTTAAAGCCTCTGCATGTTGTTCTGAAAGTTATTTTATGATGAATTAGGTGACACCTATTTAATTCCTTTTCAAAATTATTTGTATCAGCCTCCTGAAGCTGATTTCTATTTTACACCTTTGCCAATTTATCTGTAATTTTCAAAATATTTGCAAAGCTGTTCCAGAATTGAGGAACTTCTCTAGTGAGTCCATGGATGGTGTTAAGGTCACTGTTATATTTCTGTCTACTTGCTACTTTGGAGCTGTTTGGTTTAAGCCCTAAGTAAATTTCTTCGATGAAAACTGTGTGGACCCTGAAACATTCACTGTGTTAACTGCGATTTTTATCTGTTGTATCTACTTTGTAATGACTTATTATTTGTACAATACAGTATACCTTTGGGAAACTACATTATAAGTATGTATGGATTTTCATATCTCTGTTGAAACTTCCCATCATATAGCAGATAAATTTACCTCTCATTTTCCAAATCTACTCTTCAGAGTGTTCGGAGGATAAAACTACTGGTACGGTAACAACAATGACGGTGATATCTTAGATTTCCATTTGTTCTTTCCAATGAGTTATCTCACTTGATGTTGTACTTAACGTAACGCTACATGATATGTGATAAGACGCTATTATTCCCATTTTCATAAGTAAGAAAATGGATATTCAGACAAGTTAAGTGAAGTATACAACATCAGACAGCTGGTTAAGTGGTGGTACTGGGACTTGAACTTAGTTTTTCTGACTCTAAATCCATCACTGCTTTCTGTCTACTTACGGAAAACTATTACTGTGTGTTTAATGTATGTGCTTGCTTTTCTGAATAGTGGTGAAAATGTTTTTTGTTGCACAGATTACATCTGAAAGATTCATTCTCAAGTGTGACAACTGAAATAGATTCAATTCAAATGTTTATTGGAATTGGGTGCCTACAACATGCCTGGCTCTGTATTAGGCTCTTTTGTATATATTTCACCTGTATTATTGCATTTAGTATTCTTAAAGTATCTTCCGGTTTCATTCCAACTCTAGGATTGCTTCATTAGTGAGTGTCGCCCCTATCGAAGACACGTTTGTAGAGGCTCTAACTTCTCCACATGATAAAGTCAGTCTTGCCGAGAGCCGGCTCAATAGCCGTGGCCCCTGAATGATCAGGCCAGGAACCCACAGAACAGTCCCTGAGCAGGATTGATTGGCATGAAGAAATGAGAAATGAAAGAAATGGCATAGACACCAAAGTTGGGATTAGGAGGGTCACTGACTGCGGATGGTAGACAGGACACATTTTATTAAAAGATATAGTGCTTATATAGAGAGCAAGTTCCTCTTTTACCAGGAATAAATCTTATCTAAGGGTTTTGGGGAAGGAGGAACCAATGTTCCTGACTTAGGAGTTTGGAGGTGAGATAATGTCTTGGCAATAGGTTACATGATCATACAGCATAAACTAATAATATATTTTAAGGAAAGTGAAACTTAAAGCAAATAGCAACTGTCAGCCAGTCCATGATGGAAAGGTCCCAAGAGTTCATAAGTCCATGGTAGGACGTCTCGAAGTTCATAAGTCCATAGACAATAACATCTGAGGGTCTGGTGGTTGTGGTTTAGGAGTTTCGGCTTTTCCAAGGCACAGGAGGTAAGCTAGGCATTGTTGGGTTACTGATTTTAGCAGTTCCCTTTTTCGCTATTCAGCTAACAAGCAGCTCTACAGTCTTTTTCTCAGCACACAGAACTTGGGGGTCTTTAGCCACCTGTCATTCTCCACCTGCAGTCAACCTAGGGTCTCAGTACTCTGAGACAGCTCCCAACACAGTCTTTAATGTTTATTCTGCCTAAAAGTTAGGCCAGGAGCTCTAAATTTGTAATTTAAATGATGCTTTTGAAGAATTCTATTATGATTTATAGATAGACTTTTGTTTTTCTGTAAACTTGCATTAGCAATTTCTTTTCTTTTTTTTAATTGGGGAATTGGGGAAGGGGAACAGACAAGTTGCTGTCCTTTTGTTCTTCCATCTAGTTGTGGAGGATGTCGCTTCACTGGCCCATGTTGACATTATTGTTGCGCTCTTCCCTGGTGAGGTAGATTCGTCACCGGCCACTAGACGGCTGCTCACGGTGGGTCTTGGAAGCTCATGCTGGCTTCCGGCTGCTCACGCTGGTTGCCAGCCACTCACGGTAGCTCAAGGCAGCCCACTGCAGCCTCACTGCAGCCTCACTGCAGCCTACGCCGTCGCCCGCGACTCACAGCAGCCCAGCTCCAGGTAGAGCTGTTGTTCACCTTCTTAGCTGTGGAGGGTGCAGCATAACTGGCCCTCATGTGGGATCTGAACCTGGGTCTTGCTGCTCAGATCTGGTGTCCCAAGCCAGCTCTTAACCAATGCACCACTCGGCCAGCCTGCATTAGTAATTTTTTAAATTCTAGTTTCTGTGTTTGGAATTTTATCAATCATTTAAAAATAATCTGTTTGCAATGGAAGTTCACAGTGGTATTGAACACTTACATATCAGTCTATGAATACAGACCTGGAATGAGCTTGATTTGGTTATCTGGCTTTTGTTTGTCTATTTATATGGAAAGAGGCATTGATTTTCAAAATTAAACACAATGATAGTGTCTTTCCCAAAGGGTTAAGGTGATTGTGATTAAGACCACTTTTCAGCCTATTAGCATATATCAGCTGTAGAAGCACACTAAAATCTTGCAAGTGTATTAAGATTTTGAATTTGATTCTCTGTTGCTGGGCTACTGAGGCATGAAAAACAGAGTCAGGGATTTAGAACCTTTAGCATCAGGAAAGGTAGCCAGCAGGAATGAAAACATTAAAGAAAATTTTTTCAACAGTAATAATAAGAAGTTATTGACTCACCATAAGTAGCCCCATTAGCTATCTGAAAAGGGGTGCTATTATAATCCTCTGCCAGTTCAGGCATGTGTGTGTGTGTGTGTGTGTGTGTGTGTGTGTGTGTGTGTGTGTAATGGATAGCAAATAGTATGATTTGACTCCCAATAAGTAGATCCCGTAGGAAACTATTATCTGCCCATTTGCAGCATTGTGGCTGCAGATACATAGACCTTGACCAAGCAATGCAAACAACAGAACAAAGGGAGTGATAGGGCAAGAGTATGCTAATCATAGTTGTAATGTTTTCCCAGGAAATGGGATGGAGAAGACTTCATCCCATAGTTATTGAATGCCTATAATTTATTTAATTAGTGGAACAAATATTTCTGAGTACCTCTTGGCTACCAGTCACTCAACTTGGGAAAAACAATAACAAATAATAAATGTCTTCTGATCTCAAGGACATTTTAGTTTGGTGTGGGAAAGACAGACACAAAAAATAAAATAAAGTATAAATAAATATAATACAATATTTTAAAAAATCACCATTACCAAGTCAGGTTATTTCAGGAATGAAAGAAAGATTCAGTAGTTGAAAATATTTTATTCAAGAGATTAAGAGATCAAAAGACAAAAAAACATATGATCATCTTCACTGATGCTAAAAAGGCATTTCATAAAAATCTGAAATTTATTCTTGATGAAATATCTTTGTAAAATAGAATTAGATAGATACTTTAACCTCATAAAATACACATATATCAATGGTAACTCCATCATTATGCTTAATTGCAAACATTAGAAGCATTCCCACTAAAGTCAGGAATAAACTAAGAATCTTCACAATCATCATTATTATACATAATTGTTCTGGGTGGTTCTACCAATGCAATAAGGCAAGAAAAAGACAGAATATGGTAGAAAGGATACTATGACACTTTCCAGGCCCAAGCCTTAAAAAACTAGCAACTTCCCCTTTCTCTCTCTTGGATGCTTACTCTTGGCACCTCACCATGAGGAAGCCTAAGCCAACTGCCGCAAGGCGCACACGGACAGGCCCACAGCCCCAGATGAGCTCTGAAACAATGGCCAACACTAACTTGCCACCTTGAAAGTGGACCCTTCAGGATCCAGTCAAACAGCACCAAATGATGCTAATGATGAAAATGAGCTCTCTTCTGAGCTCTGTCCCAGCTGAAAATTTGTGAGCAGAGCTAATATTTGCTGTTGTTTTAAGCCACCAAGCTTCAGAGTAGTTTACTAAGATTGCGATGGATAATCAGAACAAGTTTGGGCACCTAGAAGTTGGGTGCTGCGGTAACAAAACTTTAAAACACATGGCGTTAGCTTTGGGACTGGGCTGCAGTCAGAAGCTGAAAGGGTCTTGACAGAATTGTCAGTACCGGTACACCACAAGCAATACTACAACCCCCACAACACATGAGTTGGCATCCAAAACCATTTGGACAGACTCCTAAAATATGAGATTCTTCGTCCCTGCCAGTCACCTTGGAATACACCTCTGCTTCCAGTCCAAAAGCCTGGTACTGAAGATTACCATCTGGTGCAGGACCTGAGAGCAGTAAACCAAGCAACGGTTACTCTACACCCAGTTGTTCCCAATCTATTACTCTTCTGGGCCTCAACCCAGCTGAAGCAACCCACTTCACATGCCTTTACCTCAAGGACACCTTCTTCTGTATTCGTCTGGCCCTGCATAGCCAGCTACTCTTTGCCTTCCAGTGGGAAAACCCTGAAAATGGGGACAAAGGCCTGCTAACATGGACAAGGCTACCACAGGGCTTCAAGAACTACCCAACCATTTTCGGGGCTGCCTTGGCTTCAGACCTAAAGCCCTTTTCCAGCCAGCCAAACCAGTTGTGTACTGTTCCAATATGTAGATGACCTCTTACTAGCCGGGAAGAGATATGATGACTGCATGCAGGGTACATATCACATACTTAAACTTTTGTGGGAAGCAGGCTACAGGGTCTCCAAGAAAAAGGCTCAAATATGCCAACAAAGGGCCAAATATCTTGGTTTCCACCTGTCACAAGGACAACGCCAGCTCGGCCCAGAAAGGAAACAGGCAGTATGTACCATCCCGGTCCCCACCACTCGGAAAGAGGTCCACGATTTCTTAGGGGCAGCAGGCTTCTGTAGGACCTGGATCCCCAACTTCTCCACTATGGCCAAACCCCTTTACGAAGCCACAGAGGGGGATGAACGTGAACCTTTTCTGTGGGTGTCTCCACAACAAAAAGCTTTTAGTGAGCTTAAATGAGCTCTCTTTCATGCCCCTGGCCTAGGACTCGGACATCACCAAGCCTTTCTTCCTCTACGTACATGAATGCATGGGAATTGCAATAGGGGTCCTTACCCAATGGCTAGGGGATTGGCACCAGCCGGTAGCTTACCTCTCAAAACAACTTGACTCAGTGGCATTAGGATGGCCGCCTTGCCTGAGGGCACTCGCAGAAACGGTCCTCCTCATGTCAGAGGCTGACAAGCTGACCCTGGGTCAGGAATTAACTGTCTGGGCTCCACACTCAGTTCGAGCCCTGTTAGATCATAAAGGAACAATTGGCTTACTAACCCCCGGATTGCCAAGTACCAAGGGCTACTGTGTGAAAACCCATGAGTCTGCCTTGAGATAGTACGGACCTTAAATCTGGCCACTTTACTACCTGTAGGGCCTGGGCCCCCAGACCATGACTGCATCAAAGTCATGGACAAAGTGTTCTCCAGTAGGCTGGACCTGACTGAACAACCTCTTACGGACCCCAATGTAGAATACTACACTGATGGTAACAGCTACGTCCAGGGAAATAGACGGTTGGCTGGATATGCTGTGGTAACTCTACACACCACCATGGAAGCGAAACCCCTCCCACTGGGGACATCAGCACAAAATGAGGATCTCGTCGCCCTGACTCAGGCCCTTCAGCTAGCAGCTGGGGTAAGAGCCAATATTTATACTGATTCTAAGTATGTTTTCAGTACCCTCCATATTCATGGGGCTTTATACAAAGAAAAGGGATTAATCAATTCAGGAGGGAAGGAAACTAAATATGGAAAAGAGATTCTAGATCTCCTAGAAGCAGTATGGGCACCCAAAAGGGTGGCAGTCATATACTGCAGGGGCCACCAAAAGGGGCCATGGCCTGGGGCAATCACAAGGTGGACCAAGCAGCCAAGTTAGCTCCAGCCAAAGAAACCCTTGAATCTCCAATATTAACAGCCTCCCTCTTTCCCAACCCTTTAGCTGAATGGGATCCCAAATATTCCCACCAAGAAGGGGCCTGGTTCAAGACTGAAGGAGGAAGCCGTCTCCATAACAGATGGTGGAAATTTCGAGTCATACCAGGGAACCTAGCCCTTTCGTCAAGCAGTTCCACCAATAACCCACTTTGGTTGGAATGCCCTAGAATTGACCCTCAATAGGTACTTCTACATACCCCGACTCTCCAGTATTTCATGAATTGTCTGTGAACAGTGCCTTGTTTGTGCTCGCAACAACCCACATCAAGGACCGGTCCTACCCCCAGTAGTCCAATATACTGGCAGCGCCCCATTTGAAGATCTTACAATAGATTTCACTGAGATGCCATGCTCCAGGAGTCTTAGATATCTCTTAGTTTGTATGCATCTACTCAGGGTGGGTGGAAGTCTTCCCCACCTGGACAGAAAAGGCACAGGAAGTTGCCCGGCTATTGCTATAGGAAATAATCCCTCACTTTGGGCTGCCACTCTCAATAGGCTCTGACAATGGTCCCACTTTTGTAGCCGAAGTAATCCAGCTCCTAGCCAAGCTCCTCTGCATCACTATGTAGAAGCTACATACTGTCTACCGCCCACAGAGCTCAGGACAAGTAAAACGCATGAATCGGACCCTCAAGTCCCACCTGAAGTCACTGTGCCAAGAGACACACCTCCATTGGGACAAGGCCCTTTCAATAGCGTTCCTGAGGATACGCTCAGCTCCTACTAAGAAGATGGGCCTTTCCCCTTATGAGGTCATATATGGAAGGCCACCTCCACTCATTAGAGGCCTCCTAGAGGACTTTACAGGAATAGGAGACCTAACCTTAGGACAACAGCTTGAGGCATTAGGGTCTACCCTACAGAACCTCAACCAATGGGTACAGTAGAGGCTCCCCATTAGCTTAACAACTGAAGGTCATCCCTTTCAGCCTGGGGATTCAGTTTGGGTTAAGGAATGGAACCTCCAGTCCCTTAAAAGCCCTGTGGAGGGGCCCCTTTACTGTCATTTTGTCTACCCCCATGGCAGTTAAGGTTGCAAAGATCACCCCATGGATACACCACAGCAGATTGAAACCTGCAGCTGCTAACTGGGACTGCACCTCTGAGCCCTCTGAGCCCCTCAAGATCACTCTCCGGAGGAAGATGGCCAGCGATGTTACCGGTCCTTAGGAGGAGATCACCAGCCCTGCTTTGGTCACACCGGAAGCTGACCAATCTACACGTGCCTGAAGCTTGAGGAATTCTTCCTTACGAGATGCTTATCCCAAGGACTCTAATCCTTACCCTCATCCTTTTCTTCCCAGTCAGGAATGGTATCACTACCTCATGCCCTAAATCATGCTTCCAGTCCTTTCAGCTGGGAACATCTCAGGTAGCCTTTGTCTCCTACACATACATGCTGGCCCAATGCTATCAGGGTAGAACTCCTCAGGCCTGTACCTATGTAGACAGATCCTACTGGTCCTGCCCCATTCCTCCATGATCAATAGCCGGCTACAATTGCCCAGGAGTTAAAAGGGCTAATCAGGTCGTCTGTTGGACCCACCAAACCCACATCGGATACTCTGATGGGGGAGGTGTCCAAGATCAGGCCAGAAAGGAGGCAATACAGAAGACGGTTAAATGGCTTATCAAACAGACTGCCACAAAACCTCCCTCCCATCGACAGGTCCCAGGGCCCCAACTATATGGACAACTCAAGGCTAAATTGGGTAAAACCTTGAGTTTTCCAACTCTAGGAGAAAACCTCTTTATTGACTTCACCAAACGCATAGCCCAGGAACTTAATGTCACAGGGTGCTGGGTGTGTGGAGGAACACTCATGAGTGAAGATTGACAATGGAAGGGAACTAGCCTAACTGTTCTTGACCTCCTCTAATAGAACCGCACCACAATCTGGCCTTCACAGAAACAGCCCTTAGGGTGGGTACTTTCCTCCAAAGTAATTGGAGAAGAACGTCTCAGCCGGACAGGCACACCCTACACGCAATGCGTGGGAGACACTCCTTGCAGGAGAGTCCAGCACCTAACTGGCTCATCTCTCAGCTGGTGGCCAAAAGCCCCGACCTGATATTGGAGTCCTATCATCAATTCTACCTCATGTTCCCTCTTAGATACTAGCTCCTCCATTGCCAACTGCACCTTTCCTAATGGCACTGGTAACCCCTTCCATGCACTCCTGGCCCTTAGTACTATATGGGATAACTTAAACTCCACCCTGAGCACCCACTGGGTGGCACCTGATGGCTTATTCTGGATCTGCAGCAAACGAGCATACTCCCATCTCCCCTCCAACTGGACCAGGAGCTGTACCCTTGGTATAATCCAGCCTGGTTTCTTCCTCCTTCCTAACCAAACTGGCCAAGAGCCAGGTGTCCCCTTATAACAGGATTTGCAGATAAAGCCCAAGAGGTCCCTCGATATGGGGGGGCATCAAACCTGGGGGGAAGATGAATGGCCTCCCCAGCAGATCATCCAACATTATAGCCCAGCTACTTGGGCTCAAGATGGGAGTTGGGGATACCGTACCCCCATGTACATGCTCAACCATATTATCAGATTACAGGTTGTTCTAGAAATAATTACCAATGAAATTGCAACAGCTTTAGAGCTCCTTGCTACCCAACAGACCCAGATGCAGGCTGCTATTTATCAAAACCGCCTAGCACTAGACTACTTACTAGCTGAAGAAGGTGGTGTCTGTGGCAAATTTAATCAGTCAGACTGTAGTCTACAAATTGATGACACTGGCAAAGCTGTCTCTGCTATTGCCACAAATATGAGAAAACTTGCCCGTGTCCCAGTTCAAAAATGGTCAGGATGGGACTCCAAGAGCCTATCTGAAGGATGGTTCTCCACCCTCGAGGGATTTAAAATGTTAATTGGAATCGTCCTCCTGCTCCTTGGGGCATGCCTCCTTTCCCCCTGCATCCTCCTCCTTGTCATTCGCTCTACCTCTTCCCTCATAGAGACCATTGTAGAACGTAAGACTGCCGCTAAGGTCCTCATGTTATGGAGGTACCAACCCCTAGGCCAGCAGCCTGTCGAAGGAGATGATGCTCTCTAACCCATGTATGGGTTCGAGCATCAAAGCGGGGAATGTGGCAGAGGTCCCTAGACAAAGGCTTTCCTGGACCACGTGGTCATTAAGGATTCCACGCTGTAGCAGGGAGCTTCAGACAAAGATTCCTAGACTGCATGGCCATGAAGACTTCCGTGTTTAATATTTCTGAATTCCTACCTCACCCGGGAGCCAGTCAGGAACTGGCACAATGGCCACATGTCCTAATAATAAATCTTAGCTGCCAACTTGGAAACCTCAGGGTACATAGCCCCAAGTCCCGCCCAGATCGGGGCTCAGCCTCTGGATATAAATCTGCTGAGCCTGTGCCAACATCAACAAATGTTGCTTCCCGAGCCTTGGTGTCCTGTCTCTCTGTCCGAATAGCCCACAACAATAGCATTACATATTGTATTCTTACAATAGAGTAAGCTAGAGAAAAGAAAATGTTATTAAAATCATAAGGAAGAGAAAATACATTTACAGGACTTATTGAAAAAAAAAAACATGTCTAAGTGGACCCATGTTGTTCAAGGTTCAACTGCAGTGTCATTTGTAAGATCCTATTTTATACCTTAAAAAGCCTATTAAAATAAGCAGGTCAGCTATTGCTGTAGGACCCCATTTTAAGATAAGCAGATCAGGAAGATAAAATGACAGGCACAAGCTGCGCAATTACCTAAGGGCAGAGGCAGTGCTGTTTTGGCTTCTTTAATCCTGACTCCACAGAGAGTGGTCCCACAGTGGGCGGTAATTCAACACCTGCTCCCTTTGCACAGAGGCAGGCAGTCTGAGGGCCAGGCATGGCGCCTTCTTCCTGCCACTTGGTATTTCTCTTCCAGGACACACATTCTGGGAGACACAACATGGTGGTAGTATTGACCTGTTTTTCTTTCCTTTCCTCTCTATATTCTGAGCGCCGCTCCAAATAAATGTTTCAAGTCTGGAGGTCTGGTGTTTGCTGCAAGAACTTCAATATTTAATGAGTTTGAACACTGAGAAGCTGATAAGAAACACATCCCATTGTTGCTGTTAGATTGCTCTTATACTGTTTGCCAAACATTTGTACTTAAAGGTGAATCCTAGATACAATTCGCTGGTCCAATTATCTGTGATGTTTCTTTTCTAAATAGGAGGAACCCATGGAGGAGGATAGCAATCACTGGTATGGGCTTTAAAGAAGCCACCCTGTGCAGGGCACATGCTTCTTTAAGATAGCTGCAAGAAGGCAACAGCACACTTTCTTTTCACCTCTGAGGTGATGTAAATATGGTAATAATTATTCAAGATTTTTCCCCATAGAGGAAGATATTGAGACATTTGAAATAATGAAGGCTAAGAGGTAATCTCTTGAGCTTTGGATAATCAGGAAACAATAAGACACTTTCTGAACTCTGTTAATCTCTTCAGTTTTCTCTTCTACTTGAGGATGGGGCCACTGCTGCTTCTCCAGGCCCCTGACTTCCCAGGGTGTCCCCATCCTGCAGAGCATTTTCCTCCAGTAAACACTGGATCACCTATGAAGTTACTTTTTTATCATTTTAAAAATCAAAATCGAGAACCATATGATTTCACTGATATGTGGGCTATAAAACTGAAAGCAACAAAGGAACAAGACAAACAAATGAAGAAACAAAAACTCATAGATACAGACAACAGTTTAGTAGTTACCAGACAGTAAGGGGGTTGGGGGGGGTGGTAGATGAGGGTAAACGGGGTCAAATACATGGTGATGGAAGGAGAACTGACTCTGGGTGGTGAACACACAATGTGGCATATAGATGATGTATTACGGAATTGTACAGTTGAAACCTATGTAATTTTACTAACCATTGTCCCCTCAATAAATTTTAATAATGAAAAAAATAATTTTAAAAAATCAAAATTGAACATTGAATCTCATGGTTGGCAGCCTTCTATCTTAAAAAAGCAGCACCAGCCTATCTGAGGCATGGGTGAGCAGAGCTCTGGCCTCAGGACAATGAAAATACAGCAGAAACAGGAACACTAGGCCTTGCAAGAGAGGCCTATGCGGTGTATGCAGCCACCACAGACTGCCAAGTGAAATAATGGCATCCATGTGAGAGCACGTTGTCAACTACAAATATGAGCCCTTAAGTGGGACTCAATAAGGTGTTCTAGGTCAACTCTGACATATGTTGGTATTGCAATGCAGATTGAATATGAGGACCAATCACCACCAGTGATGTCAAATAGATTAAATGATGTAAATCAGTGGCATTTGCCAAAAAGGCACTAAGCCATTCTAAGTGTATTTATTCAAGTAAAACTTCTATAAAGGACCTCAATCCCAAGGCAAATTTGTGAAATAGATTCCTTGTTCATATTTTGCAAAGAAGGTGAGATGAAGAGACTACACTAGTGATTTCATCTCCTGCTGCCTGGCCCCTTAAAATGGACATACTACTTGTGTGACCACATTCCCCTGGCTACAAGTATTGGTCCAATGTGAACCCTGGCTCAGAACTGGTCCACTCCTTGCTTTCCTGTGACCCAACACTCGAGTGGATGGTCTGACCAGAAAAGATATGATACCACAATCTGATAGTCCCTCTCTCTTGGAAATCAACAAATTCAGCAGGAAGTCACAAACTTAAAGATCTATAGGCATAATGAGGAGGCTGCCATTTGCAGTCATGTTTAAGAAGGGTAAGTAGAGGAAACTGAACACTAGAAAAGAAAATGACAGAAGCATTCTAAGAAGCACAGAAGTGGTGAGAGAAATGGAGACTAGAAAGTGACTGTTCCCCAAAGTTACCTTGGATTCTACCCAGCCTTTGGCCTGGGGGCTTTTTCTTGGCTTTCCATTGATACTTTACTATTTTAAAATAAATTATCTTTTATCCTTAAGAAAGTTTGATATATTTTTTTTTATGTATAAGGGACTTAAATGGAAGAGAGAGCTTATTGCTGTAGATTATACAGCTAATAACTGGGACAAAAATCAGGCCGACATGACCTTTAAGATCTCTCCCAGCACTAAGTTCAGTCTTTTCTCCCATGGAATGTTTTTCAATATTTACTAGGATCCCCCTGAAAGTCTCAAAGAATGGGTCAGATTTTGTGGATTCCAAACAACATGGCACTCCATTGAAAGGGAGAGCTTGAGGCAACTTTGAAATTAATTCAAGTAGTCAGCCACCTAACTTTGTTAAGGAGATGTTTTAAGGTAAGCATAATTTAGATAAATGCCTTAAAGAAACATTGTAAATTATTACTTGGAGAGCTTTATACTCTCCTTCGATAGATAGCCCATATCTTCATTGTAGCAGCTGTGCTTTTTTTAGAGATACTATGCCTGCAGTAACTATTCATGTATAACATCATAGGCTCTTGTATCACTTTTGTTGTAATGTAATCCAGTTCGTGTGTATTCTATTTTACAATTAACTTGGGGAAACAAGGAGCAGATGAACCACAGGAATGCATTAAATCTATAAGATATTTTTCATCTTCAAGAAATTTATCTGAAGTTCATTTCTTTTGATTTCTGACATATTTGAATCAAAGATTTGAGGATACTAACGTCACTGTCAGTTATTGCCAGGGAATGTGTTTAGAAATATTTTTCAATTTGGTAATCACAAAAGAAATTTGACATACATTTAAAAACTGTCAGTTTATCATTTTGTAGTTATCACCAAGGATAAAATACATCATATTTTTAAATGGCAGAGTGTGTTATAAAAATCAATTTTGCTGTTGTCTTCTGGGTATTACAAATACAAAGACCACATTAAAGTAAAGGATTTATATAATCTTTTGAAAAAAATTCTGGGATAAACCAGATATATGAAATTGTATAATACATACATCAGATATGCGACTATGGGGTTTTGTGATGAGTGGTAGAATCATTCTATTATAATGTCTAATCACCTCTCACACCTTTCCATTCATTATTTTGAAAATGGTGTGATCTGTTGTGCAGATCTGTTGGCTTAGGAATCACAGCGTCTACATTCTCCTGTGTGCACACAACAAGTTTCTTCATGGATGTCTAGAAACATTAAATTAAAATTCAATATATTAAATGGAATTGTACTTGAATTAAAAAAAAAGAAATTGAAGTAAAACTTAAGAATTTTTCTACTTCCAGTAAATGTTTCCTCTTTTTTACTAACAAGTGTTTCCTAAGAGATTCTTCTGTCCTCTGGTCCAAGACAGAGGACTAAACATTCCTTTGCTCATGTCTCTCACTACCTTCAAAGGAGATGCTATGCAAAACATATAAAAGAAATAGAGTCATTATAGAAAGTAAAGACGGTGATGTAGGATGGGACAGCAGCAAATCAGGCAATTTGGTGGAGAATTTCTGCAATATTGAAAAGAGATGCAGTTATACTGAGGGATAAACTAGACTGGAGGGCACTTCATCCCACGTATGCACAGAACTGTGTAGTGGAGAATTATCCCTGTGGGGAAGAATGGTTCCTCCCTCGAAGACTTGGAGACAGCGTATAGACAGAGCAAAGGTGCAAGAAGAAACCACTGAAATGATTAGTTGGAGGGACATCTTCAGAAGAGATGTGCTCGTCTTGCCTCTTCCAGGTTCCTTCCTGATTTCCTCCATCGTAAATATACAGGCAGAGTTCATGGACTCACGGGTTCATCCTCAGACTGAACTCAGGTGACAGCACTTTAAGGAAATTGACTGCTCCATTGAGGTGTAGGATTGGTGTAAGTACACAGGAGATAGCTCATCACCTTATCCTGATGACAGAGGCTGTGCCAGCTGTGGTGGGTGTGGGTGTAGTCCAAGTGTGAATGTCTGCTGTTTGTCTCCAAGTGCCTTCATGAGAGACTTGCTTGCAGACAGCCCTCCCATTAGGGGAAACAGACCTTTGTACTTGCACAGGATAGTATCTCAGCTGCCTTCATTCATCAATATGAGAGGATATCTTAGGACTATCAGATATTTGAACAAATACATGACACAAAGGAGAAGCAGCAACAACACGTGTCCCCCCACCCAAAATAAAACCCAGACAAATCTTTGACAAAGAATAATTTAAAAACTCATTTATTCCATATTTGATCAACAAGTGTTTGCTAAATATTCAGTGTGTTCCCAGTACTGTTGTAGGCAATTGGGCATATCAGTGACTAAAACAAAGACCTGCTTCATGGAGCTTACATCCTAATAGCTAGAGAAGCAGCCAACAAATAAATAATGAACATAATAAATATGTGATTTATGTAAGATGATAATAGAACACATAAAGCAGTATAAAAAGGATAAAAGTGTCAGAGTGGGATTTAATAAATTCTAGTTTTAAATAGAGTAGTCAGGGCAGGTATTATCGAGAAGATGCCATTTGAGGAAAGAATTGAAGCTAGTGAGGGCATTAGTTAAAATGAAAGAGCTTTCCAGGAAGAGGGGACAGCCAGTGCAAAGACTTGATATGGGAGCATTCTAGCACCTTTCATGTGCATCACTCTGGTCACCGCAAAGGACTGAAGCATAGTAACAGGACAGGAAGGAGATCACCCAGGCCAGGTCTTATAAGCCTTTGTAGGCCACTGTAAGATCTTTGGCTTTTACACTGAGTGAAATGGGGCGCCTTTGCAGGAAAAGGAGCAAGCAAATAACATGACCCGATTTCAAATGTAAAAGGATCACTCTGGCTGCTGTGGGGACGGGCAGGCAAATGTGGAAGCTGGAGGCCAGATCAGGGACCATTGCTGAAATCGAGGTGAGACATGAGGGTGAATTGGACTAGGGTGTTAAAAGTGGGGATGGTGAGAAGTGGTTGTATTTAGAGCATATTTTGGAAGCAGAGAGGCAACAAAATCACATCCTTCTTAAGAGGCTACAGTGATCTGATGGAGGAAGTCCAAATTCAGTAACCAGGTGACATGAGCTAACAGAAAACTGAAAAAAATCTTTATCAAAAATATAATGAGAACCCTCAAAGTAATGCAATAAATCATAGAAAAAGCTTTTCTGAAAATAGAAAACCTTCATAATTTTCAAAATTAAAAACTTACTAGATGAACTGAAATAGAGACTATTCATTGCTGAGATACCTGGAAAATAAATGAAAAACATATCTTACTATGTGGAGAAAAAAACACAGAGATATAAATTAGGAGAGAAATATGTAGACTTGGAAGATAGTTTCAGGAAGACTAATTTGTCAATAACAGGGCTTCCAAATGGTGGAAAATTTATAGATGTGGTGAAGGTGGAGGAGTAAAATTAAATAAGTTCTTAGAAGAAAATTTTCCTGAGCTTAAAAAAAAAAACAGTGAGAAAAAGATGATATATATTAAAAAGATTTACAAGACCCAGGCAAAGAAAAAAAAAAGCCACACACCTGGACATATCTTGATAAAATTTCTGAATTCTAAGAATCATCAGAAAATCTTTTAAATTTCTAGATTCAAAGAAAGGAAGACTAACGTCATATTTTCATTTGCTACACTGAGATATGAAAGGCAGTCTTTGAGAGAATTGGGATGCTTTATATACAATGATAATATATTGTGGACAAATAGAAGGTATTCCTTTCATGTACACTATTTGAAGAAGATAGTTAAAAAAGGAAATAACCAAAAAGAAAAAAAAAGAATGGATTCCATTTAATGGATTGTGTGATTAAGAAAAACTGGAAGAGGGCCTGCTGAGTGGCTCATTGGTTAAGAGTTGGCTTAGGACGCCAGCTCTGAGCAGCAGGGCCCTGGTTTGGATCCCACATTAGTGCCAGTGATGCTGCGCCCTCTACAGCTAAGATGGTGAACAACAGCTCTACCTGGAGCTGGGCTTCCATGAGTCGCTGGCAACAGCATAGGCTGCAGCAGGGCTGCAGTGGGCTGCCATAAGCTATCATGAGTAGCTGGCAGCCAGCGTGTTTCCAAGAGCTGCTATGAGTGACTGTCCAGTGACTGGTGACCAATCTGCCTCACTTGGGAAGAGCGCAATGATAATACCAACATGGGCCAGTGAAGCGACGTCCTCCACAACTAGACTGAAGAACAAAAGGACAGCAACTTCTTTGTTCTACTTCCCTGATTCCCCAATGCTGTTCCCCTCCCCCAATTCCCCAATAAAATCTTTAAAAAAAAAAAGAAAAACAGGAAGATATTAGTGATGTACTAATGAAGGTAAATATTTCTTCTCTAAACAAAAACAAAAAGGTAAATTAACTAACTTCCTTCCTTCTTTCCTTCCTTCCTTCATTCCTTCCTTTCTTCCTTCCTTCCTTCCTTCCTTCCATCCTCC
Source organism: Hipposideros armiger (assembly GCF_001890085.2). Taxonomy (NCBI): domain Eukaryota; kingdom Metazoa; phylum Chordata; class Mammalia; order Chiroptera; family Hipposideridae; genus Hipposideros; species Hipposideros armiger. Next base: position 2,440,684 of record NW_017731548.1, read on the forward strand.
CTTCCTTTCTTCCTGTTTCATCATCTATCTTTCATCTCTCTCTTCTCCTACATCCCCAGCTATCATCTACCTCACTGGGTAATGTTAATATTACTGGAAAATGACAGAGCAAGTGCTAAGTAAACCTCAGAACAGAAGAGACATATAAAGGAAAACTAACTCAAAGCCTAGAGCTGAAATTCTAAACTATCTTGGCAAAACTCAGGAAGAAGTTGAGGGCATGACTAAGGAAAGGGGGTCCGGTTGGGAAGTGAAATCTCAAGTTTTATTTGCAGAGTTAGGGGAATGTTGGCAAATAAAATATCTTGATGAAGGTAATGGTTGTTACATTTTATTGTCATTAGCCAATTTGAAAAGCATTGAATTTCCTAATTAATGTTGGCAGGGAGAAGGGAGGGAATTTAAAAAAATTAAAATGACCCAGAGAACGAAAGTAACAAAGTGGATGAAAGGAAATCACAAAAGTTACAAGTAAAAATATGGAGAGAATGGAAAGTAAAATGAACTGTATAACTTTTAAAGAAAATTGTGAACAAACTGAATTTACCTACCCAAAGATGGGGAGCAATAAATTTAGGACAAAACAGTAATTCCAGCTATATGTATTTTTTTATAAAACCTGCCTAAATCAAAGTAACAAAAAAAAGGTTAAATATAAAATCTGATTAAAAAAATACAACATTTCTGTGTCTTTTAGTGCACCAGAGACTGCCCAGTTGTGCTTAATAGAATTCCTATGAGCAGTTCAGGATACTCCAGCAATAATTTGCATTTAGAGAAGATTCCTGGGTACTAAAGTTTCCATGGGAATTCTGAACATTTCATCTGATCAGAGTACAGGGAGTGACCTGATAATTAGCCAGAGTTTCTAAGGTGAGCAAAGCAAAAGAGAGTTAAACTATCCCATTTTTGTGGGGATCTTCTCTATTATAGAACCAACTAACAGAGAGGACTGTAACTGAGTTAGCACATTTATAGATTGTCTATTATAGTCACAATCATATCAGGTCTTGAATTTGTGATTTTCATAAACTTCCTGGTGATTCAGGAATGTAGTTGGGTTCAGACACAATTCCTCTTGTCTAGTTGCAGCCTATGTTAGGAGCATCCAATACTATTGGGTTGTCGGAAAAGTCATGATGCATGTTTGCAACAGATGGCACTAGTTCATTTCTGGAAGTACTAGAGTTACTTGCTTCTATGTTATTGCTATGTCATTTGACAGCTGACAGTTCCAGCTTCATTCTAAAAATAAATTGAGCGATTTGGTTGAGTTTTGGAGAATTCACAACAAGTTGAAGATGGAAGACCAAACTGTGCATTTTTGCCATATTTTACTGTTTTAATTGCATAAAGGGAAGAACGTGTGTCAAGCTTGTGAAAAGTTGCATAAAGTTATTGTGACAATGCTCTGCAAGAATGTCAGTGCCAATGATGGCTCACGAAATTCCGTGCTGGTGATTTTGATCTCAATGACGCTCCTCAGTCAGAGAGGCCCACAGAGGTTGATGACTATAAAATAAAGGCATTGATCAAGTCAAACCCACATTACACTACACGAGAGATTGCAGATACATTGAACATTCATCATTCAAGCATTCATGACCACCTGAAGAAGCTGGGATATGTAAGTAAGCTCTATATTTGGGTTCCACATGAACTCAAAGAAGCTCATTTGACAGCACATATAAACATCTGCCATATGCTCATTAAACATGAGGAAAACAATTCTTCTTTGAAGTGACTGATAACTGGTGATGAGAAGTGGACTGTTTACAACAATGTGGTGCACAAACGGTCTTGGTCCCAACATGATGATTCGCCTCAAATGACATCGAAAGCAGACATTCATCAGAGGAATGTTATGCTCTCAGTGTGGTGGGATTTTAAAGGTGTGTTTTTCAAGCTCCTACCAAGGAACCATACAGTCAAGTCAAATATGTGCTGTGGGCAATTGAACAGTTTTAACGAATCCATCATTCAGAAACATCCAGAGCTTGTTAATTGTAAAGGAGTTGTGTTCCATCGCAACAACGCGAGACCACACACAAGTTTGATCACCCATCAAAAATTATTGGAGCTTGGATGGGATGTACTGCCACATTCACCATACTCACCTGACCTTGCGCCATCAGACTTCCACTTATTTTGCTCTCTTCAGAACTCCTTGCGAGGTATAATGTTCAATTCAGATGAGGCTTTAGATCAGCACCTTGTTCAGTTTTTCACATATAAAAATAGGTCCTTCTATGAACGAGGAATTACAAAGCTCACTGAAAGATGGCAAAAGGTTATCAAACAAAATGGGCAATATATCATTGATTGATCTTTGTTCTTTATATAAATAAGTGACCTTTGAAAAACATAGACAAAATATGTCATGACTTTTCCGACAACCCATAACTAAGTGAATATCAACAGAAACAGCATAGCCTGAACGATCTAGGAGTAACTGTGACAATCCCACAATACGCCCTTGGTTTAGCCATACACAGAGACATCTCTCATGCTTAGGCCTGCCTCACTGGCCTGATGGTTGACAATTGTACTGATGCCGGCAGGATCAGGCTGCCCTTAAGGTTAGAAAGCCTACCTCTGCTTCCCAAAGGTTGGTACTCAAAATAAAGCAGGTGACCACTATTAGCAGGCAGAAAATCTCTATACCATGTTGATGAAATTAATTGTTGCTTGCCCAGTGAAAAAAATCTAGTGACAGAAAATACATGTTAGAGTCCATTTTTGCTATCTACGCTAGCCAAGTGAATGCTGACATCACTTTGTCTATTTAAGGAACCATTGCTCCTTCTCCATGAGCTCCTTGACATGCTATATAAAATGCATTTTAATTGTTTCTTTTTTTGGCCTTTGCCCTTCCAGCCTTTTTACAAAAAGCAGCAGGAGCCTCTACAGACATTTGATGTAATTTTTAAGATTCAATCCAAGAACTGGTTGGTTTGGCAGCATGGAGCAGCATTACAAAATTATACTTAGTCTTGTCCAGGGAAGGTCTTTGGTCTGGCAGTCATTCAATTTCAGGCTTAAGATAAGAAGGGAAGGGGATAAAATAATGCATAACATCCTCCAATTCTCCACAGTTTCCCCCATACTGAGGTCCTGCACTTCTAACAATGACTGTAAAACTCTCTCCCCCTGGTTGAGTCCTTCAATGTCAAAAACTCTGTAAAACTTTCTGAAACAGCAGGTTTCCTATACTTTGTATTTGCCTCATACTTCTGATTTCAGGGTTTTTTTTTGGACATAGCTAAGAGATTTACATATTCAAAATTGGCTATTTGCAAGGTATTACCCTGGTTATTTATTGTTCTCATGGAGACCAACCTCAGCACCAAAAATAGTGGGGCAGCCAGACATGTGTGCCTCCTGATGTGATGCAATATGAAATTCACAGCCTTGTCTACAAAGTATTCATGCCAAAAATGGTTAACTGAAATGAGTCAAACTTTTAGCTCCAACTTCCAGCTTACAGAAGATACAGGGAAAAGGAAAAAAGAGGCGAATGACAATGTTTCCTTGCTCACCATAGTCCATCACTATGACATTCCCACCTTTCCCCGCACCCTCAAATCCCTCCGTCTCATCTCTCTTCATTGCACCTTCCTAACAATACCCGCTTTGGTTTAACCCAATTCTCCATCCTCTGGGCCAACTGCGCGCCTGCCTCTGAGCAGCTGCTTACTGCTGGTACAAAGCACACAAGTGCTGGCTGGTGTCACTTTGAATCTCTGACCACAAACCTCAAGTGAGCCCTCGGGACTCCTTGGCAACTCCACTCGCCTCAAACCTCCAACACCACTTTCCTCCTCCTCACTCAGCTGATCAGCTAGCTTTTCATTTCCTCTTTCATGTGTCAAATTTCCCCATAAATTGGATCAGCATCAAGAAGGCTGTAATATCTCTTACCGCTTAATCCTGATGCTGTGCACCACATTATAGCAAATTCTAGGAAAGCCTCGTCTAAATTCAATGTGTCAGCTTCTTAAACCCCCATTTTTCTTCCCTTACTGCCCCCAAATAAATAGAATAATACAGTGAATGTCTATGTCCCCACTACCCAGCTTCAGAAAAGAAATATTACAAACATAAAGAGCTCTTTAATACCTCTCCTGGATCACACCCCCCTCCCTTATCCTGTCGCCCAGAGACAGCTGATGTGGCACCATAAAAACTAAGCCTCGCAGAGCCCCTGCTCCGGGAAGCTGGGTTGGAGATGGTCCCAGATAACCCCTCCCAATTTTCCACAGTATTTTCTTGCCCCGGGCTGCTCCCAGCGATGACTGAGCATGGTGGGGATACAGGTTCAGTCCCATTTCTGTTTGATGCGGGACTTCTCTAATAGCCGACTTTGGCTTCAGGACTCCTTATTGGCCTGGTCACAATTTTCTTCGAAGGCAGCTGGGTCTGAGTCTCTTCTCACCAGTGCTGCTTCTTTCCCTGTCTCCTTATGCAGGTGTCACCCTTCTCTGTGGCGTGCAGGGATCTTCTGGTGACGCCTGCTTCTCCCCCTTTAGCCCTCACAGCCACTTTCTCTAAAACTTTCTTGCCATCTAATCCTGTCTTGGTGTCTGCTTCTTGGAGCACCAAAGTAACACAGAAACGATCCTGATTTTGGTGTTTACTATTTTCATGTCTCTCTGTCTTTTGTATATTCATATATTTTTTTAATTTTTAAAAAGATTTTTATTAAAAATATAGTTAGCATACAATATCATATTAGTTTTAGTGTATACAATAGTCATTCAACATTTATACACCTAAGAAAGTGATCACCATAAGTCCAGCAACCATCTGACAGTGTACCATGCTATCACAATATTACTGACTATATTTCCTATGCTGTACATTACATGCCCATGACGTATTTGTTTTATACCTGGAAATTTGGACCTCTTATCTCCTTTTACATTCCCTTCCCCTTTTAAATTTTTCAGTCACAGTTGACATTCAATATTATTTTATGTTAATTTCAGGTATATAGCATCATGGTTAGACATTTATATAATTTAAGAGGTGATCCCCCTGACTAGTCTAGTACCCACCTGGCACTATACCCTGTTTCCCCCCAAAAAAAGACCTAGCTGGAAAATAAGCTGTAGCATGATTTTAGGTGCCAAAATCTGGCACCTTGGCATACTGAATATTTTGAGTTGAAGGAGTCTGTGGAAAAGGCATCCTTCTCCATGAAACAGGTCATAAAACCCTCATGTGAGGGTTGTGTGCCCTCCATATCCTGGAGGAATCATGCTAGGGCTTCTTCTCTGGCTAGGTCTTATTTTTAGGGAAACACGGTACATAGTTATTACTGTATTGTTGACTATATTCCCTATGCTTTACATCACATCCCCATGATTATTTTGTAACTACCAATTTTTACTTCTTAATTCCTTCACCTTTTTCACCCTGCCCCCCAAGCCCCCTCCCATCTATCACCCCAATAAATCTAGTACCCACCTGACACCATACGTAGTTATTACAATATGATTGACTGTAATCCTTACGCTATACCCTACATCCCATGACTACTTTGTAACAACCAATTTGTACTTCTTAATCACTTCCCCTTTTCCACCACCATCCCAACCCCCACACCCATCTGGCAACCATCAAAATGTTCCCTGTATCTATGAGTCTGTTTCTGTTTTGTTTGTTTGTTTTGTTCTTTAGATTCCACATATAAGTGAAATCACATTGCACCTGTCTTTCTCTGTCTGACATACTCCACTCAGCACAACACCCTCCAGGTTTATCCATGCTGCCTCAGGTGGCAAGAACCCATTTCCTTCCCTGGCTGAGTAATATTCCATTGTATATATGTACCACCTCCTCTTTATCCATTTTTTCATCAACAGACACCCAGGCTGCCTCCACATCTTGGCCACTGTAAACAATATTGCAATGAGCATATGGATGTCACATCCCCTCAAAGTAACATTTTAGGTTTCTTTGGATAAATACCCAGACGTGGGATTCCTGGGTCCTTCTTTGTCTCCTATTATAGCCTTTGTTTTAAAGTCTATTTTCTCTGCTAAAAGTATTTTTACCTCAGGATTTTTTGTTTGTTTGTTTACATTTTCATGAAATAACTTTTTCCATCCCTTTACTTTCAGCCTGTGTGTGTCTTTCGATATGAAGTGAGTCTCTTGTAGGCAGCATATGTAAGGGCTTTGTTTTCTTATCCATTCAGCCACTGTATGTTTTTGACTGGAGCATTTAATCCACTTTTGTGGAAAGCAGTTGTTGAAATGTAGTTATTGCCATTTTATTATTCAAATTTTTATTTTTTTTCATCCTAAAGAAGCCCCTCTAACATTCCTGGTAATACTGGTTTGGTGGTGATGAACTCCTTTAGCTTTTTTTTGGTCTGAGAATCTTCTTCACTGCCTTTAAATTTTAAGTGATAGCCTTGCTGGGTAGAGTACCCTTGATTGTAGGTCCCTGTTTTTCATCACTTTGAATATTTCCTGCCACTCCCTTCTTGCCTGCAAAATGTCTCTTGAAAAATCCCTTGACAGTCTTATGGAAGCTCCGTTGTAGATAACTAACTGCTTTTCTCTTGCTGCTTTTATGATTCTCTCTTTGTCTTTAACATTTGCCATTTTAATTATAATATGTCTTGGTGTGGGCCTGTTTGGGTTCATCATTTTGGGGACTCTCCATATTTCCTGGGCTTAAATGTCTATTTTCTTCCACAGTTAGGAAAGTTTTTAGTCATTGTTTCTTCAAATAGGTTCTCAATTGCTTGCTTTCTCTCTTCTCCATCTGGTACCCCTATTATGCTAATGTTGTTATGCTTGATGTTGTATGAGAGCTCTCTTAAACTGTTCTTTTTTTTTTGCATTCTTTTTTCTTTTTGCTATTCTGATTGGGTGTTTTCTGCTACCTTGTATTTCAAATTGCTGATTCAATCCTCTGCTTCATCTAATCTGCTGGTGATTTCTTCTAGTGCATTCTTCATTTCAGTTATTGTATTCTTCACTTCTGACTGGTTCTTTTTTATAGTTTCCATGTCCTTTTTTGTGCTTGCTATCTCTTTGTGGAAGTTCTCACTAGTTCCTTGAGCATCCTTATAACCATTTTTTTTTTAACTCTGTATCTGGTAGGTTGCTTGCCTCTATTTTGTTTAATTCTATTTCTGAAGTTTTCTTCTGTTATTTCATTTGCAATGTACTTCTCCAAGTCTCATTTTGGCTGCCTTTCTGTTTTTTTCTATGTATTAGGTAGATCTTCTATGTCTCTGTCTTTCCTGGTGGCCTTATGCAGTTGTGGGTCCTGTGGGGCTCAGAGGCAGTCTTCCTGGTCACCTGAGCTGGCTGCTCCAGGAGTGTCTCTAGTGTGGGTTATGTGTGCCCTCCTGTTATAGTTGAGCCTTGATTGCTGTTGGCAGTGAGTGGGATTGACCCACAGGCTGATTGGATGTGGGGTTTGGCCATAGTCACAGCTTATGGGCTGCTGGGGGTGAGGGGCTTGCCCCATGGAGGGGATTCTCCCCAGTGGGCTCTGGTGCCTGCTGAAACCAACCTTTATGTGTGTTGCTTTGGGGCTAATTGTGTGGTACGGTGCTGTGGTCTGAAGCCAACCTTTAAGTACATTGGTTATGGGGCCTCTTGGGAGGGGCTCCGATGCAGGCAGGTCAGCCACTACCTGTGATGGCTAGGGAGTACCTGGTAGGAGCTACAAAGCCATCCATAGTTGGTCACTCCCTGTGCTGTACCTGGAGGCATGTGGGAGAGGCCACGGTGCAAACCGAGGATGATTGCCAACAGTATTGGGTCTGGGGTAGCTCAGCAAAAACCCAGGACACTCTGAGGCCTGCTGCCACCTGTCAGCTTCCATAAGGTTCAGCTGCTGAAAAAGTCTCCTGCAGTATTCAGGTTGGGTGAAGCAGGGTCTCAGTGAGCCAGCAGGGTGGAGCATTAGCGCTCAACAGGCCGATCAGATTCAGATTTGGCCTGTTGGGGCAGGCTCAGAACAGGAAAGATGGTGCCCGTCTGCTGGCTACACCAGGAGGAGAGCCCCACACAGAGAAAATGGGGACTGTACCTCCCATTCTCGCCCCAAAGTTACACAACTCAGCCTGTGTTCATATGTCTCTGATGCCTCCAGAGCCACTGTCCCTCCACCAGAGCCCAGGGTGAGTGCCTGTGCAGTCCTTTTATGAGGATATTTGGGTTTCCCACAGCCTTCCATCCCACCTAGATGGTCAAAATTCCCACTGTTTTTCACAGGTAGAAGTTGTTGGGGCTCCTTTTCTTGGCACCAGTACTCTGAGCTTGGGAGCCTGGTGTGGGGGGCTGGAGTCCCTCGCTCCTTCATGGGGATCCTCTGTAGCTGAGACATTTCTCCTGATTTTCACTGCCACACATGGGTGTGGACCAACCCATTTCACATCTCAACCCATTCTACCAGCCTTGATGTGGCTTCTTTTTTATATCCTTAGTTATAAAACTTCTCTTTTGCTAGACTTCAGATCATTCTCCAGGTTGATTGTTCTATAATTTAGTTGTAATTTTGATGTGTTCATGGAATGAGGCAAACACAGCATTTATCTACTCTGCCATCTTGATTCTCCTATATATTAGTTTTTTATGTTAGTAAATTTTATACATAGCCTTTTCTAACTTGCACATTTTTTGCATAATGATATTTAAGGTTTATCTATGTTGAATTATGTAACTCAAATTTCACATTTCCTGCTATATTAGTACATTACATAAATATACTATAATTTATTTATTCATTCTCCTGTTAAAGCACATCTGTGTTGTTCCAACTTTTTGCTATTGTAATGTTGCAATGAGCATTCTTTTATCTGTCTCCAATGTACAATCCTATGAGAGTTTATATGAGTTAAATGCTGAATCATAGTGTATATGCATCTTTGACTTGATAAAATATTGTCAAATTGCTGTCCAAAGTGGTTGTTTCAATTTTCAGTCCTACTAGCAGTGAAGGAAATGTACTTGCTTCTCCGTATTCTTGTCGTCTCTTGATAATGTCAAAGTTTTCGGTTTTTGCTAATGTGATGGTCCAAAAGTATCATAAGTTTTATTGTTCACTTTCCTAATTACTAATGAGATAGAGCATCCTGTTATATGTTTATTGACAGTTTGAATGGCCTCTTCTTTGAAATATCTTTTCAAAGCCTTTGCCCATTTTTTTACTAGGTTATTTTTCTTATTGACATTGGAATTCTTTATATATTCTGGATATTAATGTTTTGCCAGTTATATTCATTGCAAATATATGATTCCAGGCTGCGGCATGTCTTTCCACTTTGTTTATGGCATCTTTGGATGTAGTAACATATTTCAACCTTTATGATTCATTCTCTCCTTTCTTTTGATGTGCCTATTTTCAGAAAGTCTTCTCTATCTTGAGATCATAAATATATTCTCACAATTTATTCTAGAGGATTTAAGTTTTGCATTTCACGTTTAGGATTTCAGTGTATCCGGAATTGATTTTTGTGTTTACTTAGGTAACAATTCATTTTTTTTCTATTTGAATAAGTAATTGACCCAGCAACATGTGAAAAGTAGTCTATTGGTTTCTTGCTGATCAGTAATACCATATATCAAGTATCTATATATGTGAATTGATTTACAAGCTATTTTTTTCTATTTTATTGATCTATTTATCCATTCTAGCACCATTGTCACACCTTTTAAAAATTATTACATTTTTATTGCCATCCATTTCTTTTTCAAAACTGTCTTGGTGCTCCTTGATTTTTGCATGTCCATAGAAGTCTAAAATCAACTTGTCATGTTCTATAAGTAAACCTGCTGAGAATTTGGTTGGAATTCCATCAAAATATCCAACTAATATGGGAAAATGAACATCTTTACAAAACTGACCCTCTATACGTGAAAATGGTTTATCTTTTATTTTTTTCATCTTTTATTTCTTTCCATAAAGTTTTAAAATTTTGCTCACAAATGCCTTATATATTTTTATTACTATTGCAAATGGCATTTAAAAATGTTTACTTTCTGTTCTTTTTGTGTATAGTAACTCTATTGATTCTTGCATATTGATTCTATATCTATTAGTATTGATAAACTCTCATTGATTAAAATACTTTGCCTATATATTCTTTGGTTTTTCTATGTGGAAAATTATATCATCTCTGAATAAAGACACTTTTATTTCTTTTTAATACTAGAGGTGTTATGTTCTAACACCTCTAGTATTAATCACAATTTAAGTCTTCTTTTATCCTCATCAATCCATTGAAACTGTTTTTATCACAGTCACAAATCACTTTCATGTTGCCAAATCCTATGGTTAAATCTCAATCCTTAGCTTACTCAACGTCTTAGCATCATTCAATAACTATGACTTATGCCCTCTTTTTTGAAAGATTCTTTTCACTTATCTTCTGGGACAACATCACCCCTTCGTTTCCTCCTACATCCTGTCTACTTGTTGCTTTCTTCTCATTTCCAAGTCAGTCAGTTTGGAATGGCCCAGTTCTCAGTCCTTCAGCCTCTTTCCTGTCCTGTTTGCCCTCACTCTCTAGGTGATCTCATTTAGCCACATATGCTGATAACTCAAATTTATATCTCTAGCACCAGACTCTCTTGAACTCTACACTCTTATATCCAGTAGTCAACTAAACATCTCCACTTGGAAGTCTAATAGATATCTCAAGCTAAACAAATAAAAAACACACACTTTTCCTCTATCCAGACCCTTCCCAAGTGTTCTCCATTTTGGTAAATATCACCACAATTTATCTGTTGCTGGGGCCAAACTGAAGAGTCAATCTGGATTTTTTTTATCTCTCACATTCAAGATTCAATTTATTTGCAAGTCCTGTTTGCTCAGTCTCAAAAATGTATTACAGATCTGATGACTTCTCATCACTTCTGTTGCCACTACCTTGGACTGAGTGATCATTGTTTTTCCCTGAGCTACTGCAATAACCATCTACCTGGTCTCCCTGTTTCTACCTTGTCTCACTACAATCTATTTTCCAACCTATTTAAAAAACAAACAAATAAAAACAAAAAGAATAGAGACGCTACCTGGTCATTTCCATGTTCAAAAGTTTTTTGATGGCTTCCTATCACACTTAGGATATAATTTAATATCTTATTTGGCTTAAAGGTCTCACATGAACTGACCCTTGGTGACTTCTGACTTCATCTTTTGTACCCCTTTATTTAGTCCATTCAAGCCAAACTAGCCTATTATTCTTCAAACATACCAAAGTCATGTCTACCTCAGGGCCTTTGTACTTACTATTTCCTCTGCATGGAAGTGTTCTTTTTCCTCTACATCTTTGCATGAATCTCTTCCTCACTTAACTTAGATCTCTACTCAAATATTAACTTATTAGAGAGGACTTCCCTGACCACTCTATATAAAATTCCTTCCCTGCCTCCTATTTCCTCTTACCTTGCTTTATTTTTATTTTTCTTCATAGTACTCACCACTCTCAAACCTACATTTTGTATGATTGTTTATTGTTTTCTCAACCAGAATATAAATTCCTTGAGGAAATGTGCTTTCTATATCTATACTGCTCTGCTGCATTGCTGGTGCCTAGGGAAGTATCTGGAACATAGTAAGGGCTCAATAAATGTTTTTTTAATGAATGAATGAGCAATGTCTCTTAGGATTTATAAAAATATGTACAGTTTTCTTTCTTTGAAATGGTTTTCCTTTTGGCCCTATGTCACAATTCGAGTAGAACAATTTCCTGTCCCATATATATTCATAGCAAAATTCTCACCTGTTTTAGGAAATACACAATCTTTCTTTAGTAATGATTGAATAATTATTATTTCTTTATTCACAGCAAGTTTTATCTTTGAAGTCCAATCTGTTGCATCAGAATCCCTTTAACTCATTTTATTTTATATTAAGCACTTTGACTAGAAAAAAAAATAATGTTTACGCAATGTTCGAATTTGGTGACACACATGAAAATTTGGTTGTGTAGAATGTGATCTTGGAGAAAATATCTATGGAGATATTTTCTGTCTCATTGCCATGAGTGTTAAGAGCACAGAAATGAGAATGAATGTTTTGTAACCTAAAACCATGCTGCAGGAGAGCAGAGAAGAGGTATTTATTTTTGGCTCTAACTTAGTTATCTGAGGCCAATTATCTCTGTTGATAGAAGGGAAACTTCCAGGTGGCCTCTGGGTTTCATGGAGAATCATGCCCTCAGCGATGGATGTCTTTGTAATCACATTGTTATTTGGCCTGCATATGTACCCACTACAACTGAAACGTGCAAAGAGGATGTGATTTGGTTCCTAAACACTTTACTTCCTAAAATATATTTAGTCATTATCATGAGTCTGACTTTGTTGCAGAGAATGTCTTTAACGTGCCCTGAATGCTATCATGGTGTCCTTAAGTTTAACGCGATATTGTGTATAGAGTGGTAGCTCTGTGTGTGGAGCATGAGTTATTTTAATTATGGATATTTTGTTAAACATATCTTATTAATTTTTTCTATGAATGATTGAAAAGGCTGCCATATGTAGAAAAAGTTTAGATTTCGTCCCTCTGTGTGAATGCCTTTATGGTGGCTCTGTGTGTAGGTCTTTGTGTTTCACATTCTGGGTCCCTGCTCACCTGTGTCATGATGGTGTCACTTGTTTGTTTTCCTGGCTATTCTTACCACCTGGGGCATCAGTTGTTGATCTTTTCCCCAGGCTGAATGGCTACTGTTTGCTGAAGGGCCCCATCTGAATTTCACAGCCTCATAGGCCTCTCTGGGGATGATATCCCTGTTTTTGGTGCAGCAACTTTCTCTAGGAAATTTCATGGTCCTATTCTCAGCCACAATGCTCAACAATGTAGAGACATGCAGAGGCTTCTGTGTCTTTTCCACACTACCTGGAAGCCAAGCACAGCTCAGACTTTCCCATTACCTATGCTGCAGGACAATGCCAATTTCCTAGGCTGCCTCCAGAAGGTGGGAGGTGAGGACATCTGGAAATACAGTCTCTTTCCTAAAGCTACAAATGTAGCATGGGTAAAATAATCTCTGTGCTTTTGGCTTTCCCCTCCAGATCTCACTGAGTCATTGACTCAGACTAGGGATGAGGAGACATGAGTGGAATTTTGAAAGGAAACTCCTGATACATATATGACTGTTTTCCTCTCTCTCCATCTCTTTCTTCCCCTTTCCACACTCCACTTGGACTTCCTGTCATCTTTCTTTTCGACAATGAGGTTCCTATATCATTGCCTCTGATTCCTTAAGGTAGATTTACCCTTTATCTGCCTTTGGGCCATAATGCTAGCTAGAATTCAGAGAGAAGCCAGATTTCTGATTATAGAAGATCCAAAAATCTTACCCATATTAGATTCAAAAAACAATAATATTAATTAAAGTATTTAATTGGATTTTATTAAACGCAATGTGTCTTGACGATTTAGCCTCTACTCTGTAGTGGGGCTAAGAAAACTGTATTGAAGTGCTGTTGTGAGAGTTAAAATGAAAAGAGCAGTGGACAGAGCCAAGGAGAAGGACTGGCTCATAGAAATTGGATTAGAACTGGCTCATTGCCTCTCTCTCTCCCCCTAGGAGAGTAATGGGATGTTATCCTTTTTCAGAGAGCATGTATTGTTTTAATTATGGATGTTTTTAAAATGTTTGTTATTAATTCTTTTCTATAAATTATTAAAAAGGCTGCCTCTGTTCTCTATGCACTTAGTTAAAAGGTTTTCATTTTTAATATAGGCTCTACCAAAGAAAATATTTGAAAGAGGAATCGTGTGCAGGAGATGTCAAGAAGCTGTTACTGGTTAAGTAAACTGATACTCAATGTCATTAAGATCCACAAGTGCTTATGGTCCTCATCTCAACAATTGCCACAATTCTTTATCAGTTAAGAAGAAAATGCCTTACTTTCAGTATGAAAAAGCTGAGAGAGAAGTTATGTGCTTTTCCCCAAATCATAGCAACTTAAGTATTACAACAGCCTGTCTTCACTGATTTATAATATGGTCCTCTTGTACTTTGCTTCTATAGGAAGAATATTGAGTTTGGCCCATGTTGAAACTGAATAGGAAAGCAGATCATTTTAATTATTTTACAACTTAAGGGCTGGTTAATGCTTATTTTGATTTTGATATTCATCAGAAGTGAATAAAAATTGTAACTATCACAAGGAAGCGGTGCTACACACAATTTCCAGGGCTTGTACTCACCCATTTCCCCAGGCACTTAGTTAAAAGCATTTCAAACTTAATATAGGCTACAGAAGAAAATGTTGGAAAGAGTAATCTTGTACAGGAGAGGCCATCAAGTTGTTAATAAGGAATGGCTCCAAGAAAATTGAAAACAGCCTTCTAGACACTGTAGAGTTTGGGAGAAGCTGTGCATGCATTTTTCCCTCTCTTAGTTGGACACAATTGCAAAAGCTAGACACTGAGGTTCCCTACATGATCTGATTCTTTCTGTTCAATGGGAGTAAGCAGGAAATGGGGACAATTGTGGTGCCTTGCTAATTTGGTGGAGAAAGAATACTTAACTCTTTATTTTAAAGGTAGGGCAGACCTTGAGATAAAGATTCAGTGTTATTGCCTCTCCTGCAGCATGGAACAGAGACTGAATTCCAATGACTAGGGTGGGTTACTGTTTGAATAATTCAGCATTTATTCATTAGTCAATCATGTGTTCATTCCTTCAACAGATACCATGCTAAGTGGTGAGGATATCAAATAAGATACAAGCTCTTCTTCTGAGGATGAGTTTCTGTGTGTGAAAAGATTATCTGGAAAGTGTATGTGGGAAGGGTATTAGGACATTTAAAGAGGACTTTCTGGTCTGTAAACTTGTAGCAACAACTCTGGCCTCTGGTTGTATAGATAAGATTTTTGATAATTCAGGAGGGAAATCTTTGACTAATCCAAGCTGTATAGTAGGTGCCTTCATAGTTCAAAACAGAATACCTCCTCATTGAAGAGGTTGCATCGGGTAAGCAGAGGACAATAGTTGTGTGACCTGAATTTACACTTCAACTGGAGTAACTTCTTGGAGAAAAGAATAGAATGTACTCTGAAGTGACCACTCTAGTAGACTTCTCACTCATGGAAGAACTTAGTATTAAAATATCCCTCATACTAAGTCAGTGAGTGATAAAGAACACTTATTATGGAACATTGTGGACCATGAGGTAGTTTTAAGTATCTACAGGTAATATATGATATTTATTTCATTTTTTGTTCCAGTAAAAACATCCTTCTGATATTTCCTTTGGTTTCTGAATAGGAGTTTGGTCAGAAGCTGAGTATGACACAACTATACATGTGTGACAGAGTTCTATGAGGAAAAACTATGAAAGTAGGTTATACATAAAATGTCATAAATTCCTTATTTATTCATTCATCTATCTAGTCATCAATTCATTCATAAAATATTTATCAAGCATCTACTCCATTTCAGGCTTTGTGCTTACTGATGCAGTGAACAACATAGACACACCCTATTTTAAGAAGTGTATAGTGTTGCTTCCTTGGCAATTAAAGTGGGCAGGATTGAAGAAAAAATATTATGGAGCCCCACTCTCTCAAAGTCCTTCTACTGGAGTGTTCATAGAAGTAGGACTGTAATATTCACAAAAGATTGTTTCTCCTTGCCCTGCCCCAGCTTGCTTCGTGTGAACTCACAGTCATCACCTAAGAGTTCTGCATAACCTCAGGGGTCTCTTGCATCTTTTGCTTTATATGGAATTTATAATTTTCCCCTCTTCTCCAGATGACAGTGACAGAATCTTCTATTTCTGCTAAAGTTAATAGTAGCATTTCTGTTCCCTGCAATTTTCCTTATATTTTGAAAAACTACCTGCCCTTCTCTCTCCCATCATTTTCTTCTTACTTCTCTGAGAAACAAGAAGCCATCATAAGAGAACTCCTTCATCTTTCCAAAAGCAAATCTAGTCGTCTCTTCACACTGTTAGAATGGATTGACTTGCCCTGTTCTTATTTAAGGCCAATTTCTTCACTTCTTGAGCTCTGGATCCCATCCTCCCATCCCTTTCCATCTACTCAGGGACTTGGCTCCAGTAATTATCCCTTCTCTCTCCTGCATTTGTCCCTCTCTCCTAGATCATTCCCATAGTATGAAAGCATAATGCACGTAAAGAGCTCAGGGCAGAGACTATGCATAGTAAAGTCTCAGTACACATTGGCTATTACTATTGTTATGACCATTATCATTATTTTCTTCTGGATCTCTTAATGAACTTTGTCAAGGTGATAAGTATCAGACCTTCCATATTCAAGCCTTGAAAACATTCACTCTAAAGGTTGTTGCCAGGACCAACATTTAAGCACTCAAGGATGATAAGAATAAAATAAAGAAACAAAACCCAGGCTGTTAGTACTTTCTGCCTTTATGTACATAGAGATAGGAAAACAAAATGAGCTGACAACAGAAGATATCTATGGTCATGTGATGGTTATTGGAGAGAGCCCAACAGAAGAGATGTAATTTTAAGCATTGCACTCATCAAAATTTATTTGGAAGGATCTCAAAAATGCAAGTAGGAAAACAGTTCAAAAATTGTTAGCTCAATAGGAATATGGATTATTAGTCACTATTTTGATTAACTATTGAGTGTTGGGATAGGCATAGGGCATCACTTTTCTCTTGAAGAAGCTTCCCTAAATCCCTAAATGATAAGAGCATACAGTATGTGTGTGTGTGTGTGTGTGTGTGTGTGTGTGTGTGTGTGTGTGTGTATATATATATATATATATATATATATATATATATATATATATTATTTATTAGTGGATTCTCATTGTTATTTATACGGCTAATCCTAAAATTGTACCATTCTGGAGAAAGATATTTTCTCTTCCATGATTTATACTTAATTTTTATTTGGGAGATTTATCTTCAAAGACTCCTAGTGCTCACATGTTGAGAACCTTGGATTATGAAAATGGTTAGAAGGCATGCTGAAACTACACAGGCAAGTTCAGAGAAGGGTATACAGTAGGATCCCACAAGACTGGGACTCTTAGGACTCACCCAGTATAAGGTGTCTCCTACAGTGGACATTTCATTTTGCAGTTTAGTGTCTATTCTCCCTTCTTGTGGTAACAGCATCCCACTCGTGTTTTGGAGAATCGCTCCTCTTCCATTGGATACAGTTGACAGTGATTGCTGTCTTCCTCTGGCCAGTGGGTAGGCACATGGCCTAAACTTGGCTAACCTGATGCCTTCTCCCCAGAACAGTGATTGCTGTCTTCCTCTGGCCAGTGGGTAGGCACATGGCCTAAACTCGGCTAACCTGATGCCTTCTCCCCAGAACAGTGATTGCTGTCTTCCTCTGGCCAGTGGGTGGGCACATGGCCTAAACTTGGCTAACCTGATGCCTTCTCCCCAGAACTGAAGTCTTGGGGAATTGTATTCCAAGTAGTGTTATCCCAGTGGTGCCCTCCTGGAGCAACTGAGCCTTTATTCCTGCTGCCTCAGTGCCCAGAACAGCTCTGGTTTCTGGCTTTTCTGAACTTTGTTTTTTTTTAGATTTTCCTGTAGTTTCATGAGCTACTCAACTTCTTTCCAATGTGTTTTTTATCTTCCATTAAAGAAGCTCAAAATAATTTGTGTTGCTTGCAACCAAAGAACAATTACTGATATACAACCCCAAGTGAGAGAATAAGTAGCAGTGCTGCTATGTCACAGTGTTCTTGGGGATGTGGCTACTTCCTCGTCAAATGGCACTTGTTTTCTGGGGTCCAATTTGAGAGGTGAGACTAGAGTCAATCTTATGACTTCTGTCTGAATTGGAGCATGAACAGATCTTGTAATGGAAGTTACTGGGAACTGGACCCTTTGATCCTAGGAAAGGTGGGAATGAGGGTGGGGGAATTTGGCAAGAGCTAGGCAGAGGGTCAGGGCCCTTGACAAACCAGTTGGGGTTTAGGAGTGTGCTCCAGTCTCACTAGAAATTGAAATTCACTGCTAAGGATAAGGCAACAAAACAATTGAGAATGGTGGAGATAACCTTACAGTTTGGGAGTTGCAATGTCTAGGAGTCGTCAGGGTCATCAAGCAATGGATTTAAGGAAGCAAGACCAACTCAAGATTAAACCAGGTGGGAACGATGGGGTATCTAGTAGTAGCATTTAGAGGAGCCACGTAGAACTGGGTTTAAAACCCAGGTTCAAAATCTGGGTTCCTACTCTGGTAATGAAAAGACTTTGGGGAAGCTCTGAAGGGGTGAGATAAATGTGTCTCCCTCTGGGATGTTTTCCCCTGCCATTTCCCCCTTTCTATCTCTCCTCTGGTTTTGATGTTCCTACTATCTGCCCCGATGGTAACCTCTACTTTCCCTATCATGGCACCTGTAAACTTCTTGTTGTTTGTTTGTCTCTCCAACCAGACTGTCATCATCAGAAAACAGCAATCTTGTCTTTCTTGTTCATCTTTGTATCCTTAATGTCAAGCACAGTGCCTGACACTTCATAAAATTGTGTTGAATATTGAATAAGCAAAAATGAGGGTGAGGAGTTTAATATGAGAAGTAGAAGGAGATTCTGTGAAAAGCAAGGCAATGGAAGGTCCCTTTTACATTTTACAGTATTACATTAAATAATATCTTTATGAAGTACTATCTCTGAGGTCAATTCTAAATGATAAAAATAAGAGGTCCCCTGGGAGTAATTATGAGCTTTTAAGTAATAAGGGAAAACTTCTCTAAGGCATGTTAAATCATTCCAAACAGGGTATTTCTTTATTATTCCAGACCAATCAGCTAATAAATGTAGGAAAATGTTTTACTTCACAATGACATATAGATGATGTGTTACAGAATTGTACACCTGAAATCTATATAACTTTGCTAACAATTGTCACCCCAATAAACTTTACTAAAAAAAAGAAAAAAAAAGATATTTAGCAACTATTTGTTGATGGAAAAAAATATTTTCCTTTTTTTTTTTTTTTGTCTCTCAAAGAGAAATAAAGCACAGTTGTAATATAACAAAGCATCACAGTCCAGAGCAAGAAACAGGGTTGACATTAAAGCAGGCAGGTAAAGCTGAAGGCGGTCTCACGGTGGGCGAGCCACTTCCCAACACTACACCACTCTGCTTCTTCAGCATGACCTTCTGATGCCTTTTATCCCATTTTCACAACTTCCTTCTTGGCTCCAGACTGACTCTGCCTCCTTGGCCAGCCTGTCTGCCGTCAAGGCTATGGCTAGTTTCTCTCTTGCTTTTTTCACTTTCTGGGTCTTTCTTCAGATGTCTCCAGATGTTACCAGCTGTCTGCAGAGAAGCTGTGGGAGACAGTGACCCGCTCCTGGGACCATCTCTACCCCATCTGAAGACCATGCAAGGTGGGCTCAGGGCTGGTGTGTAGAGACCCAACACCAGCACAGCCCAGAGATTCACTTGCACTGCCCAATGCAAGTATTTTAACAGTATTTGTGATATCCACAGGTGTTAAAAGTTCTTCACTGCTGCAGGCTTGGAGTCCCAGGAATCTCCTGTATGCACAGACTGGCTGGAACTTCTTCTCCAAGGTCTCCTTCTATCGCCTGTGCCAGATCTTAGTGGCAAGATGGGAAGTGATCCTTGTGACGGGCCTCATGAAAATGCAGCTGGTCAGCCTTGCAGGAAGTACAGACCTTTCACGATGTCTCCACTTGGTCTTGGCTAAATGGACTTTATTTTTCTTCTCTGAAGTCTGTGGCATCATATGTCTTTTGAACTTCACCAGAAAAGGCTGGCTTCAAAAATAGGTGAATGCAGGTTCCCATGGCTGCAGAATTGTCCTGTTGACATACTCCTGAGATGCAGGAAGTCTGTGGCTTGCTGGAAAATGCCCAAATTGGCCTCTTTTTATAAAACACTTTTAAGACTAAGAGTATCAACTTACTATTTAATTCTACAATAGTTCACTTTGCAGCAAAAGGTTAAATGAGAATATAAAAGAACATGTATTTTTTCCTGATAGGAACTTTGTAACATAACTTATTCTTACTCTTTCAACCAATAAGCTTTGGATTTTGAACTGGATTGCAGCAATCTTGTCACCTGACACATTCTTTCACAAAGAACTTTTGATAAATCTTAACTGCACACATTAACTGCATTAAGGTCTTAATCCTACATGAAAGAATATTTGCATTCCCCAGTGAGGAAAGGTCTCTTTCTTCCTCTTGCTAGAAAAATAAAAGCTTGTAGTATTTGAAAAGGTAGACTCTGCCGATGAACTTCTGTTTCTATAAATCATCACAGACAGTGATTTCTTGCAAAACAGGTTTCATGTAATATTTATGTAAGCTGCACATAACCTTGAATGAAAGCAAGGGTTAGAAGAAACACTGTTCTTATTGTTAGACAGAATGTTTCTCTGTTTTATCAAATGTTACTTACTCAGGTCATATGTGATTTTTCTTTTTTTGAATGGGATAGATTTGTTTTTTTATTTTAGAGCTAGGCTATGAGGAAGTACATTTCTCTTTATAATCAATGCTATTTTATCTTGTACTTGTAGAAAATCTCTTTAAATAAGCAAAGAGAATCCAGCAGCAAAGCTGGGCATAGAATGAAATGTGGGTAAAGTAGAACATTAAAATGTCCTCTTTCCATTCATGAGGTTGATTCTCCAGAGAATCGTGAAAGCAGATGAAAAGATCAGATACTGGACAGGTACAGTACGGGTTGCTGTGTTTGATAAACATGTGCCCTTACCCAACTTTACAGCTCCAGAGAAAATCTGTATAGTAAGGATAGGCAGC
>NW_017731548.1:2461682-2497005 GCF_001890085.2 Hipposideros armiger
AAATGATGTCCCTCATCTGTTTGGTTTCCCTCACCAGAATGTAAGTTTCATCACAGACGGGATCTTGGGTATTGCTCTTACCATGTACCAAGCATTAGAACAATGCCAGGAAATTAATTGGTACATAAAAGTATCTGTGCATGATGTCTGGGTATATATACCTAAAATAATTGAATGTAACAACTCAAATGGATTCTTGTACACCCCCATGTTCATAACAACATTGTTCACATTAGCCCCAAAGTGACAGCAACCCAAGTGCCCATCAATGGTTAAATGGATAAACAACATGTAGTATATACATAGAATGAAATATTATTAAGCCTTTGAAAGGTAGGAAAATGTGACACATGCTACAGTGTGGATGAATCTTGAGGACATTGTGCTCAGTGAAATAAGTTAGACGCACAAAAAAACAAATACTATATGTTTCCACTCAAATGAGGTTCCTAGAGTAGTCAAATTCATAGAGACAGAAAGTGGAATGGTGTTTTCCAGGTGCCGAGGGAAGGGGGAAAGGAGGAGTTGTCATTTAATGGATACATAGTTATCATTTAAGAAGATGAAAAAATTCCAGAGATGGATGGTAGTGATGGCTGCACAACAATGTGAAAATACTTAATGCCACTGAACTGCCCACTTAAAAGTGGGTACGTTACATGTACTTTATAACAATAAAAATGAAAATTGGTTAATCAGTCAGTGTGGAGATCCTTCCTGTAAGTGGTCCTTATTCCCTGGAACACTGTCCTCTGTCATTCCACCAACCGTGCCATATCCTTCCCTTATCCCTCCACCTAGCCAACTCTAGTCACATATTGGCTCTCAGCTTGGATCAAGGTTTTTTCAACTGCAGCACTATTGACATTTTGGACTAAATGGTTCTTTTTTTGCAGGGGGCTGTCCGATGGGTGAGATTTGAAAGAATTTAGCAGCATCCTTGGCTTCTACCCAACTAGAGTCCAGTAGCATGTTTTCCCCATCCCCTCTCCACAATTGTGACAGTCAAAGATGTCTGCACACATTGAGAAGGGTCCCAAAGGGGAGAGCTTGAGGCCAAATTGCCACTGGTTCAGAACCACTGGTTTAGATGTTACTTTTACTTTTGCTGGAAATCCAGGCTGCTTTTGCATCTTTTCTACTCTAGTGCTTCTATTCTGCTCTATGCTTTCCCATCATGGTACTTATTACACACTAATTATACTATGCCTACCATTAGATTGGTAACTACAGCACCTAACACACTACCTGGAATCTTATAGGTGAGATATATACATATGTATACATGTATATAGTTTGTTTGTTTTACTGATTTAAATTCAGTTTCCTCATCTTTGAAAGGGATGATACATGTGTTTCCCAGAAATGTTGTGAACACCACTTATTAAGAGAAACACTTTTAAAACATTATAATGCATTATATAAAAATGAATTCACATTATTATTGTTATAACAAAATCCTCACTTGGCTCCAATCTACCAAAGTTTTATCCTCCTAACCTTTAACACTTCCTATATCTTACATAGCTCACCTGTATCACTCAATAAGTCAATGGCTGAGTTGAGATCGAGTACGTCTTATCACTAAGCCAAATTTCATCTTTGGAATTTCAATATGGTACCTAAAAGTCATGAGTTGGAAATGCACTAGAAGATTGCTAATTTGGGGCTAGATCTTTGGGAAACAAAAACTAAAACACAGTTAAAAAATGAATTTATTTGTGCTTATGAATTTTTATAAGAGTTCTCTACCAAATATGCGTAAAATATATAGCTTAATTATTTTCATTAATGTGATATAAAAATACCAAGTACAGAAAGATAAATTAAAATTATATTCATTTTATCTGTTCTGATAGAAATAACTTAGAATTATGGTTTCACATTTGAAATAATTTTAATCATTTTTGTCAGGGTCAATATGTGTTATAATCATAAGGTTCATATTCCTACACAACTACAAAAGGATGCAATATATTTCAAATCACAAGTTAAACTGGAAGAAACATGTAGATTGTATGAGCCTCAGAAAAATTTAGAAGCAGATAAAGTTCTAAAGACAGAGCAAAGGAAATAATTGAGAAGAAGAAAATAAATGATATTTTTGAAGGAATAATGGTATATTTTGTTAATTAAAAGCTAAATTTGAATTATTGTACTTAGCAGAATTTGGAGGAAAGATGGGTACTATGATCTTTATATTTCATTCTCCTTATTTATTAGGCATTTATGTGAAGAGAACTGTAATGTGGCTGATTCATCACCACTCCAGCCCTCTTTAGCATGGCTCCCTGAACTATTGAGGAAGGTTAAAACTACATTTCCCAGACTCTTTTGCAGCTAGGATTTCACACATGAGCTGTGTTTCCTCAAGCATGTATAATCTGTGTGGAGTGCCTCAGAATATGGGTTACAAGGTCTGCATGATGTGATGGCACCATCTAGAGTTGTGCAGAGTATCACCAAGGTGAGAATTGGAAGGAACAAGTGACTAAGAGTGGTTGATATAAATATGAAGGGAGATAGACTATTCTGACAAGTGTGATCATGCAATGTTTGGCTCTTTTGAGGAAGCTGTAATAAAGGAACTATTGGTCATAGCAGTGCCCTGGGGCAGTGGGAGGATGTTTGGGCTAAAACAGTTCCTTATAGGGACTGAGTGTTCTACTGACTGAGAGGTTTTTTTTTTTCAGTAACATCTAAGCCACATAACTTACCTCTCCTAGAAATTTTATTAGCTGCCTTACACATTATAATAATTCCCTCTTTGCATAAACTAGCTAACTTGGATTATGTTTCCAGAAAATATGGAATCTGACAAACATCTGTGATAGGTACAATAGAAAAATGGATTTATGCCAAATTCTTCATTCTTGCTCACTAATATTCATATTGAAAGTCTTTGCGGTCTTGTAGTAAAATGGGCAAAAATGACATGTAAATAAACAATAATGAAAATTTAATAGATGCTGTTATAGAGTTGAAATCCAGAGTGAAATAGAAGCACAAAAATGAAACAATGACTTGGGGGATAATTGGCAAGAAGTGTCATTAGACCAAGAAAGGTTTCATAGAAAAGATATCAACTGCATTGAATCCTTAAGAATGAACAGAGTATCTCAGGTGAAAAAAGTGGAAAGTATATTTCAAGAAGGAATAGAGTGTTCAAAGTTATAGAGTGATGAAACAGCATGGGGTATTCAGCATTGTAAAAGGATTTTACTATATAAATTGGATATCAAATTGATGTCAGGGAGATGAACCTAGGAAAAAAGGTGTGACTTGTATGACAGACTTAGAGTTTGGCTTTGAGGATTTTGAGCAGGGAAATAACACATGTTTCAGGAAGATTACTTGGGCAGCCGTGTGTAGAATAGATAGAGGGGACACTTTTGGAGGCAGGATGCAGAGAAGGTTTAAGAGGCTAGTGCCATAATCTAAGGGAGAAATAGTGAGGCTGTGGCACAGGAAATGGAGAGGAGCAGATGGATCGGACAGATACGGTAGTTGCTGGCTCATGACAGGAGCCCCATAAACAGTAGCTGAATGGGATTCAATGGGGGAAAGTTGAACATAACTGAAAAGTTCTTGGCTTGGGTGAATAAGAGGAAAGGGAGCATGCATTTCAGCATTTGCTCAAAGAGTGGGCCAGTCATGCTGTTTGTATCTACCTTTATTTGAAAACAGAAAAAAACATGATAATCTCATTCTAATATATTCGTTCACATTTGTCCATCCATTTACACATTTCATTCAACAAGTATTTATGTGGTACACACTGGGCTAGTCATTGTGGAGTCATAGTGTATTAGCCAGTCTAAGTGGGATAGTAGACATAAAACAAACAAACAAAAAAGATAAACTAATTAATTACAGGCAGGATGAGCACTTTGAAGTCCAGGGTATTATACAATAGAGAAGGTTTACAGATATGTGAGCCAGAGAGAGTGGTGCTGTGGAACAGTGAGCACTACTGGTGTATGAGGCTAAACTTGTTTTCCCAAAGAGGATTGTATTTTTAAAAATGTATTATGTTATCCAGATTTTATACAGTTCATTGTTCTTATATCTTTAAGATGTTATGCTATGGTGTCATTGTTGGAAATCTTTCTCTATTGAGGGCAAATCTACATGCTCATTTTCCCTTCTGCCACTATTAGTAGAGACTCTGCTTATTAATTATTAACTCTAGAACACAACACTAAGTAGTAATATATTAATGAAGATGAATTTGAGGTTCAATTTATACTTCTTAAGGAGAGGAAGCTGGACTATGCTGACAACCAATCCCATTAATCACTTTCTGTTAGACTTACCATGTGATTTAGTTTGTTTTCTTAGTGGGTATTCTTTTCTCCATTTGAAAATAGACACTTTATGTAGATAAAGGAAATGCCTATAAGATTTACAGTGACACCAACCATACTAATTTATAGAGAAAGTCTGCATGAGTGACTAGAAAGAACATTTATTGGTTGGTAGACCAATATAAGTCATCTATTAGTCTTGGCTATAACTTCATAAATGACACAGTCTGTCTCTAGTGAATCAAATTAATTGAGAAACCTGAAGTAAGAACAATGTTTAATTGGTTTAGAGCAGTGTTTTTCAAACTATAGATTGCAAGTCATTACTAGCTTGTGAAATTAATTTAGTGGGTTGAGATAAGCATTTTTTAAAAAGATAAAATAGAATTGAAAAAGTAGCAAAATAGCAGAGAATATTGCATATAGAAAGAATAAGTAATTTTTTAAAAAAAAATTTGTGTCACATATATGCATATATATATGCATATATATATGCATATATATATATATATATATGTTGGGTTGTCGGAAAAGTCATGACTCATCTTTGCAATGAATAACAGAAAACTATGTCATGACTTTTCCAACAACCCAATATAAATATATATATATATATATATATATATATAATATTGTACATATGTAATATGCAGTGTGTATATACAGAGATTGCCAAAAAATGTATAGACATTCTAAGAAAGGAAAAAAACTGTATTAATTGTAATACTCAATACATACCAATAACAAACGATGAATACAAATCACATTTGACTTCTGCAATTACAAGAGATGCCCAAAGTAGTTACCATCAGTATCCAGACACTTCTGATTATGGTGAATTACTGCTTAAGCTTAGATAACATCTCTTAAAATGTGTATATATTTTTTGGCAACCCTGGTATTAATATAAACTTATTTATATATATTGTAGGTAAGTATATAAAGTTTCAAAGACACTTCAAAGCCATAGTTATGGAAAGAGAATTCTAGGAAAAGCTTCCTTCAGTTAGATCTTCCATTAACACACCAATCCTACACTAATTTTTTATTGTTGTTTAAAGCACATAAGAAACTATTGAAATTATTGAGATGGAGAATAATTTTTAAAATTTTAGCTCTGAATGAATACTGAGTAAAACAAGAAAGTAATGGTACTCTTGGTTTGGCAAGTATATACTTGATATACTAAATAAAGGTGTTTTTAACCCTCAAGTTTTACTAATTTTCTTCTTTATGAAGAGTTGTATTTCTTTTGACATTTAAGGAAATCTGTATCAAATATGTGAGAGGAATTGATTTTTTTGATGAGTACATGAAATATAGTCACCCTGAAGAGATTTGAGAGTCAGATTTGAGTTCTGTTTTTATATTTGACAAAAGATTGGTTTGTAATCTATGAATATTCACTATGCATTTTTGTCTGAGCCTTGATTAATCATTTATAGGTAGCAATGCTATTATTTTATTTATGGTATTTTATAAATACTAATTTCTTTAACATAACATAAGATTTTAAGGTATAACTATTGGCATTATTTCACATTTCTACCATATGTAAAGGACAAAGCTGTGATTAATGTTCTGTCAAAAACAAATGATATGCATGTTTTCCTGTCTCTATCACTATAGCCATTCTCCAGAGACTCCTATTTTTGATTTCTTATTTATTTTATTTCATTACTTTGTAACATCAGTCTCATCATTTTTACTCTTCACTGCCCAGTCTCAAATTAGCCTTCCATAATAATAATTAATCCTGATAAACAAGTAGCTGTTTCTTTATAAATCTGCAGGGTATATTCTAGTCCATAGTATATGCAGATGCTGACCCTTTCATGCCTTCCCATAACCCCATTGTATAAATCTTCCCTAAGACATAATCCAGAAAAGGCAAAATTATTAATAACTAGTCTTACAGAGCTATGTTGGGAATCTGTACCATGGGGAACCAGAGCCTTCTACCTGTCAATGATTCAGGAAAAAAAAATAGTTTTGAAGCAAAAGCTAGAAAACTAGAGGCCAGAATAGAGAAGCAGAACTGAGAAAAACCATGTGACTTTGAGAGATGGAGAGTGCTCTTGGTGCCCACCTTACATTCTAACTCCCAGCCCTGTGTAAACTGGACTGTACTTCATTTTATTCCCTAAAAACTGTGAGGTCTCTTTTTATTTAAGCCACCATGAGTAGATGTACATTTTAAAATGTGTTATGATTAAGACATTTCCCTTTGTTTTAGTTCACTTTGTTACTCCCCCAACCCAATCTCTTCATGCCATTGAACTATCATCCTTTCTCTGGAATTCACAAACTTATGTCTTCTGTTGCCCTGTAATTTGTTCCTAAAGTCCCGTTTCTTTTCATATCTAGAAATGTTAGCAATGATAGGAAACCATAAGAAAAGCAGAGAAAAAAGGATTATGTTATTTTAAAAGTCAAAGTTGAACTGAAATATGTTTATATATTTTTTTATTGTTTTTAAAGATTTTATTGGGGAATTGGGAGAGGGGAACATTGTTGGGGAATCGGGGAAGGGGAAGAGAAAAGTTGCTGTCCTTTTGTTCTTCAGTCTAGTTGTGGAGGACTTTGCTTTACTGGCCCATGTTGATATTATCGTTGTGCTCTTCCTGGGTGATCCGTCACCGGCCACTGGACGGCTGCTGACGGTGGCTCTTGGCAGCTCACGCTGGCTGCCAGCCACTCATGGTAGCTTTATGACAGCCCACTGAAGCTCCACTGCAGCCTATGCCTTCGCCAGCGACTCACAGCAGCCCAGCTCCAGGTCAAGCTGCTGTTCATCATCTTAGCTGTAGAGGACACAGCCCTCTATGTGGAGTGGCCCTCTATGGCCCTCTATGTGGAATCTGAACCAGGGTCCTGCTGCTCCGAGCTGGCATCCCAAGCCAACTCCTAACCAATGAGCCACTCGGCTGCCCCAAACTGAAATATGTTTAAATTTTTAATTAAAAAACACACACACAAAAGGTCCAAGATGGCAGCAGCATAAGAGGATGCTGAACTTGCCCCCTCCCATGAGCAAACTCAAATACAGCAAAACCTTGGATGGTGAGTAACTTGGTTTGCGAGTGTTCCGCAAGACGAGCAAACACTTCTATTAGGTTGGTGCAAAAGTAATTGTGATTTTGGCCATTGCTCATAATGGCAAAAACTGCAATTACTTTTGCACCAACTTAATAATACATTTTAAAGTGGTAAACGAGCAATGTCCTGCAATACGAGTAGTTTGTTTCTAGAACAAATTATGCTCTCAAACCAAGGTATTACTGTATACACATATATAGAGAGCAATTACTCCTGTGAGACAACTGAAGGTTGAATAATAACTTCTGATCAACAAAAAAAGAGAAAGAGATTGAATAGAGAAGGTCAGGAAGCCAAAGGAGCCCTCTAGAAGCTGCAGAAACTCTCAGACAGGGAGGATCCAGTGAGCACCATTGTTTGCATCCACCTGTACTTCATTAGGTTGGGTGGGAGCTCTATTCGGGTGCTTTTGCCTACCTACAAGATCACTGCAGCACATGTGTTTCCAATTACATTACCCTGAGCCTTTTGCCTCTGAATCAAGGGAGCAAGCAGGAACAACAGGGTTTCACCAGACACACCTGGAATTCCTGCTGGGAGCTGCTACAGTAAGGTAGGCCAGTCCCTGAATGCCGTAGTCACCTGCTCCACTCCCACTGGCCAGCCAACACCATCTGACACAAACAGCCTACACAGAAGCTTCTACATAAGGCCATGTTTTCAAAACTGGGAGAGATAATAATTTTGTTTAATTCACAGAAACAGACATGGAAAAGCAAACAAAATGAAAAGATAGAAGAATATCTCTTAAATGAAGGAATAAGAAAAAAACCCTAAAGAAACAGAGTTAACTACTGTGATTGACAAAGAATTCAAAGAAATGGTCATAAGGATACTCATCAAGCTTGAGAGTAGAATAGAGGAACTTAAGAAGAATTCAAAAAAGAGTTAGAAAATACAATGAAGAACTAAGCAGACTTGAAGGCCACAATAACTGAAATGAAAATTGCATTAGAATGAATCAATAGCACATTACCTAAAACATAAAAAAAGAATCAGTGACATCAAAGATGGACTAGTGGAAATCAATCAATTAAAACAACAACAACAAAAATTTTAAAAATGAGGATAGTTTAAGAGACTTCTATGATAACATCAGGTGTTTAAACTTTCAAATTATAGGGATCCCAGAAGGAGAAGAAAGAGAGAAAAGAACAGAAACTTTATTTAAATAAATAATGGCCGAAAACTTTCCTAACCAGGGAAAGGAAACAGACATCCAGGTCCAGGAAGCACAGAAACTCCCAAACAAGATGACCCCAAAGAGACCCACACTAAGATGTGTTGTATTTAACATGGCAAAAGTTAAAGATAAAGAGACAGTCTTGAAGGAAGCAAGAGAAAACAATGAGTTGCATAAGAAATGAAACCCTATAAGGTTATCAGCTGATTTCTCAGCAACAGCTTTACAGGCCAGAAGGGAATGTCATGACATCTTTAAAGTGCTGAAAGAAAGGAAACCACACTCTAGATTGATTTACTTGGCAAGGTTTTCCTTCAGAATTGAAGAAGAAATAAAGTGTTTCCCAGATAACCATAACTAAAGGAGTTCATCACCATTAAGCCAGCTTTACAAGAAATGTTAAAAGGTCTTCTTTAAGCAGAAAAGGAAAGGCCATAATCAGAAATAAGAAAACATGAGAAATGAAAAAAAAAAAAAACCTCACAGATGAAGCAAAATATTTAATAAATGCAGTGAATCAGACATTTCAAAAGCTACTATGAAGGTCAAAAGAAACAAGTATCAAACTCAACTCAAACTATAATAAGTAGTTAGGAGATACACAAAACAAAAATATCTAAAACATGACATCAATAACATAAAGCATGGAGTGGGGAATAAAAATATAGTCCTTGTAGAATATATTCAAACTTAAATTTCTATCAGCTAAAATAGACTGGTGTAGATGTAGAATAATACACACAAACCTCATGGTAACCATCCATCAAAAAACCTACAAAAGGCATACAAAGAATAAAGAGAAGGGAACTCAAACAAAACACTAAAGAAAATCAGCAAACCACAAAGGAAGAGGCCAAGAGAAGAAGAAAGGATCAGAAGAGAGCTATAAAAACACACAAAAAATTGACAAAATGGCAAGAAGTATGTATTCATAAATATTTACTTTAAATGTAAATGGATTAAGTATAACAATAAAATACATAGGGTGGCTAAATTAATTAAAATACATGATCCACCTATACCCTGCTTAGAAGATAAACTTCAAATTAAAAGATGCAACAGAGGGAAAGTGAAGGGATGGGAAAAGATATTTCATGCAAATAGAAAAGAAAGCTGGGGTAGCAATGCTCATATCAGAAAAAATAGACTTTAAAACACAAAATGGAAAAAAAGGCAAAGAAGGACATCATATAATTTAAAGGTGTTGTTCCAAGAAGAAGATATAACAATCAAAAGTATCTACACACTCATCATAGGAGCATCTAAATATATAAAGCAATTATTAGTGGACATAAAGGGAGACATCCACAGTAATACAATAATAGTAGGATATTGTAATACCCCACTCACATCAATAGCTCATCCAGACTGAAAATTAATAAGGAAATAATAGCATTAACTGTCACATTAGACCTGATCTAATTAACATATATTTAAGGGACATTTCACCCCCAAACTGCAGAATGCACTTTTTATTTTTTTAAGAGCACATGGAACATTTTCCATGATAATTCACATATTAACCACAAAACAAGCTTTAGTAAATTCAAGAAGATTGAAATCATATCAAGTATCTTTTCTGACCACGATAGCATGGAACTAGAAGTAAACAACAGAAAAAAAACTGGAGAAACCACAAATATATGCAGACTAAATACCATGCTACTAAACAACCAAGAATCAAAGAGGAAATCAAACAAGAAATAAAAAACTATCATGAAACAATTGAAAATGAAAACACAACTTTACAGAATTTATAGGCTGCAACCAAAGGAGCTCTAAGAGGGCAGGCAGTTCACAGCTATACAGGCCTACCTCAACAAACAAAAAAAAGTCCCAAATAAGCAATCTAACTGTAAACCTAAAGGAACTAGGAAAAAAAGAAAAAAAAACAAAACCCAAATTAAACAGAAGGAAGGAAACAGTTAAGGTCAGAGTCGAATGAAGTAGAAATTTTAAAAGAAAAATTATAGAAAAGATCAATAAAAGTAAGAGCTGCTTCTTTGAAAAGATATAGAATTAAAAGAAATTGAGAAACTGTTAGTCAAACTCTTCAAGACAAAAAGAGAAAGCCCAAATGAATAAAATCATAAATGAAAGAGAAGTTACAACCAACATATCAGAAATACAAAGAATCATTAAAGAGTACTACAAACAATTATATGTCAACAAATTTGACAGTCTAGAATAGATAAATTTCTAGAAATATGTAAACTCCTGAGACCAGAAAGAAATACAAAATCTAAAGACTGATTACTAGCAATGTAATTGTAACAGTAATAAAAAAAACCCCAACAAATAAAAATCCAAAACCAGATGACTTCACAGGTGAATTCTGCCAAGCATTAAAAAAAAAGACCTACCAGAGTATCTCCAAAATCGGGAAATGGAACTATTGTATGACCCAGCAATTCCACTCTTGGGTATCTATCTAGAGAAACCCAAGACGCTAACTTGAAAAAATATATGCACCCCTATGTTTATTGCAGCGCTATTTACAATAGCCAAGACTTGGAAACAACCAAAATGCCCATCCGTAGACGACTGGATTAAGAAACTGTGGTACATTTATACAATGTAGTATTACTCTTCTATAAAGAAGAATGAAATCGTACAACAATATGGATGGACCTAGAGACTATTATGTTAAGTGAAATAAGTCAGTTGGAGAAAGACAAATACCATATGATCTCACTTATATGTGGAATCTGAAAAACTGAATGAACAAGCAAAGTAAACAGAAATAGTCTCAGAGATATAGAGGAACAACTGATGGTTGCTAGTTGGAAGTGGGGGTGGGGATGAGGGAGAAAGGGAAGGGATTAGACAACATAAATAGGTAACTACAATATTGCCACAGAGATATGAAAGACAGTTCGAGGAATATAATTAATAATGTTGTAAATATTTTGTAGGGTGTCAGATGGTCACATGTCTTGTTCGGGAGACTGCTTCATGGATGGAGTAGAGGCTTAATCACTGCACTGTACACCTGAAGCTGATGTTGTATAATATTGTATGTCAACTATAAGTGAATATATATATATATATATATATATATATTCACATATATATATATATATATATATATATATATATATTCACAGAACGTGGAGTATAGTGTGGGAGTGTAGTCAAGGGAATTGTAATAGATACATATCATATGGTGGGGGAAGTGGGGTGGTGGATTGGAGGAAGGGGGTTGTCACTTTGGAGGGTAAAAAGTATAACTATTGCACTGTGTTGTACAGCCGAAACTAATTTTTAAAAAATGTTTATTTCACAATAAAAAATTAAATAAATAAGTAAATATACATATCAAGTAAAATGTGAGAGTGTAAACTCAACTATTATTAATAGTTTAAATCTATTAAATTGATTCATCTTAAAAAAATATCTATCCATATTAAACTATTTCAAAAAATTGAAGAGGAAGGAACACTTCCAAACTCATTCTATGAAGCCAAAATTACCCTGATACAAAAACCAGACCACTATTAAACACAAAAAATTATAAGCCAATATCCTTAATGAATATATATGTAAAATTCTCAACAAAATATTATAAAACTGGCTTCAACAATATATTAAAGACTTAAATGTAAGACCTGAAACCATAAAACTCCTAGAAGAAAACATTAGCAATAAACCCTTTGACATAGCTCTTAGCAAGTTTTTTTTTTTTGTATAGGTCTACTTGGGCAAGGGTAACAAAAGAAAAAATAAACAAATAGCACTATATCAAACTAAAAAGTTTTTGCACAGTGAAGGAAACCATCAACAAATTAAAAGCACATCCTACTGAATGGGAGAAGACATTTGCCAATGATACATCCAATAAGGGGTTAATATGTAACATATATAAGGAACTCATACAACTTAACACCAAAAAGCCCCCAACAATCCAATTTAAAAATGGTAAGAGAATATGAATAGATATTTCTCCAAAGAGGACATACAAATGGCCAACATCATATGAAAAGATGCTCAACTCACTAATCATCAAGGAAATGCAAATTAAAACTAAAATGAGGTACCACCTCACACCTTTCAGAATGGCTATCATCAACAAGTCAACAAATAACAAGTTTTGGTGAGGATGTGGAGAAAAGGGAACCCTTGCACACTATTGGTAAGATTGTAAATTAGTGCAGCCATGATGGAAAACAGTATGGGAGTTCCTCCAAAAATTAAAAATAGAGCTGCCATATGACCCAGCAATTTTATTTCTGGGTATTTATCCAAAGAATACAAGGACACTAATTTAAAAAGATATATGTATACTTACGTTTATTGCAGCATTACTAGTAATAGCCAAGATATAGAAGCAACCTAGATCTCTATCAATATATGAATGGATAAAGATGATGTGTTATTTATATAGAATGGAATATTGCTCAGCAATTAAAAAGAATGATATCTTGGCATTTGCAACAACATGGACGGACCTAGAGGGTATTATGCTAAGTGAAATAAGTAAGACAAAGAAAGACAAATATATATTCTACTTATAAGTAGAATCTGAAAAACAAAATAAATTAATAAACAAAACAGAAACAGACTCCTAGACAGAGAACAAGTAGATGATTGTCAAATGGAACGGGGTGGTGGGATGGGAATAGAAACCCCAACAACACAAGCTTTTTAATATACAAAGAGGAAACCTAAGCCTTTTTCTGAGAATGGCTTTATGGTTGCACAGGAGGGGAATTTCATGACACTCAGGTGGGAAGGGATTGTGAGTATCATGGTAGCAGAAATCCCATCATACCATGTATAAAGAAAAAAAAAAAGGAAGGAAGGAAAGGAAGGAAGGAGGGAGAGAGGGAGGGAAGGAGGGAGAAAGAAAGGGAGGGTGGGAGAAAGAGAGGGAGGGAGGAAGGAAGGGAGGAAGAAAAATATTACCACATTGTTTCAAAGGTCGCAAAGCTGTTTGCTAAAACCTATTAATTTACAGATGTTCTTCTGGTTCAAAAGCAAATCTTATGATTATTTTTTTAAACTAAACAATGCCCACTCCCACATACACACTCACACTACAATTTAGTTGTCTAAAGAACATCCATCATTAATCTAAGGTACAGGCTAGATCAATGGTTTTTCATCTTTTTTGATTCAGAAACTCCTTTGAGAAACTGAAAAATGCTATGGATTTCTAGAAAAAGAAAAAGAAAAAAACAAAAAGCCAAAGCTCGCCACATGTTCAATATATAATAGCAAACCCCATCTTCTGTTTCTCTTTGCTTCTAGTATTTATCCAAGGTATTTCATTATCACCTTGTTTTCCAACCCACCTTTAAACCTGAAGATGTATTCTCTACAAAATAAGATTGTGTGGAGGAGTGCAGTTTTCAACTGGGATTGATTTCTCTCTTGAGTTTTGAAATCACAGCACTTTACCTTAAAAAGGGAGTTGATTTCATACCACAATTAAATGGTCAGTATCTTAGAATAGGTTTTCTTCCTAGATAAAAAAATAAGCCTGTAAGAAATATGATTTCCAATAACTCAACTTGTTGATAGTTACTAAAGTAATTATAAATATTAGCTTTATGTAAACTTTGTTTTATTGATCAAATAAATACTTATTCTAATTACTGACAATATTTTAAAAAATTGAATATTTTAGTGGTTTTTGTGGTCTGGTAAACACTGAGATAACTTCTTTTTTAAAGTCTCGATCTTCTGTCTTAGCATTTAAGAATGATTAATAATGCTCAATAAAAACTGCATATAACCAAATTACAGTTATGACACAAAAATAACAGAACTTTTAATCCATTCATCAGATTCTCAACTATGTCAGAGATATTAAGTAATTATGCCATTAATTATTCTATTCAGAGCATTTGGTGAAGACTATAGAAACAAGTGATTCTGGGGAAAGATAATGATAAGACGTTTACAAAATACACATTTCCATCAAGTAGGCAGTACTCATTCTATAGCTTCCTTGGCCAAGAGTTCTATGTGCTACACCTGCATTTATGAGAAGAATGTGCCTTAGAAATTCTGAATTTAGATTTCAGCTGTGTCATGCACCTTATTGTAGTCAAAGATATTTTTCTCTTTGTATCTCTATTTATTCTTCTATCTAGTGAGTAAAACTCAAATTTATTTCTCTCACATGATGGAAGGTGCTTTTATAATAAGAAACACGAGATAAATGTCAAATATTTGCATTGGGTTATAAAAGTGGGGGAAGATGTGATTTACTGTTGTTTGCATGCTGAAGAGAAATGTTTGCATTGCTCCTGTGTGAAGCAGAACTAATATACTGAAAGGAGTTAGCTGGGATTAAAAGCAATAGAAACACAGCTAGGCATTCCTTAAGAAGGTTGGCTATTGGCAGCTTATTGTGCATAAACAATCCTTGTGTTATCTGTTGAGCTACTTTTATGTATTTTTCTCTGCATGGTCCCTGATTGTGAGTGAGATTGCAAAACCAGACTGTTGTTGTCTTTTGAGTATCACTAGTAAAAGTGGCTGAAATTGAACTCCAGGGGGTCCTCCAAGTATAGCGATTGGTAGGTCCACATTGAAATGAGCTTTGTGAATGAGACTGATGGAGTCCATTACACCAGCATATTTAAAATAATTATCCCACTCTTAAGAACACATTTCTGAAGAACTAGTTGTTAGGCCATATTTAGGCCAGGAGCAGAAAACTTCTTATTTTAAAAGCCATCTTGTCTTGCTTTGTACCTTTTACCTGCTGGCTTGTGTATGCCTTAGGCTGGAGAAGCCGCCTGGAATGTAGAAACCACCTTATCCTTAAAGCCATCTTATCTTGCTTTGTATTTTGTACCTGCTGACTTGTGTTTGTCTCCTAGGGGCTTATGATCAGTGGGCTTCAGCTGTCCAGATGGCAGACTACAGGCCAGGTTGTAGAACCGGAGGGCTTGGTCATGCCCCGAAACCTTTGTTGCAAGAGACAATGCAATAGAAAAGCCCCTGAGCATTGAATGGGAAACAGCCTCGTTTTCCCTTCACCTGTAAAACTCCGTACCCCTTTTTGCTCAGAGAGGTTATGGTCTTTTTTAGCATGACCTCCTGCAGCTCAAATACACCAAATAAACTCTAATAGACCAATTTTGGTCTCCTGCGACTCATTCCTCCGGCTGTGCCTAACACTAACCTTATATACACCAAAGAGACAGAAATAGTGGAGGACTCTCCTAGTTCATTTGTATCCATTGACAAAATCTGGCCATCATTATAGAGCATTCCCTTAATCCAAAGAAAAGAGATGTTTGTTATCACTGCCTGTTCCATTCTATTTATAAGCACACCATCCTAGATACCCTCTTCATTCATCATCATCTAACCTATAGTCCTCCTGTCTTTAAGAAGAATACTGTATCCATTTATAAGGTTTAGAAAAGATTTAATGTACACTGTCATATAGACCCACATTTTATATATATGTATTTTTTTTCTGGTAAGTGTTGGCATCTGGAGGGCAGAGGTAAACAGTCTGAACAACTAGTACAGCTCACCCTTAGTAGACACTTGAAGAACAGTAATGATGGAAGCTTATTTGTGCTGATTACAAAGATGCTTTGGGAAAGAAATTTCTAGAGTGTATTCCTGACTTTAAGATTACCTGTATTTATTTATTTGTGTGCTTTAAAATCACTAAAATGGCTATATTTGTCAGAGACAGAGTTCTGTGAACCACAGCCTTTTTCATATGAAGGAGAGAAAATGCATTTGCTTTGTCTGTTTAAATTGAGAGCTGTGAGCTTGCCAAAGGACAAGACTGGAATTCCCCTGAAGCAATAAATATTGCAGTGGATTAAAGAAAGAAACATTTCTTTTCTCAAAGTACACTCGATAAATAGGAAGCAGATGCAGTAATAGGAGAGTAAGATATTACTCTTTCTGAGAAGAGGAGTTCAGTTGGAAGCTGCGAAATATCAGAATCCAGAGATTAAGGCAGAAAAAGGGTCAATGTGGGTAGAGATCATTTTTTGACAAGACATATTCACATTAGTCAGTAGGCTCTGCTCCGTTTGCATGAAAAACATGTAAAAGAATATTTATGTTCCCAATAGAAGGCATATTGTCTTCCTATGAGTTAAAGAAGAGAACTCATTGCCTGGTCACCTTTGTTCAGACACTTCAGTTTGTTCCCACGCTCAGACAAGGAGTGCTTTAAAATGATTGTGAGCTGAAAGTACTTTCTGGTAACCAACATGCAAATGAGCACCCCAAGCATTTCTCCTGGGTGCAGAATTCCTTGTGGGTTGCCTGGAGTGCTTATTTGCATGTCAATCCCTATGACTTCCTACTCTCAGTTATTTTACTTGATAGCTAGGTTTTAGTTCAAGAAGCAAGCTGGTGATTTTGGGGAGCATTATCGTAGCATTTATGTATCCTCTCTACCTTTTGATAATTTGCCGCATCATTTTTTTACTCTATTGTAGGTGTACTTCTTGATAAGCACCAAAGCCTGTCAGCTGTTTTGGGAAAAGTGTTCTAGTGTTTCCTCCCCTTTATTTTACTATCCATGAACTTTTCTGAGTGCATGCATAGCTCTGGAGTGTTTCAAATGGATGTGAAGCATGCTTCTTGCCATATCGCCAATGATTGAATAGTCCTCAATCAGATCATTAAAAAGGAGGGACTCATGGAAGATTGTGTCTGCTCCTAGTATTGTTATTTATACTCATTATTCTTTTAGAAAAGGTTTGAAGGGCTTGTTTCATCCTTGTGTGAGTGATTAAGTATATACACTGTCCATATCTGAAGTGGTCTCTGGCATGTTCTATTGTACCTTTTGCAGCTGTTTCAACTAAATGTATGTTTCATGCCCCATAATATTGCGCTACAAAAAGAGACATATATTTGGTTTCTGGCCCTGGTTCCTGGCACAGAACTCCTAAAAACCTTGTAATTTCCTGAGAGATAAGGGTGAGGAGCATCTTTTGTTATTCATAATAAGCCCTTTCTGACCATACCTGAGTTTATGCTGATGAGGTGATTTTTGGAGGATGCAGGCTGGTTGGAGGTTGCAGGCACCAACCATGCAATTAGAGGGTTGCAACTTTCAGTCCTATGCCCCAACCTTTGGGAAGGGCAGAGGGGCTACAGATTGACATAACAACCAGTGGCCAATGATTTAGTCAACCATTGGTCAGCCTATAAAATGAAGCCTCCATACAACCCTCAATAATAGGGTTTGGAGAGCCTCTGGTTGGTGAAAGCGTCATGTTCCTGGAAGGTGACATACCCAAACTCCATGGGACAAAGGTTCCTGTGCTCAGGGTTCTTCTGGGCCCCGCCCTACGTATCTCCATCAGGCTGTTCATCTGTGTCCTTTATAATATCCTTTATGATAAACAGGTAAATATAAATAAATGTTTTTCTGAGTTCTGTGAGCAGTTATAGCAAATGATCAAAACTGAGGAGGGAGTTGTAGGACACTGATTTACAGCCAGTTGGTCAGTAGTGCAGGTGACAATCTGGACTTATGACTGATGTCTCAAGTCAGGGATAACCTTGTGAGACTGAGCTCTGAAACTGTGGGGTCTGCATTAACTCCAAATAATGTCAGAATTAAATTGTAGGACACCCTGTTGGTGACCAGAGAGCTGGAGAATTGTTTAATATGAGGGGAAATCTCACACATTTGGTATCAGAAGCGTTTTGAGTACAGAGAACAGAAATTTCCCTACATCCTATCAGCTATTGGAGGATGTCGTCATCTAACAAAAATGTAATCAAACACTCTATATATTCTTTGGGTACTTTTAAAAAGTTTGAGGACTGAATTACTTTTGGCAACTGTGAACTGCATTCCATTGGTGATGGCTTGTAGATCTGGGGACTTAGTTCTTCACTCTTTGAAGGGAAAGTGACTTTTGAGGCCAT
Source organism: Hipposideros armiger (assembly GCF_001890085.2). NCBI lineage: Eukaryota > Metazoa > Chordata > Mammalia > Chiroptera > Hipposideridae > Hipposideros > Hipposideros armiger. The sequence goes on from NW_017731548.1 coordinate 2,480,148, forward strand.
AAAGACTCTTTTTGTTTTTTTGTTTTTTGTTTTTTAGCTGAGCCATCCTGCTACCTATTGGCAGCTTAGCGGCTGCTCAGCTCGGGCTGGCCTCGAACTGCTGTTGCTCAGAGCTCAAACTCTTGAACGAGCTCTTAACCAACTGAGCCATTAGGCCGGCCCCCATAAAGACTCTTTAATTGGCAACTTTGAATGTTAAAGAAAAACACTGAATCATTCACTACTAGAGAAATTAAAATGTTATTGTAACTTTTTATATTTTGCAATAGTTTGTCATTTTATTTTGGAATATCAAAATGGGTGTTGAAGAGGTATGTGAGCAACACGATTTATTCAGTCTTTAGGTCCTAGAAAGTGTTCCATATTTGGGAGGTGGTGTTTCTTGAGTTAAAAGTGATTTTTAAATATAAAAATGTAGTGTCCAAAAACTTAAAGTTGAAGTACACTACAAGTTCTAAAACTAAAAAATCATCCTGAAATAACTCACCCAAAACATAGGACTAGTTAAGTTAAAAATCTACCAGTCATTTTTTAAGTGAACTAGAAATCACTCTAGGTAAATATTTATCTGATATCAGTATGGAGAAGGCTTTTAACAGTATTACTGTGAAAAAGATTGATATCTCACTACATTAAAAATAAAGTTCTGTACTTCATAAAACAGTATATTCAATATTAGAAGGTAAATATAAAAATTGAGAGTAAAATTGCAAAAGTGTGGGACAGGAAAAAGATTAAGGCTTTAAAAATACAGAGTACTGACTAGTCAACAAGAACCTATTTAAACATGGTAAATACAGACATTTATCTTTGTTTCTTCTCAAAGCTCCACTGAATACCAATAAAGGAATATAAAATAGTAACCTGAAAGGACAAAAACAAAGTAGAAAACTGCTGAGTGGAGACATCAATCAAATTTTGGGATTTAAAAAGCAGATAAACAGGTGAGAACTGACATTGCAGACCAGAGAAAGTTGATGCCTGATTGCAACAAAGAAAAGAAGAAGGGACAATTGGCCCCACTGCAACATTGGAAATTAGAAGACTTTAGAGCAATGCCTTCTGAATTATGAAAGAAAATGATCACTATCCCAGATTTATACCCAGTCAAATTGTCAACCAAATGTAGAATACAGACATTACCAAATGTGTAGGTCTCAAAAATGTATCTTCTACATACCCTTTCTCAGGAAGATTCTATGGAATGTGCTCGAAGAAAAAAAGAGAATAAAGTAAGAAAGAGGGAAATGAGTTCCCAATTAAACAAACAAACGAAAGAAAACAATTCCTATAAAGATGGCAGAGAAATCCCACAGCTTTGCACCAGGCCAAGAGGGTGGGTTTGGAAGATGGAGAGCTTTAACATGGACAGCTGGATAGAAAAATATTTTAAAGAGTTGTTAGAGAATGTGTTCACACCACAATTTGGATTTAAAGAAATCCAAATTAATTAATTAATTAATTAACTCCATGGGAAAAGAAAAGTTTATATTTGGGGATGGACATATAATCATAAACTACTATTTGATTCACAATGACACTCTTCATGACACTCTTATTTGGTTTGAAATGGTCCATCTGTATTCATTGTGAAACAGAAAATGCCCTAGACAATTAAGTGATGATTTTATTCAGGTTATTGCAATAGGGAGAACATGCATAGGGAGAACATGCATCAATGAGGAACTTCTTAAAGAATAAAGGGCGTTGAGTTTTACAGACAAAGATGAACAAGAATCATCAGAGATTCTTATGGGAATCATGAGGAAGGCTGGAAATGGGTCTTCCCTGAGTCATTGAGAAAGGTGGTAGTGAATCTTATCTCAGAATATGGAATAGCTGGGTGCTCCTTTGCAAGTTAGTAGTTTCTCGGAATGCAAAATGTAGGAAGACTTCTCAAAGTTCTTAGTTTTTCCTGCTTTCTGGATCACAAGTCTCAGGTGAATTTCAACACTGTCTGTCTTCCCTCTTGCTCAAGAGGATAAATATCCTTCCTCAATGAAAAATTTACAGCTGATTGTAAACTTCCTGAGTAAGGCAAAGCAGGGTCTAAGAAATAATGTCTCTTGAGGATTCTTATTGGCACTGTTCCTATAAAAATAGTTGAACCATCTATAGAGAGGTGGTGGCAAAAGTCAGTAGTGTTAAAGTCCTGGAGATTAGACCCTAAAAAGGAAAAAAAGTATATATATATATTTATATATATATTAAAATAAAAAGCCAAGAGTTGAACCCTGAGAATAACCAGTCCATTGGAAGACAGTCTTTCTCTTATATAGCACTACTTGTTGGTTCTCTTGAAGCTCTCTAGGTATGGTGTCAATTTTGTCTACAGTTTTGATTACCTCTTATGTAAGGGGCTTGAATGACTCAATCCTTTCAAAGGATTTCCTTAGTAGCCCAGACAGTAGCTGGTCCAGATGGAAATCTGACCCATGCATGATCTGCTGTGATAGTGAATCCTTTGAAATTAATATCATCTTCATCAGATGCTGGGGGTTGGGGAGAGTGTGGTGGATGGGTGGGGAATGCCAGCTGTAAAGCAACCTGAAGACCTGATAGTGGTCTAAGCAGTCAGGTTTTATTTCTTGGTGATGTTGAAGTAAGGCAAGAGGCAGAAGAATTGGAAAAATTAGTTTGGAGAATTGGAGTCAATATTGAAAAAAATGAAAATTTGGTGAGGATTGACAATTTGAGCAAGTAACACATTCCAGTACAATTTGCAGGTAGATATTAAAACTGTTTTTTCCACTGAGGGAAGGAAATTAATTAAATAAACATTAGATAAGAAAATTTGCATATTTATTAGTTACCCCAAATTTACAAATTGTGTAAACAGGTGCACATAGCAAATCAATAAGGCTAGAATCTAATAACTTAGAAAGATGTGCTATATTCAATGTATAAATTCTCAAAAACACAAGATTTCTTTCTCTCGCAAAAGTCACTCCTTCACTCCCACACTTTTTTTGTGGGGGAATTGGGGGATGGGAACAGCGCTGGGGAATTGGGGGAAGGGGAACAGACAAGTTGCTGTCCTTTTGTTCTTCAGTCTAGTTGTGGAGGATGTCACTTCACTGGCCCATGTTGGTATTATTGTTGCACTCTTCCTGGGTGAGGCAGTCGCTCGCTGGCCATTGGACTGCTGCTCACTGCAGCTCACTGCAGTTCATGGTGGCTGCCGGCCAGCCCCACTGAAGCCAATGACATCGCCGGCGACTCATGATAGCCCAGCTCCAGGTTGAGTTGTTGTTCACCATCTTAGCTGTAGAGGGTGCAGCATCACTGGCCCTCATGTGGGATCCAAACTGGGGCCCTGATGCTCAGAGCTAGAGTCCCAAGCCAACTCTTAACCAACGCGCCACTCAGCTGGCCCCACTCCCACACTTTTTGATGAAAGGTAATCTCAAAGAGAGTTACTCTTTATCATAAAATCAGGCTGGCCTCCTTAGATTTAGCCTGATATTTGCAAAGTTTAAAAAAAGTGGTAATTAACTATGTAGGCCTTCTTAAATTTTTTTGCTTGATGTTTTCACAAGGACTTTCAGATTAGACTTTTAAAGGCCTCTTAAAGATAGGAAGCCAAGCCAAGAACTTGCTATCAGATTTCACCTATAGTACCTATAAATCCTCTCTTCTGGAGGTCCACAAAATATTCTAGGGCTCCTGGACCTGCCAAAAAGCAAATTTCTTTACTCACCTGTAAGGCTAGGAACTCTGTAAACCAGATATCAGGCCAGATATCTGGAGTGGTTAGTAAGGGAAAGTAAGATATTTAAAAATGTCTTATTTTAATTTCTAAAAGCAGTCTATTTAGTTGTCATGCGTTGTAGAGAGCTTAAAAGGAAAGCAAAAGGGCTTCCTTATATATCCAGAAAATGGAAAATGAAAACAGCAAAAGAATTCCAGACTGAAACCACAATTATCCTTTATCAATTCATTCAGTCCTATGTAGCTAATCCTTATTCTGCTTGAATTTGGGTTAGCAGTCTCCTCAATCCAGGGGTCCACAAACCTTTGAGATGAAAGAGCTGCCAGGGGTCAGCAAACTTCAGCTCGCGAACTGTGGCTCTGAAGTAAAATTGAAAATGAAAATAAAACTATCATAGTTTCATTTATAAAATTTTTACAGGATATTATTCACATAATGGTGATTATGTAAACATATTTATGGCTTTCAAATAATTTTTAAATTGTTGTGAGGGACAGGATTGGCATTTTCAGGGATCGGCAAACTTTTGAGACAGAACATAACCAAAGAGCCGCATGTGGCTTGTGAGCCACAGTTTGTCGACCCCTGCCTCAATCCATCCTCTTCTGGACTACATCTCTAGAAATCCTGACTTATCCCATTGGTATGGTCTCAAAGTTGTGTAAGTGATGCCATCAGCAGCCTGTTCCCGGAAGTACTGGTGTAATCCTTTCTACAGGCTCAGAGATAACACTTTGTTGAAGATAAAACATTCTGGCCTGTAGTTGATTGCAGGTACTTTCAGGGAAGCATAAGAGTAAAACAGAAAATATGTGCAAATGACAAGAGACTTAAAATTGTCGGGGTGAACTTATTACTGATAAGTTTCAAAAGTGAAATGTCTAATGAGAGTCCATTAGAAGAATAATGCAACTGACAAGGAAATTTGGTTGTTGACTAATGCTAGCCAGTACGTTCAGAGATTACTAGATGGTATACTTTTACTTGCTACTTTAGCTATTATCAAGAATCTAGGGCATTCTGAACTTGACGCTCTGGAAGCTAAGAGAAATCACTTTGCTGACACTTCCACAAGGAGTGCCATCTTTAAAGAAACCAGCAGCGGTCAAACCTCTGTCATGGTCAAAAGGGATATTTCCTGAAATGATAAAAAAGAAGTGACATTATGACTAATAATGTTGTACTGTTATAGCCCAATAACAGGCAAAGCAACACCAGGATTTTAATAAATAAAAATGTATCATGAAAAGCAAGGATATTGGCAATTCTTTAGGAACTTCCCATATAGCATATTATTTCTAACACAGTTATGTTGATACTCTTTCCCCATATAAATTTATCTTAGGGGAGGTTAAGCATCTTTTCTAATTTGACAGCTCTTCCCATGCAACTGATCAATAGAAATAGTCAAATAAACCTCATCATTTCTAGTACATCTCTTTACAAGGTGAAAGAACAATTCAGGTGAGATTTCCCAGGGCCCTCTGGGGAGTCTCAAAGATGGTTTTAAGGTGAAAAAGACATCATTTAGGTTTTGATTTGGAGAAGGCAAAATATCAAAAGTTGGGAGGGGAGTTGAATTCTTGGTGGAGATAGGATTTTGGGCGACCTAACTATCAACGTGAATAAAATATTTGAAAAGTAAAAATAGGAAGAAACATGATTGGAAAGAAACTTAACTTTTCCTGAAATGAAAAAACTTTGTTTTGGTAAATAATCAAGGAAATAATAAAGTAAACATAAACCGTGAAAATTATTCTGTAAGACACAGAATATTTGTTTCGGAGGCAGATTACACAGAAAGTAAAGAATAAACTTTTATACCTAATTGCTTATCAAGCCTGACCAATAATCCAAGAAAATTTTGTTATTTTAACAGAGAGAAAACTAAATTCTAATTTTGCATCAGTGTGATATTAATACTAAAGACCTTTTTAAAATTTTTATAAATAAGCCTATCAAACTATAGGTAGCTCTGAGCAGGACAAATAAGATTTCTTTTTCTTGAGCCATCTACAACTTTCTATGTCTATATATTCTTTATAGTACAAGTTTTCCAAGTGGCAAAATGAACACATTCATTAACACATCCCAAATACACAGCTTCTCTGTACCATAAAAAATAAGAGATAGAAAAGCATGTAAACTTAAAATTTTGCTTAGTGGTTAATATTTCAGTATTCCATCATACTTAGAAATGATCTAGGTATCTAATGAATCCTCAATTTTACTATTAGCCTAAGATGTTAAATTACCAAAAAACCTTGGAAGCTATCATCAAGCTGACATATCATAAAATATAATTACTGTTGAAATAAAGTTATTAGAATAATAATTTCATTTGGTTAAGTACAAATATACTTTTTTTATAATCTTAAGCATATAGTACAAATAACATTAGCTTTTTGATCAATAAAGTTTAGGAAGAGCATACCCAAGTAATATAAAAATGTAATCTTGTTTCTCAAAAACGATATAACTGTTTTTATTAAATCATCAATATTAAATTAGTCTCATTTGCAAAGACTTACCTGAATTATGTAAATGTGAATTCCAAAAGCATTTGAATTTATTTCATTAAGAATACCTTTTTTAAAGTATATTGAAATTATTAGAAGTTCGATTTCCTTAATTTCTGGAAATCTTAGGAATATTCAATTTCTATAAGCACTTATTTATCTCTATAAGATAATCAGAATAGAACTTTAATTGAAGAGATTTGATAATCTAATTTATTAATATTGTGCATACCAAGACTTAAAGATCTTTCTGAATTATAGACATAATCATACAGGAAAGACATATAAACATATTTATATGTTGGAAAAGGAGCTTATTATAGCTTGAATCTTAAAATCTCAACCATGGGTCAAACAGAAATACAGAAATGCAAAACTCAAGATATCTACTTCCCAGTGGGCATGATTTAATCTCAAAATTGGTATCCAGTTCACGGAGAGCATGATTTCATCTCAAAGTAGACAAATGGACAGATAAATGTCTTGAGCTCATCTCTTCTTTTAATCCAGATGAGCGAAGTGAAGCCCATGGACTTGTAAAATCACTGGAGCTAATCATTGTTTTTATATTTTTTAAAAGTTGTTGAAAAGAAGGTGGGGGCAAGGGGGAGGATAACTATGGGACATATACTATTGATGGCCCATAAATCCTAAAAAAATTTACTCTCTGGCCCTTTACAGAAAATGTTTGCCCACTCCTGCAACTCATTCAGAGGCCTCCAATGGTTTCAGGAAATTCGGATGCTTTTCTTATGAGTGCGCAAGAAAGTTGGGTGCTCAGGTTTTGAATTCTAAAACAGGCCCTTAAACCTACATCAGAAACTATAGTTTCAAAAATCAAGGCTTTTCTTTCTCAAAAGCTTAGTTTGTTGGAGGGGAGGGAAATAAAATAAGCCTCTTAAAAATCAAGAGAGAAGTTGGTGCCATAACAATTTATTAGAAAAAGAAGAGGTGGAGACTCATTCTTTCTGTCCCCAGGGAGATCAGAGAATGCTGGGTTGTGCCAGGGTGGGGTGTGCAGCCTGTCCTTAGAGGAAGTGAGTGGGCCTAAAAGAAGGAGGGCCTGCATGACCCCAAGGAGCACAACTACTCTCGTGAAGACAGGCCAGTGTCCACAGGCCACCTGCAGTTGGAATGGCCCCTTCAAAATGTCTGAGCTGCGGGATTAAGTGGGCTGTATTTCCTCTTGTTTCCACCAGAAGTGCTCCTTCCATGCATGGCTGGCTGGGTCTCCCTGTGGCTCATCAGCAGAAGGTGCATCCCAAGACTTTGTGGAACCCCCTTCAAATTGCCTCAAGTGAACACCCCTCTTTTTAATGGCCCAAGATGTAAGGGTTTGAAATGGGGGAGTGTCTTTGATCCCAGAAAGATGATGATGGTGCAGAAGACAAAATTCTTGTGTATATTCTCAGTTAGGTCTGTACAATAGTAAAACATACTTGCATAACATCTCTGGTAAAATAAAATAATAACCTCATAGGACTCTTGTAGAGATTAAATGAGATAATGAATGTAAATCACTTAGCACAGGGCCTGGCACATAATTAGTGCTCAATAAATGATAGCTAGTAATGTTATCTAAAAATGACTTTATAAATTGAATCAGGGCAATAGAAAGCAACATGTCTGGGAAGTGGCACTTCACTTACACAGAGAAAAGTTCATTGTGTTTCATTCTATCTTTAATCACTCAGACAATATATATTTTGTGCAGAGTACAGGTGCTCCTTGACTTACAATGGTTACGTCCCAATAAACCCATCCTAAATTGAAAATATTATATGTCGAAATGCATTTAATATACCTAATGTGACGAACATCATAACTTAGCCTGGCCTACGTTGAACATGCTCAGAACACTTACATTAGCATACAGTTGGGCAAAATCATCTCGGTGTGCTGCCCAGCGTCATGAGACAGTATTGTACTGCATATTGCTAGCTTGAGCAAAGATCAAAATTCAGAATATGAAGTACAGTTTCTACTGAATGCATATTGCTTCCACACAGTCGTAAAGTCAAAAAATCATAAGTAGGGGGTCGTCTGTACTAGGCTCCGTAGAGGATACTATGGCGATATAGACAGAGCCCCTCAACTAAATGGAGTAGAATCAAAATATGTTTTTAAAGTGTTTATAAGAAAGTACGAAATAAGTAGGATAAAAAGTACATCATTACTTAAGTGAAGTAATATTAAGAACACCTTAAGTTAATCTCCCTAGCACTTTTTTATTTAATTTCATTTTTTTTCTAATGTGTTTTTCTTAAAATTAAAAAAAAAATGTGGGTTTTTTTGATAATAAGAATTCTAATCTATTTTGTATCTTTATTGGCCATATTGGGTGATCATTTATGGCTTTTACTAAATAAGCCTTGTAATTAAGTTCTACGAGTATAAATGGACTAGACTGTTCTCATCAAGGACTTGGAAGAGTTAAATATTAGTCTTTTTCTTACTTTGTCCCAGTTGTTTCAGGAGTCCCAATTATGAGAAGTCATACTTTGGCTTCTGGGAGAATATGGTTGCAAAGCCGATGCTCAAAGGAATTTACAGTTTGACTCATGCTACTATCTATGGTTCCCATGTTCTACTCTAGAAACAAGAATTACACTTCAGTGGGAAACTATGTATTATCCATTTCCCAGGCTGGCTTCCTTTAGCTCCACAACAAACTAGAGGGTTTTTTTTGGTCTTTGAGCTATTTATAGGGGTTTGTAAAGTGTAGGTAATTGATAAATATGCAAACTGTCTTATCCAGGAGACTTCCCTGCTCCTTGTGGAAAGACCAGTTTTGCCCCCATTTACAACTTCATTCCTTTACTCCCTATAAATTTGTGTTCTTTGATTTTTTTTTCTTTGAACTGATTATAACTTCTGCCTGATAAAGAAAAAAAAATGATTCTGATATTTGTTAAAACAGTGAAGAGATTTTATTCAGGACTATTGTGATAGGTGTCAAGACTATGGCAATAGGGGGAAATATTGGGCTTAACTCCAAATATAGCCAAGTTACCTGGGGATTTACAGTGAAACAGCTGAGTGAAGGGGTCAGTAGATGGAAAAAGAGAAGACATCACGGGTAGGGGGATTCTTGCAAAACCAAACTAAGAGGATTCTTGCTGAAGGCAGGCCAGGGTGGTCAGACATCAAAGATGGGAGTACTCTCTCTCAACAGTCTTAGCAGCATTCTTGCTAAAACTGGCTTATACAGGCCCATCAAGGACTCTGGGGCCTGAGGTTGAGGCCCTATGAGAAAAGAGCTCAGAGGTCACAGAAAGTCTTTGTCACCTAGTTTCCTCATAATGTGTAATAAAAATTTTAAACACATATTCATTTTTATGTCTGTGTAAGAGACATCATTTTAACTTTTTTTCCTGAAAATTGTCTTTTCACACAAAGCATTTTTTATAGTGTTTACCAAACACATTTAGAACATGTATTGACTGAATTACTTTTTAAAAGCTGTGAATTCTCAACATTATGAGAAAAGAAAATACCAGTTTTAATATCAAAATATTCAAATATTAGAAGAATATATCTTAGAAACGATAGAGCAACAAATATACTACATCATTTTTCTTACCCATAGACACCAAATTTAACAAAATTAGTTTTTAATTGAAAGAAGAAAATGAAAAGGGAAGGCACTACATGTAATGTGTATAAACCATTTACATAAGATGAACATTTCAGGAAATACAAGATCTTACATGATGATTATGCTATTTCCATTTAGTAGGAAAACAGTTACCATGGAAATGGTGAGTGTATGGGGTATTTCACTTCCACATTAAGACAGCTTCAAAAAGGACTGCTTTTAGTGAACACTTATTCTTGATATAGTTTGAAAGTAGAACTGGCTCATAAATACGGCATTTCAATTTAGATTCATTACAGGCATGCTTCAGAGATATTGTGGGTTCGGTTCCAGACCACCACAACAAAGTGAGCCTAGCAATTAAGTGAGTCATAATCTTTTTGCTGGTGGAGGATCTTGACTTTAATTTGTAAAAAAACACAGAAAGGGCCAGCAGAGTGGCTCAGTTGGTTAAGAGTTTGCTTAAGAGCACAAGCTCTGAGCAACAGGGTCGGTTGCTGGTTCGATTCCCACATGGGCCAGTGAGCTTCACCTGAGCTGCCACTGAGCTGCCAACAGGTGGCAGGATGGCTCAGCTGGTGAGAGCATGTGCTCCTAATAACAAGATTGCCTATTTGATTGTGGGCTACACCCACTCGCAACTGTGACTGAACTCGGCACCTTGAGCTGAGGTGCCACCTGAATGGCTCCGTGGATAGACCATGCGCTCTTAAACGCAAGGTTGCCAGTTCAACTCCTGAATGAAAAAAAACCAAACAGAACCCACAGCACCCGTGAAGAGAATAAAGCAAAGCGTGATAAAACAAGGTCTGCCTGCATATGATTTTCTCATTTCATGATAAAATAATTTGAATAAACCTGGCCTGTTTTCGAGATTTATTTTTATAACCTATATACATTATATAGTTTTACTTCTAAACAAAGGCCATATTACCTACCCTTTGAGTATAGGTTTTTCTTTAGAATATCGGGTTCTTGGGTGGATTTCTACTCCCAGCTTGAGACATTTATATAAGGTTAATCAATTAAAAAATGTTTGATGAATGGGCTGACCGAGTGGCGTGTTTTTTAAGAACTGGCTTGGGACGCCAGAGGGCCCCGGTTCGGATCCCACATATGAGGGCCAGTGACGCTGCCCTCTACAGCTAAGATGCTGAACAACAGCTCGACCTGGAGCTGGGTTGCCATGAATCATTGGCCACAGCCTAGGCTGCATCCTCTGCTGCAGTGAGTTGCCATGGGCTACTGTGTATAGCCAGCAGCCAGCGTGAGCGGTCTTCAAGCAGCCGTGATCGGCTGTCTAGAAGCCTGCGACTGATCTGCCTTGCCTGGGAAGAGCGCAATGATGGTGCCAACTTGGGCCAGTGAAGCAACGTCCTCCACAACTAGACTGAAGAACGAAAAAGACAGCAACTTGTCTGTTCCCCTTCCCCCAATCCCCCAGCGCTGTTCCCATCCCCCAATTCCCCAATAAAAATCTTTAGAAAAAAAAAATTGATGAAGATGATCCTAAGTTAGAGGACGCCTAGAATGTGGGGACCCAGCCTAGGAAATTGTGTTTTCTGAAGGTTTTGAACTCAAAGTTCTTCATCTCAAGGGCTCAGTCACTAATTTCCCATCTCCACCGCGACCTGGGGCACGCCATGTCCCAGGTGTCAAGGACTGGCCTGGCGGAAGCTGGCGCCTGCCCCTCGTGTTCCATTCGGCTCCTCACCCTCCCTAGCTTCACTTTCCCATCTGTCAGCAGCACTCAGTTGCACTCACTGCTCAAGATCCCTTTTGTGTCATGTTTAAGAAGAGCCACTCATCTTAGCCGGGAATGTATTGATTCTGGATAAGTAAGTAACTATTAATTTCGTGATTTTAGCTCTAATGTACCTTTGGGGATAAGGATGGATTGCTTAAAGTGTGGCTTCTCTGATGTCCTTTAGGTCTTTAAAAGGCTGTTTTAAATATTTATAAGTAAACACTCAGTTGAGAGATCAGCAGTAGCACAGAATGCTGGAGAGGGTACAGAATTAGAAACCAGAAGAGATTCTCGAATTCTAGCTCGGCTACCAATTAGCTCTGTGATGGGTAAATCGCCCCATTACTCCCACAAAATGAGAGGACTGGAATACTCCTTTGACATATTTCTTGTATAAACTTTAAGAAGGCTCTAGATATCAGAATGGAAAAAGGCATTAACGACACAAGTCATAGTCGTCGCCATCCAAAGTTTTCTAGCTTGTGATTAATGGGGAAATTCAGTACTTATTCCATAAAAGCAATAACCATAGCCTAGGGCTCGTGAAAATGTCTAAATGGTTAGAGAATGAAGGAAAAAAAATAAATTACTTCCTAAATTCATCTTGAATCTGTCACTTGTACCTGCTGTCACTGCCCTACTTCAGCCATCATTATTTTTTTCCTGCACTGGTGATGAGCCTCTTATAGAGTCTCTTTGCCTCTACTACTGTGGCCCCTTAAAGTCATGCTCCATATGACCATCCAGCTGCCAGACCTATATGTCCATCTGCCTCCTGGACACCAAGCACTTATTTTTCAATACTTTTAATGCACTCGTCAATCTTTCTCAACTCCAAATGCTGTTCCTGTGCTCTTATCTCAGTGCAAAACACCAGTATCTCCATAGTTGCCAAATACAAAAACTGGGAGTTGACCTTGACTCCTATTTCTTTCTCATCGCAGCACTTTCTATCCTAATTAATCATCAGTGCAGTTCGTTCTCTCCATTATTAGTATCTTTAAAATGTTCCTCCCGCCACCTTGTCCACTGTTACTGCCCTAATTAAAGGCACCATAATCTTGCCCAGGCATTACTGCAACAGCCTCTGAACTGAGAGACTCTTCCTTTAGTCTTTGCCCTCTTTCCCCTTCTGTGAGGATGCAGACAGGTGGTCTCCACCCTGGAAGAACAGATTATCCCATTAGCCACCTACTAAAAGCTCTTCAATGGCTTCCCTTTCCCCAGTGGATGAAGTGCAAGTGGCTTAACATAGCATCTAATTAAACAAGTAGGCTGGACTGAGGAGGCTCTGATGATTCCATGGCAGTCTACATTAATAGACCAAAATCTAAGCCTATAAATATCTCCAGGTTACAAAATTGAAACAGTAGGACAGCCAAACACAAATGGCCGACTAGGCTTTAAGTTATAGCCAATCAAATAACTCCCTTACTTTGCTTCCACCTTTTCTCTATAAAAGTCTTTGTCAAAGCTCCTGTTAGTGGAGTGCTCCTAACCCCTCCTGGTTTGGTGTTGCCCAATTGGAGTCAATTTTTGCTCATATAAACTGAAAATTTTAATATGCTTCTGCTTATCTTTTAACAATGGCAAACCCAGTCATCCAGGCTCTGGTCACTCTGTTTCTTTAGCCTTATTCTCTTGTCCCTTCTGGTCTTACACTTTATTTCACCCCCAGGAATACTAGTAGGTTTTTCAAATACAGATTATAAAATCATGTATTTTAGCTCTTCGTTCCTCCAGAGCTAGGTTCCTGTACTTCCTTAGTTCTCATCTCAAGTGTCACATCTTTCAGTCTCTTCTCTTCTCTTCTGGTTTCTAATCCTGTACCCTCTCCAGCATTCTGTGATACTGCTGATCTCTCAACTGAGTGTTTACTTGTAAATTTATTTCTTTTCCTCACTGGGTTATGTGGTCCTGAGGCAGGAACTATGTTCTGTCTTCTGGCAGAGGGAACAGCACATATAATCCCTGGCAGGAAACTGGGACCTGATAAAATTGTGGGACTGCCAGAAATTCAGTATAGAAGGAGTTGAAGGTGGAGGGAGGGTTCTTGGGGAATGAAATGAGGCTGAAGTGGTCAGCAGTGGCCAGACTGAAAACCTTTCAAGCTGTGCCCCATTTCTGGATTATTTTTTATCTTGTTAATGGATATTTTTTGGTTATGTTATTCATGACCACAATGAAGCAGATAATAAATGCAAAATTTTTTGGTCTTTCTATCAGAGAAGCAAAGAAAATGATTTGCTTCTTCATTTGGGAAAAAAAAAATCATCTAACAAAGGGAGTAGTTGTCAGCAATAGAATTAATTGCCTCTCCTAGGACTATAATTGGTGTCCATTTAAGGCTACTAGCTTTTATTTTAATTATGCCATTGTGTGCCTTATTTGCATATATTTGCATATGTTTATGTGACGCCTTTAAGGAATCTAGCTAACATGACTTCAGCTGACTGCAAACCTGCCTTTCAGCTTTTTTTTTTTTTTTTCAGCTTTTAAAATAGCTCGCAGAGCAGGAAAGGAAGAGCCTTAGGGCAGAGATAATGGCAGAGTTTTAAGGGTCTCCTGAGGAAAGCCTGGAGAAAGGCCAGGTTCCCGGGCACCAGGGCCTTCCTCTGTGCATGCCTACCAACTAGACACCTTTGAGTAGCCCAACCCCTAGGGTGCTTGTGCAATTGGATTGCGCATAGATGAGGCTAAGTTATTAAATTCACACTGAGTTTCATTCTTTTCCACCAATGGAAACATGAACTGCCTTCCGGGCCTGAGTAAGAGGCTTGTTACTTCCTGTCAGTATTTTCTTTTGAGTCTCAGGGTCTTCAAGGAGCCAGCCCACTGGAGTCTCATATGAAGGGCATGGGAGACTGCCCAAGAAGCAGTTCCTGGGACCCATAGTCAACTGTGAAGCAACTAGTGGAAAAGAAGTACACCTATTAGAATTCCTTAGTACTAATGAGGTTTAAGTAGTCTTCTTAGGGAAAAAGGAGGAGAAATCCAAGCTTCATGAGATGAGCTTAGAAACTTTCTACAAAGGAGAGAGGGGAGGAGGAAAGTGGGGTGCCAAAGCTGTCAGAAACAAATTGCGATTTAGAAATGGGCTAAATAAATAAATGATGGTGATGTAGCCTGTCTAGTGCACCCTTCAGGGTTAGCTCTACCTTCCATTGACTTTAAGCTCTTACTAATTCTGTTAGTTGTAGATAACTAGCAATGCAAATAACTCTATCTATAAATATGCAAGTGCATTCTGTCGTGTAGAGAGACATTTGATTTCCCCTTATCCCCACCCAAAAAAGTAGCCAAGCTACATCTATTTGTAACTCCAGCATCCTTGACTACATGTGTTGTTCTTTGAAATTTCCTTTGATACTATTGGAATATGTTGCTGGTTATTTCATTAATGAACACATTAAATAAAATCTTTGATATGTATTTGTTTTATGTTCACATGAGGGTTATGATTTTACCTTTAAAAACCACAGCAAAGTATCCTTTAATACAGGGCAGCAGAGTTTTCAAGCATGATCATAAATCCTCTCTAAGGATTATTTTTGATCACGAAAAAGACAGGCTATTCTTTGTGTTTTGGTCTGCCTAATTTACACAGGTTCAGTAGGAATCTTAATTAAAGGTATGTGACTCTCTGAATACAGTTAGCAAATCTAGACTTATAGGTGCTGAACAATTACAGGGTTAAAGAATTAACTTCTTTCTGGAAGTTTCCTAAGGAATCTCAGGTGGCATTTTCAATAGCCTCTGTTATTCCAAAGATTAAATAAAAAGGTCTTATTGGCACTTGTATGCTGACTCTAGAAAACCAAATTTAAGAAACTATTCTCCACAACTTTCACCTGAAGTACCTATAAATTGGTTGAATTATTTTCTCTTTAAAGTCCCCACAATCTGCTAAATTGGATGACATCCTCTACTGCTATTAAGTCTAGGAAACTGAAAGCCATGGAACAGGTCCCAGATCATTTCCTGGAAAAGATTTGTGGCCATTGGTTCCACAATAAAATACAATCTTTGTTCCTTAGTGGTGGGCTTGTCAAAGCTCATTAAATGTGATTTATTCTCAAATATGACACTCTAGGTATAGCCCTGATTGTAAAACTTTGTTTATTATTGCTTTCTACAAAGGAGGATAGATTTATATTGACTTTATGGAAATAACTACATTTTGCTATGAAAAGCAAAGAGACTCAATTAAAGCATTTGTTCCTGAATTCTGAACACCAGAATTATAAAATCTAGTACTATGAGAACCAGATACCACTTGTGGAATCTTAAATTGCATATTATAAAAGCATACTTTGAGAATTAGAGACAGATTTTAAAAAGATAAAGGACTTCCTTGTATCCAAATCAGAAAATAGAACATTAAGAATAATTCCAAGGATAATCCTCCCAGAATGCCACATGAAATTTCCCTCATTAGTTCAGCACATTCTACTTACACTTAAGTCTTGTTCTACTGGATCTTGGATCAGCAGAATGATTTTCCTAAAAGTCATATACCTTGAATTTTTTTCTCAATTTTAGAATGTGATCTTGAAAAACAAAAATTGAAAGAGTTATAGGAAATTTGGTTATTTATTAAGAGTGAATAATGGATGCCTGCGTACATGAATAGTTTCAGCTGGACTGCCTATTAAAGTGACAATAGAAAGAAATGTATTAAAATAAATGTAAAAGTTATGACTTTAGCTATCTCAGTGAAGATTTAAAAAAATAATCAAGGACATTATAAATCAGCCAAAACACAGAAAATTATTCTAGTAAGATACAGAGTCTCTGATATCTGAGGAGATTACATAGATGATAAACATTAACTTTTTCTGCTCCTTGTTAAGAGAAGACCAATTTTAATGGAAAAAAAGACCAAATTCTATTTTTGTGTTATATAATATGTAGACATGAAACATTAACAGGATTCTTTTTAAAACATAAATTACTTTACCAAAACTGAGCCAACTTTGCCAAATTTTGAACATGTCATTGTATTTTTAGATTCATTATTTGTATTTATTATAAACCAAGATAACAAATCATTTCCTGCATTCTTTCTACAATTTTATATATCTATTTAAGTTTGAGCCTTCACTATCCTCATTCACAGTTTTGGAACAAGATAGTTAATTTTAGGACAAAATCTTCACCTTTCTTTCTTTTTTTTTTTAAATTTTATTGGGGAATTTTGGGAGGGGAACAGTGTTGGGGAATCAGGGAAGGGGAACAGACAAGTTGCTGTCCTTTGGTTCTTCAGTCTAGTTGTGGAAGAC
>NW_017731548.1:2499735-2504658 GCF_001890085.2 Hipposideros armiger
ATGGCAGTCTTTCTTTCTTTCTTTCTTTCTTTCTTTCTTTCTTTCTTTCTTTCTTTCTTTCTTTCTTTCTTTCTTTCTTTCTTTCTTTCTTTCTTTCTTCTGCCATTCGCAACAACATAGATCTTGAGAGTATGTTTTTACAGCTGAGTAGTGTTGCATTGTGTATATATACCACATCTTCTTTATCCAATAATTGTCAATGGACACGTAGGTTGCTTCCATGTCTTGGCTATTGTAAATAATGTTGCAATGAACACAGGGGTGCATATATTTTTATGACTGTGTTTTTATATTTTTTTGGTAAACACCTAGAAGAGGAATTCCTGGATCATATGGTAATTCTATTCTTGAGTTTTTGAGAAAACTCCATACTGTTTTCTAGAGTGGCTGCACTAATTTATATTCCCTCCAATAGCATATAAGCATTTCCTTTTGTCCACATTATCTCCAACACTTGTTATTTCATGTCTTTTTGATGATAGCCATTCTAACAGGTGTGAGGTAATAGCTCATTGTGGTTTTGATTTGCGTTTCCCTAATAACTAGTGATGTTGAACATCTTTTTATATCTTTGTTGTCCATCATATGTAGCTTCTTTGGAAAAGTATCCATTAAGGTCCTCTGCCCATTTTTAAATTGGATTGTTTGTTTTTTTGTTGTTCTTAAATTGTATTAATTCTTTATACAATATATTTTGGATATTAGCCCCTTATCTGAAGTACCATTTTTTGTTTTTTTTTTTGCCATTTGGTTGGTTGCCTTTTTGTTTTGTTGCTTTTTCCTTGTGCTGTGTGAAGCCTTTTAATTTGATATGATCACATTCATTCATTCATTCATTTATTTTTTCACTTGCCTTCAGGGTCATGCTCATAAAAACACCTTTGAGATCCATATCTATAAATTTAGTCCCTATGTTTTCTTCTATGTATTTTATTGTTTCAGGTTTTACATTCAAGTCTTTAATCCATTTTGAGTTAATTTTTTATGTGGTTTCAGATAGTAGTCTAGTTTCATTCTTTTGTATTTAGCTGTCCAGTTTTCCCAGCACAATTTATTGAAGAGACTTTTCTTTCTCCATTTTATAATCTTAGCTCCTTTGTCGAAAATTAGTTACCCATATATTTGTGGATTTATTTCTGGGCTCCCAATTCTGTTCCATTGGCCTGTGTGTCTGTTTTTCAGTCAATACCATACTTTTTTAATTACCATAGCTTTGTAGTATAATTTGAAGTTGGGAAGTGTAATACTTACTGCTTTGTTCTTTTTCTTAGGATTGCTTTGGCAATTTGGAGTCTTTTGTGGTTCCATACAAATTTGAGGATTTTGTTATTGTTGTTCTATTTCTGTGAAAAATGCCATTGAGATTTTGATAGAGGTTGTATTAAATATGTAGATTGCTTTAGGAAACCTGGGCACTTTAACAATGTTAATTCTTCTATTCCATGAACATGGAATAGCTTTCCATTTTTTGTGTGTGCCTTCTTCAATTTATTTTAACAATGTCTTAAATTTTTAATGTATGGGCCCTTATATCCAAGTTTTTGTTAATTTTCTTAATACAAGATGCTCTGTAGTTGGTCCCAGTCAGCTTATAAAGAAATACATATTTCCAAATTCAGGAGAAGAAGGTCTTTTGTTTTCATTTAACAAAAATATTTTGCATTTATTATGTACCAGGCACTGCACTAGGCCCTGGGAGCGTATCAATGAACAAAACCTACAAAAATCTCTGATGATCCTTACATTCTTGTAGGGGGAGGTAAATTATAAGCAAGATGTGTCTTTGTATTAGATAGAGATAAGGGCTATTACAGATGTGTTATAGTATGTTAGATAGTGGAAAATGCTAAAAAAAAGAATCAAGTAGGAAGGGGGAGTAGGAAATGTTAGCATTTATAGGAAAGGTGACCAAGAAAACACTCATGGAAATGACACTTTAGTAAAGATTTAAAGGAGGTAAGAAGGGAGGGCGTCAAGGTGGGACTTGGGGAGAAACAGGAGTTTGTATTAAATTCCAGACCCCTGCTAAGTTCTGGAGATTTAGGACATAAGGAGAGAGGGAAACTGAACAGCCAGGTGTGGGCTTGAATGCCATTTGAAAACTTTGAATATATTACCCTCATTGCAACAATTCTGTGGTTATAGCCAGTGCCATAACCATACATAATAACTGCTGTATGGTTCTAAAGCGGTTTGGTAAGGTTTGGGCTTTATTGTTGCTGGTAGATTTGGGGCTCACATTAATAACATGATTTTTGAATCATAAATTATATTTAGTTAATTTTNCAAGCTGTTGTTCACCATCTTAGCTGTAGAGGGCGCAGCGTCACTGGCCCATGTGGGAACCGAACCGGCGGCCATGCTGCTCAGAGCTCTTGCTTCCAAGCCAACTCTTAACCAGCTGAGCCACTCAGCCAGCTCGATCTTCTCCTTTCTTAATAAACACTCTATTACCTTTATACATAGTGATATTTCTCTGCCACATTTGTTTCTACCAGAGTCCTAATCACCCATATTAATTTTAACTTTTAACTGAAGTAACTAACTTGTACGTTACAGAGAGAACAGGATGGGGGATGGGGTCATTTGTCAATTTGAGCATTTTAGAAAGTCAGTAAGTAAACCTAATATGATTCCCAATAGTCACATGGGTCATTTTATCACATTGATAAAATAACAAAAAAGAACACTTTCATTAACACATTAATTCTCAATGTTTCCTCCAGGGGATATTTGTCAGTGTTTGGCAACATTTTTGATTGTCATGATTTGGAGGGGAGGGGGCAGTGCTAATGACATCTAGTGGGTAGAGGTCAGGGATCCACATCTGGCCTCTATTCTATAATGCACAGGACAGCCTTCCACAACAAAGAATTAACTGGTCCAAAATGCCAATAGTACCTTGCTTCACATGACCTCAAGGTATAGGCACAGTGAAATATATTACAATAAGAAGCAAATATATATATATATATATATATATATATATATATATGCTATACTATTATATAAATAATATAATACATATAACTTAATAACTTAGCTTGCTGACCAATATAATAGTATTCTATCTTAGAAATTATTAATTAACATAATATTTTAAGTTCTTAATGTTAACTAAAGATTGTGAAAATTTTGTGTATTCTGATGCACTATAGAACACAATCACCACTGATATAAAAATTTTTATCAGAATTATAACCTGTTTAACTGAGAACATAATTTTATGTTTTTCATAAGTTAAAACTTCCCATGGAAACATGTTCGCTTGCCTGATCAGTAAACCAGTATAAGAGTTGTAAGGAATCAGATTACATGGTCTATTTTGTAAGAAAAATGGACATCGTTTGTGACATGTTTTCTTATATTACACTCTACATAAATAAATTTAGAAAGGAGGCATAGAGCTGCTTTTAAACCAAGTGATCGAACAATCCTAATATTTCCAAGGATTTACTTTGATCACGTGAACTGGGGTTTTTATATAAAAATGCTTCCGAACTAGCAGTTTCTGAGCTGGCTAGTGGCTTCTTTGTGGATTTGGGGGATGGGTGATAGCATACTTAAAAGTACTAGAAATTTAGTTTATTTTACAGGAATTCTGGCAATGTGAGATTTAGCTAAGGTTTTATTTTGATCTATAACACAACAGAGCTCCTTTATGAATCTTTATAATCTATTTTATTAATACATGCCAGGTGTAGTTAAATATTTCAAAGTCACACAGGAGGAAAAGAGTTCTCCCAATTGTAAACACCAGGACAAATAGACTAGAATCTTTCAGTTCTACAACATCAGCCATAGGTCAAAAGGAAACAGAATCACTAACAGTGAGTGGCCCAGATCTCACAGAGTCATTCCCCTTTCCAGTGGGCACGTTTGAAAATTGATTTGAGCTCACAAATAACCTGACCAACAAACAGAAATACTAACAACCCAGATTTCCTGCGTCTTACTTCATTTCCATCATTCATGTGGGCATCTTTGGTGGTATGGCCTCCCAAACTGACCAAATACTATCTTTAAAATGTTAAAATATGACACTTATACAAATATAGAATAAGCACATATTAAATATTTATTTAACTCATTGATGAAGGAACCACCAACCACTAATTTTCAAACTGGTTCAAAATGCATTTGAGTTACACAGCATTTAAAGGCAATGAAAATAAATGATTGTTAGGTTAGTTGATACAAAACTGGCTTATGCCCCAGCGTGCAGTAAAACTATAAACTTCAGGATTATTTTTTTCTTCTGCACAGAAATCATTTAATCTCAATCAGGCAAAAATTTGATAGTTACTGTGTAACTTCATAGAGTCTAGACCCTAACCAATAGTAAATAGTATGACAAATAGAGATACATCTCCCTGGAGAATTAAATAATCCCTGTATGGGCCTGCCAGACAATGATTCCTTATGACATTGAATCAGGACAAGCAGTCATACTTTTACCTTATTTCCAAGTTTTGTTCAAAATTAAATTTATTGGGGCAACAGTGGTTAATAACATTATATAATTCTCAGGTATACAACATTATAACTTGACATCTCTTTACTCTATTGTCTGCTCACCACCCAAAGTCTAGTTTCCTTCTGTTACCACATCTTTGATGCCCTTTACCCACTTCACCCTCTCCCCACTCCCCTTTTCCTTTGGTAATCATCATTCTGTTGTCTGTATCTATTAGTTTGTTTTGTTAGCTCGTTTGCTACTTTTTGTTTTATATTCCATATGAGTGAAATCATATAGTTTTTGTCCTTTTCCATCTGATTTATTTCAATTAGCATAATACTCTCAAGATCTATCTATGTTGTTGCGAATGGCAGTCTTTCTTTCTTTCTTTCTTTCTTTCTTTCTTTCTTTCTTTCTTTCTTTCTTTCTTTCTTTCTTTCTTTCTTTCTTTCTTTCTTTCTTCT
>NW_017731548.1:2506689-2525731 GCF_001890085.2 Hipposideros armiger
GGTTTGGTAAGGTTTGGGCTTTATTGTTGCTGGTAGATTTGGGGCTCACATTAATAACATGATTTTTGAATCATAAATTATATTTAGTTAATTTTAAATGATAAAAACATTTCAATGATAAAATAATCATTATATACTTTTAGGGGTGTTTTAAATTATATAATGGCGTGGATACCATTCTACTTCCTGCCTTAAACTCTCTTGAGAGGAAATAAAATGATTTAAGAAAAATGTACCTTAAACTACACTATGCCTTACTCTTTCCTCTCCTTTATAAGCCTCTCTGGAAGTAAAGTGCATCTGTCATTGATTTTGGTCTCAAAAAATCCCATCTTTTCTCCTAATTTAATTTCATTTCTACGTAAGTAAAGTACCACTTACAATATTGCATATGTCATGCAGAAAAAAAAGAGTGGAAATATTAATTGCCAGTGCTTCAGTCCAATTTGTGTGTCTCTGAGAAATGTCAGTGATAGGCAGCATGTTCTTCTTCTGATGATGAGTCAGCAGAACAGAATGTTAAATAGAAACAACTCTTGCACATAACAGAAGATACTTGGGGGTGACTAACAAAGTCAGTAGGGTAGTGCACCAATTAGCATGATAATGCGAAGAACATATCTTAGAAGGGTGTATATTATCTTACAGAGATATTAATGGAACAAAGTAGTCTTAAAACAGGCCCTTTACATCTTTCAGTATGTTTTTCCAGAAACACCAGGTCACAGCCTCCGCAGTGTTATGGTAGTAATGGACCTGCATTAGTAATCCAAAAAGAATTTCAATTTCAATCAAAATTCTGGCTTGACCTTAACCTCTTCTCTCTCATTTTCAAATCAAATTGATTCAAATTATTGGTATCCTTACAGGAGCAGAAACTCCTTGCAGGCACCCGTGTAACACCTAGCACATCATAGGTGTACAACCAAAGTTTGCTGAATTGAGTAATGGCACTGCCACTAAATCTCATGCCACTCAGGGACACTGACCATGATAACTGCTACTCTGACAATTAAGTTCGCAAACTTGTTGCAACGATGTTGCTAACTTTTTTGGGATTTTTCATTATGAATGTGTACCAACTGGACAAACAGTTAACCAAGTTTACTATTTGAAAGTGCTGAAAAGGCTGTGTGAAATAGTTAGATGATCTGAAGTTTTCACCAACAATTCATGGCTCTTGCATCACGACAATGCACCAGGTCACATGGCAATGTCTGTGAGGGAGATTTCAGCCAGTAAACAAATAACTGTATTGGAACACCCTCCTGATTCACCTGATCTGGCCCCCAATGAATTCTTTCTTTACCTGAAGATAAAGGAAATATTGAAAGGAAGACATTTTGATGACATTCAGGACATTGAGGGTAATATGATGACAGCTCTTATGGCCATTCCAGAAAGAGTTCCATAATTGCTTTGAAAGGTGGATTAGGCACTGGCATCAGTGTATAGATTCCCAAGGGGAGTACTTTGAAAGTGACCATAGTGATATTCAGCGATGAGGTATGTAGCACTTTTTCTAGGATGAGTTTGTGAACTTAACTGTCAGGCCTCGTTTACATGGTGCTGGACACTGGAAAAGGTACTCTGTATGGTTGTCCTTTCCTAATATTCTCAGCAACTTTTGGACTGAACTTCAAAGATAAATCCTTGGTTCAGAGGGTTAAGTAGTTTGTCCCAAGCTATGTGGCTGTTACAAATCCTAGACCTCAGGTTTGAATTCTCTTTCTACCATGCTAGTCACTTGGCCCTCAGATAATAGTGGCAGTTTTTCATAAGAACTAAAACAAGCAAATGGAAGAACTATTTTAAAAGTTCTTTGCATATTATAATCTTATGATAAAGAACCACATAAGGTCACACGTGGAGAGAACCTTTAGCATAGATTGAAAAATGAGGACTTTATATTTTTATAGCTGTGTCCCATTTAGAATCACTTTTCATCTTAGAAAAAAGAAAGTAATTTCATAAAGTGCTAATTTTAATCAACGTGCATCTGGATAAGGACCTCTGGCCCTCCTCGTGCACATTCCATTATATAATTCTCCCCTTTCCAGGTTACAGAACACTGAAAGGATTTGTACTAGAACTAGTAGTTCTATATACCAGTAACTACATTAGGCTGTTCTTTCCAGTATCAAACAACAGCTAGTTTTGTGACTATTAGTTATAAAGGGCCTCAATAAGTATTGCAATACATATTAAATGAAATTAAAAATCAGAGTAAATCTCAGGCTCTTTTGGCCTGTGAAAAAGTTTGCTTATTCTGTTGATTTTTCTCCTAATATGGTTATGGATTTCAGTACTTTCTGAATTGAGGTAAAGAGATCAAACATTTTATTCCTCAGTTTTTTCTCTTCCTAATTCTGGTATACTGTAAAGGTTATTAGAATGATTTTCACCACACAGTACAACTGGTATTGATGTAGGATATTTCTTGTGCCGGGGTCGTGGTCTCGTGGAACCGAAGAATGGAGACACGGACCAGAGAGGTAAAGTTGTAGAAAAGGAGTTTATTAGAATTAAAAATATATTTCAAAGAAGCAGAAGTGGGCCCGAGCAGTAGAGTAAAAGTAGAGAATGGATCAAGGGCCATTATTAGAAGAGAAAGCACACTCCAAAGAATTTGGAGCAGGCCCTGAGCAGAGGCAAGGCTCAAATTGCTCAAAAGGCATGGACTGGTCAGACTTGGAGTGTTTATCCCTACTTCCTCTAGAATGGGCTGTTCCTCTCTGGGTGTGGGACCACCTGATTGATCTCATCTCATTAGAAAAGGAGTTTATTAGAAGAAAAGAGACATTTTGTATGCAGAGGGGAGGTCTTTTGGGTGGTGCATTCTGTGGGACTTGCAGAAACGCAGAGACCCAATACCTGCCTCTAACTTCCTGTCTTGTTTTCTACTTGAGAGATGTGATCCCAATAAAATCTCTATGGGAAGCTGAGGGACAGGAGGTCTCTTCTTCTGTATCTGCTTCCTGCTGGGCAGGGGTATAGAGCTGTCCCTGCCTATTGAGGGATTCACAGAACTCTCGCCCTAGCTGATCTCAGATGAGAGGAAGTGGCTGAGATTTGCCTGGAAGACCATGTTGGCTTCTTTGGTTGGGACTGGCAATCTTGCTGGGGTACCCACTGTATCCCCAAGGTCCCTAAATGAGGAAAAATAGATTTTAATTAATAAATTTCTTAAAGAGCAGAGCTCAAAGCTATTGATGTAGGGTGGCTAAGGGTTTGGAAAAAACATTAGACTTTAATATTTATAATCAACAAGCATACTGGCCTAGGGAAATGTTAAAACCTATTTAGTCTCTGGGATGGGATTATCCAAGAGTTAGGTCCAGAATGGCTTAGGGAATTTTGGGGAGTCACAGGCTTTTAAGTAGTTATCTAAAGCCAGGGTGGGAGATGTTCTGTGATTCAGTCTAAGATTGTGATTCAATCTTTAGTCTAGGTTTCAGAAACTGATTAGAAGAGTCATCAAAGCCAGGGGCTAAGAAACTAGGGAAGAGGAGATTTAAAACTTGTCCAGTGGGGTGGGGGTGAGGGGAGGCTACTTGCTAGGTCTGCATCAGTATAGTTTTATGCAGTTATTTTTGCTGAAGTATACTGGCTTTTATTGCCTTAAAACCACTTTACAAAGGCTCAAAAATGAAGCTTTTTTTTTTTTTTCCAGCAACAACTTCAAAATGCACCCTTTGGTTTCAGTCATTAGGAGCCAGGTAAGTTCCCAATAGATATAAAAGAAAACAGCTTTTTCAGAGGCACACATCTCCCCTCGCATGGGTCCTGAAACTATTATGGAGTTAGAATCAGAGTTGCTACTCCTTGGGTCCCGAGAGTGTACCAGGCCCATGTAGATGTGTGTTCAGCAATCAGAATTCCTTGCGAAACAGCATACCCCAACAGAGTAATTGAGGAACTTTGGATTCAGGGGTAATTACCAGGGTGTAAACTGGATTAGGGAAACCATGGAAGGATGGTGAAGGTTGTCAACAGGGGGAGCATTGACCATGCCAAGGCCCCTGGGGCAAAGGGAAGGGCTTAATTCTTAGAGCCTGAAGGGAGCTATGTCTGTGGGAGAGACACACCCGGGAGCGGCTGTGGCTTTAGTAGAGAAACCAAGATAGAAAAGCCTCGCCAGCTGTGTCCTGGCAGACAGGGAGCCGGCCAAGTAAATACTTGGTCCCTGTTCTCCTGATGCCCTCCGATCCTTTGTTGGTGTTTCCCACCAATAGAATCCAGGTGGAGCAGAAAGTCCATGGATGTGATGCATCCCAGATGAGCCAATTTCACCCCCCCCCCCTCCCAAGGCCCGGAGCAGGCTGAGGCAGAGGCCACAACAGCTCCCTTACACCAGGCCAGGGCAGGATTTTTCAACCTCAGCACTACTTATTTTGGGCTGGTTAATTCTTTGTTGTGGGGGCCTTCCTGTGCACTGCAGAAAATTTAGCAGCATCCTTGGTCTCTACCTGCTATATGCCAGTAATGACTACCCCCCAAGTCGTGACAATCAAAAATGTTTCTGGACATTGCCAAGTGAACCATGGAGAGCCAAATTATTCCTGAGTGAAATCACTAGGTTAGTGGATTAAAAGTGAATCTGTGATCTCAAGGATGACCATCTTCTCATTCCTTCATTCAAGGAAAAATGTGTTGTTTTTTTCTGGCTTACCTCTTTGGCAAACTGTGATGCTGAGCACTGGAATTATGAAGATAAAAAGACATGATCTTGCTTTCTTGAAGCTTACCATTTTATAGAAGAAGGCTGATATTCAGGCAATTGCAGATAAAGTTATGGTATACTGCTATAATAGAAATTTAAGCAGGGGGCTGTTACATAGCAATTAAGGCAAAGAAGTGTGAACCGACAGTTCTTCAAAATGATCTGTTGATTAAGCAAAGTTAAGTTTGTTAGAGTCCAATGACCACTGTGCAGAATTTCTGACATAATAATTTTGGATTGGTAAGCACAGTGAGGCCAGGGTATTGAAATGAGTCTTGATGAATAAACTCTGTCTTGATATGTAAACTATTTTAGTTGGCTCACAGTCTTATCTCCAGAAACAAATATTTCCTGGAGCAAATTGCTGTTATTTTTGCTACTCACAGTGTTTTTTAACAGGCACAGAAAAATATGCTTGGTCCCAGGATTATTTAACAAAGAAAAAAGAAATTAATTTAGTTTCAGTCTCAGTCTCAGAGTGGAGAAAATAAACTAACATTTATTGAACATCAGTTACCAACCAGATAGTAATGAGCACTTTAATCCTTACACTAGCCCTGAGGAGTTTGGTATTATTACTCCCGCCTTATAGTTGAGGAACATGAGACTCAATTGTCCAAGGTCACAAAGCAATTGACAGCGCCAGGAATTTATTTTGCCTGCACAGATGAAGAGTTGGGGAAAGATTCTAAAAGGAGACAATATATTAGATGACCTCAAAGATGAACAGGATTTCATCCACTTGGAAACACAAAACGGGTGGGAATGGGGAGAATGAATTCAGGAAAAGGGGACAGCATGAATGAAGACTCCAGGGTGTGAAAGTGTGTGGCATGTTTTAGGGTACAAGCTACCCTAAATTTATGTGGTAACTAGGGACTCACATTAATAGAATTACAGCCAGTAAAGGGACATAACTCTTCTTCCTCTCTTTATTGTCCTTTCCAGAATATAGGGACTTCTACTAACACTTCCACCCTCTCGGGAATGTTTTGGGGGAGTAGCTTGAACTTGAACTCTGTCCTCAGGGGAAGGAGTGACCTTCCAGGTTGGTGAGCTGGGGTGAATGTTCCTTCACTTTGTAGGCTGGGGTCTTGACTCTCGCTCTCTCTTGCTGAAAACGGTGGTATACATTCTCCTCCTGCTTTTGCAGCCTTTCCATCCAGAAGCAATTCCATCCAGAAAGAAAGGCCTGGAGTTCTCTAGCTGCTTCTTTATTATTCTACCACCAGCTTAAAACAGTGCTTTTATCACAGTAAATACACATCTTCTACGATAAACAGTAATTAATAAATGATAACGTGACAACATGGCATAAAGCATAACCATTTTTGAGGGCATTAGATGGAATAAGAATGGTGGTGTAAGATTTTCCTGATTCCAAACATATGTGCTCTTGCTCCTTTTTAGACTCCAGAAGACTTGACAAGATTGCTGGGTTTTGTTGTTGTTGTTGTTAAGCATATGTTTGTGATACTACTTCATTGTAACCTGAGCAGGTTTCACTGTTTGTTAGCTCCAGCTGTGGAAATCAGTAGACTGAAAATAAGTTAGGTCTCAGAAATAATTGTATTTGAAAATCATCCTGATTCTTCCCCTACCTGAGTCATGGAATAAGGGTCTCCTGCCAACCTTGGTCCTTCACTAAGGCTCCTCCAGGTGTCTCTGATCCTCTGATCCCCCCCCCCTCTCTCTCCTCTCCCCCTTGTCTCCCCCTCCTCTCCCTCTCCTCTTCCTTTCCCTTTTATGTAACAGACACACAGAGGCATGCACAGGCACTGTGCCTCTGCGTGCTCTCTCCCTCCCTCCCTCTCTCTCTTTCTCTCTCTCTCTCTCTCTCTCTCTCTCTCTCTCTCNCACACACACACACACACACACACACACTTCAGTTCTGGGCAGGTCATTGATAGAGAACAATCTCTACAAGTATCAGCTAGTTCAGTCAATCAGGGCTGTGAGCCTGGTTGAGGATAAACATCAATGGAAGCTGGAAGAGGCTGGGTTTGTAGGAGTTTTTCTCCCGTGACTGACCCTACTATGTTTGGGGCTACACTCTACCTTCTTGTCCAGTTCTGCATCTTCATTCCTTTCTTAGATTGATTTTTTTCTGGTTGGATAGTAGATCTGGATGTTCATAAAATTATCATGGCTGTTCATATTCAAAGTAAATAGGTTGTTACAGGCGTAACTAAAACATTGTTCAGATGACTGGTTGACAGATGTAAAGGCAAAGGTGATTTAGTGTGGTTTATCTTTATTCTCAAGGACTAGTCATTTAAATATAAACTTCTTTAGAAGTTTTAAAACACCATTCTTCACTATAGCTCCAAATAAATGATGTTCCACCTGTGTTTATAATGGCAGTAAAAAATGGACTACAGGTGATTGATTACCTGGTCAATTTAACCAAATCAGGATGAATTGTTGGAAAATTAGTCTTTATATCAGTCCTAAGGAAGATAGGTTTAATTTACCCCATCCCAAATGTGGTTCTTATTATCTTTATGATCTTCATTCAAGTTTTTCATCACTCAATGGTAAATACATGATATGCCTCTTTTCTTTTCTTTCTTTCTTTCTTTCTTTTTTTTAACAAAGCTACATTTTCAAAATGCCATTTTAAAGGAATTAAATTTTACTACCATATAAGAAAGTTGAACAATAATTTGGTTATTTTGTTTACCAAAGCCATTGGAAACAGTTAATTGTGAATACACTGGGAGATGAGCCATTCCCAATTCAAATGGATAATCATAGATATTTGAAAGAGATGTTTGCCAAGCTGTGACAGGAGGATAATAGCCATCACCAAGCATCATTAGGCATTTACAGTTTATTCAAATAAGACAATAAACATATTTTCTGGACATAAATATTTATACAGAATAAACATATCTTCATTTGATCTTTAAACTGTATTAGTTACAACTACCATTTATTGTGAGTTTTATATTTATTATCAGGCTAGTAATTCTTATTATTTCTATTTTATTGATGAGAAAACAGAGGTACATAACTTTCACTTTCTTCTTGGTTTTGTTTCTGAAGAGTCAAGTCCACAATTTGAGACTTACAGGGGCCATATAGTGAGTACAAACTTTTATTGGAAATATTTTCTTTGTTTTGTGAAATCAACTAAACTGGAACTGCTAGAATTGAATAGAGCTTAGCAAATTAATGGTGTCTTGTGACATATTTATTAACTTGAAAAAAGTGCTCTAAATATATAACCTTATGTACAACATAATTGGAAACTATAGTCTGTATCCTATTTTGGGAGTTTTAGCAAATCTTAAGTGAGAAACTTTCCCCTCCACAGTGGAACACTCCACAGCAGATAGAAATGTGGGTAGAAATACACTTGTTTAGTGTTCTGAATGTTACATATTTTTGATGAAAGAGCACTTTAGGAAAAATCTGACTTTAAATTTTAAAAGTTTTAATCATTTTGCTCTATTTTTATGTTTTAAAAGTAAAATGTGTGAAAAGTTACAAAAATTTAAAAATACACAAAAAACAAAAAACAACTCTGTTTTCTACTACCTCTAATAACTCCTTGTTTCCCTTCCTAAGGTCAGTCACAAAAATCAATATGCTATGTATTCTTCCACAAAATTTTATGCATATACAAGTATCTTTCTAAGTCTTTTTTTTTAAAAACACAAAATATAAGCATGATACATAAACTGCTCCTGACCTTGACTTTTTTGCTTAACAATGTCTCTGGTAGATTGTTCCATATCGGTTCATAAATTGTTTTTCACCACTTTTAAAAAAAATATTCTATTGTATGAATGAATCATAATTTATCTAGCATGTCTCAAATTTCACAATCACCCCAGATAAATAAACAAAAAGACTTTCATTTTTCTTACAGTCATCTTTTTCTTTGCCACATGTTTGGGTTTGGCTTGTCCTGACACTTGTATCAATCACTTTTGTGCTCCACTATGCCTCAGCAAACAATCTATATGATGTATTTACTTTTCCACATTCTCAGAATCTCAAATTTACTATGACAATGAATACAGGATTTGGGATCTTTGTCATAATCTATTGAAAACCAAGTTGAGGTTCACTGGTTTGGGAGTCTTGAACCACTGTGTCATTGAAGTCATTTTCATTTTGTCAGCCCTGCCCAGAAGGAATTCAGTATTTTCCCATGACAGTCTCTGTCTGGATAAATGATCTAATCCACACAAGTTTTAATAAAATTGCTTATTGGTTCAGCTGATGAGCTTTGTTAGAGTCAGCATGTAACTATTACTATGCAAATGTCTGCATTATGAAAATGCTCTGTAACTTAGTCTTCAGATCATCAAAACACATTAGGTACCTGTACTATTATTGATAATAGGTTAAGTGTGCAGGTACAAAGATAAATAGGGCATGATTTTGCCTTCAAGGGGCTTACATTAAGGTTTTAGAAATAGGTATAAAAAGAGGTAATTTCTACTTTTTAAAAGGTGGAGGCTTGACTTTGTCTTATGGATTTTACATTTGTTGAAAGCCTACATACACCAAAAAAAATGACTGTATTAAACCAAGGTAATTGGGGTCTAGTGGAATTATCTCAAACACCTCAGTGATTATGAGTATAATCCTCTAGTTCACACCTATCATATAGGGAATTACCTTGAGGCAATGGTAGCTTCCAAATACACTATAAGGCACTCTGTCTCAGAAATCACAGAGCAGAAAGGCTCACAGACCAATCATAACATACAAGAAGCAACGGTAAAGAGATGGGGTAAGTTAGCATTCTTGGGTTAGGGTAGAAGCAAATGGAAAGACCATAACATGTGAGCCCTGGGGTTCACAAGCCTCACAACCTTCTCTGTCTTTCTCTCTGTCACTTAGTCCTCCTTGCTAATGATGTGATTATGAGGACCAGGCTTTAAGTTTGATGCAGGGGTTCATAGACAGAAGGGGCCAAGAGATACTTAGGGCCAAGAACATTTGGACATGGCTGCTGGTTGTCAATTAGCCTACTAAATAGCCATGGGTCCTATGTGCATTTCTTGGGTAGAGTACACATGGAGCCAGAATGAGACCATGTTGCCAATGGGTGATTAAATTTGAGGGTGACTTAGATGTCATCTAAGAGGTGGCATTATTTGGTCTTTCCATTCTTTTGTGTCTCTAATCATTACTTTTGCTTGTTCCATTATACTTTTTATTTATTCTATTAATTGATTGTTGCCATGTCATAGAGGTTACTAATTTACTGTCTATATTTAATACATCACATGATTCCTACCTGTCTCACAAGTTAACTTGCTTACTTATTATGTACACATAACATATCCTATGAGTTTTGCCTATTTCTTGTAATTTATACCAACTCTGCTTACCATTTCTTATGGGTTTAGTCCATTTTGTTTGTTTTCTTGTTGTCTGTAGCAGAACTGAATATTCTCAAATGATATAGAAAATGCATTTTATAAGACCTTGTTCTTGAATTCCAACCCAGTGTTCCAAGTGGGTGTTGAGACTCGATTTCAATAGTTCCAAAGTGAACTCAACCTTTCACTATAAAAATTTCCTTGGTTATCCTATAATGATTAATGGCATGAATTTCTACCCTAATCTTAAAATTCTCTTTACCTCTTTCCTCTCTTTATCAGAATCACCAAAGACTTTTCCTTTTGCCTCAAAAATACCTCTGAAATCTTTTATCTCCGCACCATTTCCACTGTTCCGAGACTCTTCTGCTTGCTGCCGGCCCTATTTTTCTGTAATACAAGCTGATTCCTGACTTCCTGTTGAGCATCCTCCTCATCCTGACCCTCACTTGCCGTTTTTTCCCTAAGTACTGTGCATATTCATACCTATGAACATTATAATATGAAAACATTTTTCATTAGGAAGTAATTATTGATTGGAAATTATAGGGAGTTGCATAAATGACATGGAGAGTTCTCATGTACTCTTCTTCCAGTTTCCCCCAAGTACATTTTTTTTATGTTTGGGATATCCCTCCCTGTCTTAATTACCTGAAATGTTATTAATCATTCTTTAAGATTCCACTTTGAAGTCATAAAGTTTTCTTTTCCAGACTTCTCCCCATCAGTGCTGAATTAATCACTTCCTTCTTAATGCTGATTTTTTACACATGGCATCATAACCATCTTCTCTGACAATCCATGACCTCTTTAAGGACAAAGATTTTGTTTTATTTGTCTTTCAACCCATAGGACCTAGCTCAAAGCATGGCACATATTAAATGTCTGATAAAAATATGATGAATTTAATATAAATTATATTTCATTTCAATAAAATGAGATGTAAAAATCAAATTGTACAAAATAGATACATGTAATGGGTTATAATTTATTCAGGGGTGTTATTACAGATCCCTTTCAATATGATCTTTCCTAGAGAATTTAAAATATAATTCAATTTTCAAAAATAATTTCCTATTATGTTCATGAAAACATGTACTGAGTAATATGAAATAAATATTGAAACAACTATTCAAATGAAAAATTCCAATCTAAAATATGGCACCAGTTTTATTCTCTGCTGTTATTGTTCTAAATATGTAGTGATAATGTCACTCCTGGGGTTGGGGATTCTGACTTCATTCTCTTTTGACTCATTCTGTGGTGGAAAAGTTGCAGATGATCTGAATGCATGTGGACATTGTCCAGGCTCTGAGTATGAACAAGACTACATGAATATGCTGGCTGACCTCTATGCCTCCTCAAAGTCTCCTAAGCTCTGTCTCACTTGTGCCCTTGATCAAGACCTCTAATTTTCTCCCCTCCTAGCCACCCCAGAAATCCACTTGAGGGAGACACCCAGCCAAAGTGGCTGTAGCTGGCACCCATTATGAGAACTTCACTGTGCTGGGCGGTGGGCACAGCACTTCTTTTCTGGTGACCATCCTTCTCCTTTAGCTCACCACTGCTGCACAGAGGTGGTGACAGAAAAAGCGATTCCCACCCACCAAGGTCTCCAACAGGGTTTTTATAAACAGCTTTAAAAAAGGTGTTATGTTGACATTGTGGTTGTAAAGACCGTGATGAGAGAAACATGAGGAAGAAATTTAAGATGAGACCATGATACACATAGAAAAAATAGGTAAATGTGCTGCTTTTCATATGTATGCCCACTTCCTCAGCTACCGTTAGTCAGGGACCCACCACCAGCACATCAGCCCGCCTGTGACTTGCTTCACCACATATTGCCAATTTGTCATAACTCCGGACTCTGGTGGAACCACATTACACTCCTTAGACATTTGTGTTCAGAGTCTCATAAGCTTCCTTATGGAGATGGCTTTCTCTTCCCATTCTGAGGAAGGTTAAACCTAGTCCCAGAGACTGGTTGGGAATAGATGCTATCTTGTTTTCTCTTTCTATTTTTGTCTTTTCCAACTTTCTTCTTCCTCAGCACCCCTCTTGTCATCTCCATCAGTCTGAATACTAAAGGCCCCCATGCCTATCACTTTCACCTCTGTCAGTGTCAGGGTTAAAAACCCCATGCAGTTGTGTGTTAGACACAGCTGGGAGACCCTGCTGCAGGTGGGTTATGTTGGAGGTAAGAGGTAAGGCTATTCCCACGATTGTGATCCTTATGAATGAACAATAGCATGCTCTGAACATATAACACAGCTTCTTTTTGCCTTTGGTCTCTCATTAAATTTTAAAAAATAATATAGTATAGATATTTTTTTGACAAGGGAATGATTTCTTCCCATGTAAATTAGAAATAGAGAAGAGTCCGACTTCATGCCTTCCTGTTGACCATGGTAGCAACTGGTATTGTTCAGAAATGATCATTATGGCATTTCTACTTCTGGGCACTAAAATTACTTTTCTCTCTTTCTGCTTCTTGACATCTCAGAAATGAAAAAGAGGATTTTTCTTTGGGTTAGGGACAAAGGTAAGAGCCAGTGGAGTGACTGACACAGCTTTATTCTTGGCAAGACTTGACATTGAAAGAGCAGTGGGAGATAACTTTCAAGTGGGCTTTAAGAGGACATCCAAATGATGCCTTTATGCAGGGCCAAATACCTCCTTCCTGAGGAAATCATTCAAAGCACCAGGGCTGCAGGCAAGTGGGCCCTGTCAGCCAGCACACACTGTAACCTGTCACACTCTGTTCCGTTGTGCAGAAGACTTTACAAGAATAGTGATTCATTGAATAAAATAATCCACTAGGGTAAAATTAGATGGTCAGGAAATTAAGTCAGCATTTTAGAATTGTTACAAGAAAAAAACTACTTTGTAATATGATATTTTAGAAGTCATATCCTAAACAATATTATCTTGATTCTCTGTGGAGTGCATATCAGTGAAGAACCTCAGGAAGTAGTAAGTGCTTTTCTATAGAAGCCTTTTTTCCCTATCTATTTCTATACCAAGCTAGCATCCTAAACTGATTCTGAAAGTGCAATGCTAGATAAAGTTTTTATATAAGGAAATAATGTAAGGTGCTAAATTTTTGTTCTTTAAAAAAGGTTATTGTTGGTCAAATTTCATCCCAAGTATACTTACTGTATCTCACATGAGCATAATTCTCTTGTCGATTCTGCTATTTTTGGCCATCAATTTCCTTTCCAACATAACTAACACCACATATTGCTCTGTACATGTACAAAACCTTCCCTTTGGAATCAATGAAATTGCATGAAACAATAAGGAGAACAATAGAATTTGGACATTTTATTTCTGTATTTCACATTAGATTCTTTAAAGTAAAACTCATATTTTGGAGTTAGCAAAATGATTTTTTAAAAACTCATTGAAGTATCCAGTACACAATTTACATTTACTGATTACCAGTGTTGTGGTGGTAGGTTTCTCAGAACTCCAAAGCTGATAATTGCTTCTGAGGAAGGAATTACTCTAACATACTCAAGACTAGTGCTGCCCAGTAGATACTCCAGGCAAGCTTCATATATAATTTAAAATTATTTAGTAGTCACATTTAAAGAGCTAAAAAGACACACATTAATTTTAATAGCATATTTTATTTAATCCAATGTTTCTAAAATATTTTCATTTCAACATTTAATCAAAATGTAAAAGTGGAGATATTTTATATTCTTTTATATCATATTAAATACAAACTAATATTCAGTGTGTATTTTATACTATCTAAATTTGGACTAGCCACATTTCAAGTGGTTAACACTTGAAACCGCATTTGGTTAGTGGCTACCATATTACACAGCACAGCTCTAGTAGATAATAAGCATAATAAATTTAGTATATGTTCTAAATATGTACATAACTTTATATAATTTTCAAACATGTCATACTTCCAATAATGTTAGGCTTTCAAAGCATAAATATTTTGTTTTTAATAAGATCCAGAAATCTCAATACTAAGACAGGCAAGTTATAGATGATGGGTATATGAAATAAATTAATTTAAAAATACATTTAGAAAATATAGGCATAACTTCTTTTTCATGTGTGGGTTTAGGCACATATATCAAGTTTCTCTGTCTTTTCTTAGTTTTGATCTGCAGCTATTTTGTGCAAAGTCTTCATCACTTTTTAATGGACCAAGGTTTCAATTTTTCTTATTAAAAATATATTGAGTGAATTCAAGAGCCCAGCAATTTTAGAGCCAACATTGCAAAAGTTTTAGTGTTAGTGGGATGCCCGTTTCTGACAGGTGTGATTTTCAGTTTACATTTAGAAATGCAATCATTTGCTTTTTTCCCTTTGATTATTTGACTGGTGAGATAAACGCAACATGTTCTTCATTGGTCTCACTTTTTCCTTTCATTTAAAATTCTGTTCAAGTCAAATTCATCTTTGAAGACTGAGACTTGCTCACCTAAAAATTCAACTAAAAAAGATTCATATGTTCTTGGATTTAATATAAATAGTCTTGTTTTCTTTAAATATTTAAGACATATTTTCTTTAACAGTGACAGGAAGTCACTGTTTCTAAGTGACATTTGAGGTCGGGGAGTGAACTTGGACATCACTGGTTGTGAGACCAGAATGCAGGAATCAGTCACTAAACTCCCAAGTGAGTAGCACCTACAACAAGGAGATCGTGCCTTATTCCCCTGTTTTTTCCTTATTCGCCTTTGTGATGCACTAATTCTTGGAAATAGATAACATCTTTTTGTGAAAAATGGTCCTTGGGTTAAGTGGCACTCAAGTGCAATTACTAGGGAGAGAAGTGAGGAGAAATTAAAAAGTTTTAAATAGTTCTTTAACAGAAAATGGTGTATTTGAATAAACTGATGGTAGAATGTTGAATATTAATACACAGATGTGATAAACTGCCAAATGAAAATAAGAACAAATGATATCTGAAATCAGTTCAGTTAGTCATTTAAGGTTCTTGTGGGTGTAAAGGCTGCCATCTTTTAAGACAAGAGCTAGTAAACTTTCTGTAAAGGTCCTGGCAGTAAATATTTCAGGCTTTGTGGACCATATGGTCTCTGTCAAAACTTCTCAACTCTGCTATTGCAGCTCAGAAAGCAGCCACAGACAAAATGCAAATAAATGAACATGGCTGTGTTCCAATAAAATTTTATTTACAAACAGGTGGTTGGCTGGATTTGACCCATGTGACTCCAATATAAGAAATAAACTTTTACAAAAGGTCTGCTCAGTAGCTGCACTGCTACCATCACTTCCTGTTACTCTTGGAAATGTCCACCCAATAGAAATGACTTTCTCCTGAATCACATCACATTTCCCACAAGGAGACATATTTTTCTTCTATACATCCCCATACACCAAAGTAACTATTTTTTTTAGGTAAGGTATGGCTTTGGTTGCTCTAACAGGCCTGGCTTAAGCAAGATAGAGGATTATTTCTGTCACATGTAACTTTCGTGGTTGAGGAGTTTAGGGCTGATGTGACTCCGGGAGTTACTCATCTTCATCTCCTTCCTGGCCCCCACCACTCAGTCTGTCTTGGAATTAGCAGGAAAAGGGAAAGAGCATGACCCGGAGGTTGTTCCCGTCACATCTGCTCATATCCCAAGGAGCAGCACTTCAGCAAATAGCCCGTCAATCTGCAAAAGAGGTGGAGAAACAGAATCCTTATTCTGGGAAGCCATGGCCCAGGTAAAATTTGGGGGCTTTTACTATTACAGAAAAGATGACTAAAAGTAGAGGGCCTATAGCTGCAACTAGGTTTTTATTTTAATCTTGTATTTATAGAACATTTAAGAGTCTGAAAGGAAATACTTATGTTTGAAAATTGTATTTTACTGTATTTTTATGTGATAGGTTAGTTGCTGTTGTGAGATTTGAAAATAGAGGCTGACCGAAGTCTTCAAACATATCTTCTGACAGAAATAACAGTTATTTACTATACAGGGTTAGAATATTGTTTTAGAAGTTTTGTGGCAAATATCTTGCATATTCTACTATTCTCCCTATCTGAGCCCACATTAGACATTACTACTAAATCGTAACATTCTTTATCACTGAACTCTGACTTGGCCTTTGAGCCCTCTATATCCTATTCTAGCCAACCTCTACTGATCAGTGATTTATTTGTCCTTCTTGGCTTAGGTTTTACCATTTTTGTTTTTGTTTTTGTTTGTATCTTTGACACCAATCTTATCTATAGATGGTAATATGGCAGGCAATATACGAATTAAATGTTGTTTTTTTGTCATTTAAGCCACATCTCTCTCAACTTCTGTCAAGTTTTTATCTTGTTCTTATTTTCAGATCATGATTTATATCTCATTTTTGTATAGCTAATTTTAATTGCAAAACTAAATTAGAATAGTTTTATTCACTCCCTTAATTTTATAGAATAACTGAAAGCCCAAAAGATGAAAGGACTTACGGATGGGCACACAGCCAGATAGTGGCAGCATTGAAAGTAAAGTCTAGAACCCCTGATTCCTACTCTACTACTCTCACTTGCCAAGGCAAAATTAATAAATGACTAAAGTAATTAATAATCAGTAATAATTATTATAATAAGTGGGTCAAATTGCTTGATAACAGAACTGCAGTTTCTCAGTTTTCTGTTCCTTGCATTTGTAGACAAGAACAAACATATTTCACTTTTTTTTTAATGTAAAAGAAATGGTAACCTGAGCAATCCTTACTCCAATCTTTGACTACTTCTAGAACTTTTTAGATTTTATAAAATGGATTTGACATTGTGAAAAATAGAATTTGAAGACTCCTTTCTAGGACATTCTCATTTTGGTTCTGCTATAAAGTGGCACAGCTGTTCTTATAATAATACCTCGGCTATTCCTGTTTCAATAAGATGCCTTTATGTGAGTGCCAAAGTACTGACTTTTATTGGCTTTTTTTCCAGATTAAGTTATAATAGCAATTTTGAATGCTCTTCAGTGTATTTTGACCCAAGGGTCTGTCAGGTTATGTTGCTTCTCATTTTATTCCGATCCCTTTGTCTATCTAAAATTATTGTACCCTCTCAGGCAAGGCTGTACACTTCAGTTCTCCTATGTGCTCATGGTTTCTTAGCAGGTGTGCTACCTGAAACCCTCATCAATAGGCAGGTGGAGTTAGATATCTTATCCTTTCAAGCACAGGGAAAAAAGAAAAGAACTTTAGCAAAAATAAGTACAATAAAGAGAGACCAATTACAGAGCAAGAAGATCTAACTATAGTGTCTATATCTGAGGAAGTATACTTTCTTTTTTAAAAAAGAATTATTTTAAAAGATTAACTAAATCTTCCCATTAAAACTTTGAGTCCTCTAAGTACCAAAAATTATGGCACTTTCACATGACAGAGAAAATTAGTCTAGTACAATAGACCAAAGGAAATTTATATAAGGGACATTTTTTTCATTTAATAACTATTAATTAGGTTAAAATCTTTGAGACACTGAAGAATTGTCTTTCTTTCATCTTTGAATTTTGAGGGAAGAGCTAGAAAGCAGTGAAACTTCATGACTATAACCAAAAGACAGAAAATAATTTCAGTGTGATGGAACTAAACCTTGAGCTTAGGCTCATCTACCAAACCTTGAAAGCAGTGTATTCCTATACACAAAAAGGACAAAACCCTCCTCATAATGAAACCAATCTCAGGTAAATTCAGGGATGCCTGTTCATCATTTGCATACCCTTCCTGGATGCATGGTCTCCACTCTTACTTTGCTATTTCTAAGTTGGCTCAACAAAGCCCTTCTGAATAGATAAGCAACTACTTATATACCCATGTGGCTCCTTTAGTAGATGCATTTCTTTTGTGAATATGTAATGAACATTTACTCTGAGTTAGATATCATGGTACGTAAAGTTGGAAAAGTCAAAGTCATAGCCCTCAGAAACCCGTTGTCTAATGTGTGAGATAAACAAATGAGCAAATAATTTCATAATATACATGGCCAGATGCTGTGAAACTAGCAAGTTCTGCTTGGGTGTTGACAGAGGAGACAGTGTTGGAGCTGGCTGGAAGCCTGTGGGAGTTCACAAAGTGGAGAAGGTGGGCAAAAAAAAATAGAGGCTGAAACAACATAATACAGGTATGGATGTGTGAAAGAGCATATGGCCTTTTGTGGTGGTTTAGTGTGGCAGAGGTGTAAGGGCGGGTGGAGAGGGTGTGGCAGTGGATTGAATTCAATAACCGCAATATTGAGTGACTGTTTAGCCTGGGTACTGTGCAGGGGCTCTTAGGGTGCAGAGATGAGCGCCCCGTAGTCCTTGTCCTTCAGGAATTAACAAAGGAGGCACAAGTCACAAATAAATTATATTCGGGTGAGAGTGTGTTAAGTGCAACATTAAAAACGCATCAGGCTCTTTTGCTCATGCTCATTTATTCACAAAGAAGTGAGAGCCCACCCTGATGTCAGCATCCCTCCATTGGGAGGGATACCTGCAAAGGTGATTAACAGCACACACCATCTGCTCGTGAGAACCACATGGTGTAATGGTGACAGATATTGATCAGTTCCAGCAAAATGTATACACCAGCAATTGTGACAAGTGTTACCCAGAAGGTACAGAATCCTAGAGAACTGATAATGCAGAATTTGTTGTAATTAGTGAAGGCAGGAAACATTGTATTTACCACTAGTCCTCTTATACAATACTTTCTCCATGCTTGAATTCTTAATTTCCTTTCTCCAACTTGGAATTCATTTCAAGTAATTTTTGAAAGAAGGTTACCTGGGTAACAGATTGTCGGAGCCCTTGTATCTCTGAGAATTTTTTTTTTCTACTTTCACAAATGACTGACAACACTCATGTGGAAAAATGTTGCAACATCTCCGCTTCTGTTGAAACTCTAGAATATGAGTCCTTGCTATTTGGCAATGTGATTTAAAGCTAATTTTTAGAACTTCCCAATGTTTTGTTTGTAGGCAGCCTATTTTTCTGTCTGAATCTTATGT
>NW_017731548.1:2531824-2537579 GCF_001890085.2 Hipposideros armiger
GAAGATGAGAGAATTCCTATATGATTATATCTAGCTTCTCAGGGAATATGAGGTGAGGCTGGCAGTTAAAAGTTAAGTGGATTAAAGGGAATATTGGAGGTCAGAAAACAGATGAGAAGATGTGAAATGAACCTCTTGGAGAATGGGGAAAGTTAGCTTTTAGTGAACATGTTAGACTTACTGGGCATTTTTTTTTGGTACCCATTCTGAATTTAAAAAGAGCCCAGTTAGCACAGCCATGTTCATTTTCTCAGGGGTAGGATCAGAGTAGGTAGATAGTTTAAGTGGAGTTGACCATTTTCCTAGGTAAGTGAGTAGAGGATCATAAAGCAATAATGTGTTAAATGTGCTTTACTACACACACACACACACACACACACACACACACACATACACACACACACAAAGACACACATCAGAGACACACCACTGTCATTCACGTGCATACCACACTCCCATGTGCATACACACCCTCACACATGTCACATTTATACATCCTCACTCACAAGCTCTAGCCCCTTTAATTTTTGCAGTAAACCCCAAAAGCATTTTACTACTATTGATGAAGTATCTGAAAATTGAAGGGCACTTGTAGTTTCCTCTATGTGAATCACTCTCACCCTGTTCTTCAAATGTTCCAAACATTATCATGAAATAAAATAGAGTCAATGTTAAAGTTCTATTATTCCCATTTTAGCCATCCTTTTATGGAATTTACATTTGGAGCTTTTTTCTCTGACACCTAGCCTACCACTGTTCAGGCTGTCCCAGGAATTTCCCATACAGTGGGCCTTCCCAGACTTTTTCATACCCACCCACCACCCCTATTCTCTCATCAGTGTAGCTAGAATTCAGGCTCTGCTCCTCATTGGCTATGTAACCTACTGTGCAATATGCAAGTAGTAATCATTTATTGTGAGGATTAAAAAATATAATGCATAGAAAGTGCTCAATATTCAATAATGTCAAATTAATCATTTTCTCTTCCTTAATCTTAATCTCTTTACCTATTTTATCAATTCTGGTCATATTTTTAAATAATTTTTTTTACTTTTTAATTTGAGTTGGCATACAATATTATATTAGCTTCAAGTGTACAACATAGTGAATAGACATTTATATAACTTAAAAATGATGATCCCAATAAATCTATGTACCCATCTGACACTGTACATAGTTATTACAATATTGTTGACTATATTCCTATATTCCTTATGCCACACTTTACATCCCCATGACTATCTTGTAATTTATCAATTTGTACTTCTTAATCCCTTCCCATTTTTCACCCATACTCCCAATGCCCCTCACATCTGGCAATCATCAAATTGTTCTCTGTATCTATGAGTTTGTGTCTNTTACTGATATTTTAACAATATTAAGTCTTACAGACCATGAATATGGGATGCCTTTTCTTTTATTTAGATCTCCTCTAGTTTATTTCAGTAATATTTTGCAGTTTCTAATGTAGACATCTTGAATTTTTTTTGATTTACCTTAAGGATTTTATTCTTTTTCATGGTATTATAAATGATATGGTTTAATTTCATTTTCAAATTGTTCACTGTTCATATGTAGAATTAATTCATTTTGTATAATATCATGTATTCTGCAACTTTGCTGTAGCCATTTATTAGTTTTAATAGTTTGTTAGGACTTTCTTTGTGTAAACCATGTTATCTACAAATAGAGATAGCTTTATTTCTTTTTCTTGCCTACTTGTCCTGAATAGTGCCTCCAATAGAGTGTGGAATAAAAGATAGAAGAGCAAACACTCTTATCATGTTTCTGATTTTAGAGAAAACATTCAGTCTTTCACCATTAAGCATGATTTTAGCTGTGGGTTTTTTGTTGATGTCCTTTACAATCAAGAGGAAGCTCACTTCTATTCCTAATTTGAGTGTTTCTGTGAAAGGGCATTGAATTTTGTCAAATGCTTTTTTCTGCATCCATTGAGATGATTGTGTTTTGTCCTTTATTTTATTAAAATGGTGTTTATACTGATTGATTTTCCTATCTTGAACCAACTTTGCATTTCTGGGATAAATTCCATTTGGTTATGGTTCATAATCTTTTTATATGTTGTTGAATTTAATCTGCTAGTATTTTGTTAGGGGGTTTGTATCTATAGTCATAAAATACATTGGGATGTAATTTCCTTTTATTATGATGTCTTTTTCTTGTTTTGGTAAAAATGTAATACTGGTCATAGAGAACAAATTGGGAAGTGTTCTCTCATAGTTTTAAGAGAGTTTGTTAAGGACTAGTGCTAATTTTTTAAATGTTTGGCAGAATTCATCAAGGAAGCCATCTAAGCCTAGGCATATCTTTGTAGTAAGTTTTAATATAAATATTTCTTTCTATTTGTTATAAGTCCATTCATATTTTTTATTTCTTCTTGAGTAAATTTCGGTAGTTTGTATCTTTCTAGCAATTTGTCCATTTCATCTAAGTTATTTTACTGTTGACATGAAATTGTTCATAGTATACTTTTATAATCTTTATTTCTATAATGTTAGGTTAGTGAATTGAGATCTGTCTTCTTTTTTATTATAGGTGTTTATAGCTATAAATTTCTCTCTGAGCACAATGCTTTNTCTGTTTCCATTGCTTCTGTGTCAGGAGAGCCATGACAATTGTCGGGAGGACCCAAAGGAGAAGGAAAGAGAAGGATAGAAGAGAACTATAAGAAAATTAAGGGTTCTTTAACAAAGTTACAGTCCAACTGTGCAGGGGAAAGGTGGTTAACTAGAATCCAAAAAAAAATATTTGGTAACTGTGTATATATTCCTCCATAAAATATATAGTTATTCCAAATGTAAAAGTACTAAAATCCATAAAAGTGTTGTTTTTTAATGAGTAGAGAAACTGGGCCATTAAAAACTGTCAGCAAAATGGCGTAGTTTACAGAGAAGGCACACAGGTTTATAGAAAAGCAAAAATTCATTGAAAGCCTGTTGTGCTGTGTCTCACAATTTGGACACTCCAGCCTTTTTATTTGTTTTGCCCAACAGTAATATTTCCCACAAGCATATCTGGAAAGATTTATTATTAGATTTTTGACATAATAAAAAGCTCACCTTGCCTAAGTGATAGATAACAGTTTTAAAGATTAAAGAAAAGAATTAAGTAAGTATGACAGACATTGAGCAAATGCCAATTCTTACAATTTACGGGTGTCAAAAATCACTCTGATATTGGAGGCACCAGAACTGAGAGCCAACTTCTTTAGATTTCTAAACGGAGTTGTGCAGAATGACATTATTACCTTCCTGGTGTGCACTGATATCTCTGGGTGCCTGAGTTGTTCCAGGATTTGATTTTCAGTTACTTGATCACACTGGAATTCACTCCCAATTTGTAGTTATAGCTCTCTGGATTATTGCCTTTAAATTGAGTATTTTCCTGCAGTTTACATCTCTACCTTCTAAATATACAGAAAGAAGCATCTGGAAAACAATAATAAATAACATGTATAACTTGCCTTATGGTTTATAGAGCCTCTCAGGACATATCTGTTTTCATCTGGGTCCTACAAGAAGACTGAGAGATGGGCATGTTTATGATAACCGAGGCTCAGAGAGGTTAAATGATTTGTCCAAAGTCTAGTAGTGACAGATCTCAAACCTAGTTTTTTTNTTCCATCATTATTTCTTCAAATAGGTTTTCAATTCTTTGCTTTCTCTGTCTTCTCCTTCTGGTACTCCTATGATGAGAATTTTGTTACACTTGATGTTGTCCCAGGGTCCC
Organism: Hipposideros armiger; assembly: GCF_001890085.2. Classification (NCBI taxonomy): domain Eukaryota; kingdom Metazoa; phylum Chordata; class Mammalia; order Chiroptera; family Hipposideridae; genus Hipposideros; species Hipposideros armiger. The sequence continues at coordinate 2,535,575 of NW_017731548.1, forward strand.
TTAAACTTTTGGATTCTTTTTTTCTTTTTATTGCTCTGATTGGGTGTTTTCTGCTACCTTATCTTCCAAATTGCTGATTTGATCTTCTATTTCATCTAATCTACTGTTGGTTCTCTTTAATTAATTCTTTATTTCAATTATTGTGTTCTTTATTTTTTACTGGTTCTTTTTTATGTTTTTTTGAAATCTCTGTTTTTATGTTTCCAATCTCTTTGTTGAAGCTCTCACTGTGGTCACTGAGCATCCTGAAAACCAGTGTTTTGAACTCTGCTCCTGGTAGATTGCTCATGTCCATTTTGCTTAGTTCTTTTTCTGTAGCTTTGTTCTGTTATTTCATTTGGAACATGTTTCTTTGTCACCCCATTTTTACTGCCTCCCTGTGTTTATTTCTATGTAATAGGTAGAGCTGCTACATCTCCCCATCTTAGTAGGCTGACATAATGTAATAGGTGTCCTGTTGAGTCCAGTGGCACCATCTCCCTGGTCACCTGAGCCAGGTTGTGTTTGGGTTGAGCCTGGTCCCTTGTGTGGGTTGTGTATGCTCTTGTTATAGTTAATCCTTTGTTGCTGTTTGCACATCATTGGTAGGGATTGACCTTCAGGCTGATTAGTTGTGAGGAATGGATGTGGCTACAGTGGAGAAGCTGTTGTGTAGGGGCTGACCCTATGGAGCAGGATTCACTTTAATGGGGCTCTAGTGACTGCCAAGCGTGCCTTTTAGGTGTGTCTTTTGTGGAGGTGGTTGGGGATGCTCTTTTGTGATCTGAAACTGGCCACCAGTTGTGTTGATTTTGAGTCCTCTTGGGAGGGGCTGTGGTGCATGCCAAGGTCAGCTGCTGCCTGTGCCATGCCAGAGACCACTTGGTATGAGCTACAAAGTGATCTGCAGATAGTTGATTTGTGCTAGGCTTGGAGGTGCCTGAGAGAGGCTAAGTTGTGAACTGAGGCTGTCTGCCACTAGTGCCAGACTGGGGGCTGCTTACCAAGAGGTACAGGGCACTCCAAGGCCAGAGGCTGCTTGCTTGGGGTTTATGAACTTTTGAGAGATTTTAGGGAAGTCTGTAGCATGAGCCAAGACAGGATTTGTATGGAAAAGCCACTGAAAGTGGCTTGAGTGGGCCCACAGGTTGTGTGAGGAAGGGCCTCAGGGAATCACCAGGATTGCATGACCAGTGTTAGCTAGATTGATGGAGACTCATATGTGGTGGATGCTTGCACATGCAGGCTGGGTGGGGGAGGGTTCAACAAAGGAATAATGGTTCCTGCCAGCACTTCTGTCTGAGAGAATGCTGCCCCTCCCCCTCTTGCCCTGAAACCAGGCAATTCAGTTCCTCCCCAATGACCCTGGCACCTTTCGAGCTGCTGCCCCAGTGCTGAAGTCAGAGCAAGTAAGTCCATCAGCAAGTAAATTCATGCACAGGCTCTGTAAGAGGAAGGCCTAGGACTATAGCCACCTTCCATCTCACTCAGTCATAATCTTCACTGGTTTTCACAGAAGTGATGGGGACTTCTCACCTCAGCAGTACCTGGACTAAGGGCCTGGTGTGGGGCTGGAGCCCCTCCCTATTGAGGGAGGGACCTCCACAGCTGAGATATCCCTCCAAATTTTTAACCACCACAGGTGGGTATGGGACCAGCCTGCTCTGCATCTCAACCCTTCCAACCAGCCTTGACATGGCTTCTTCTGTATGTCCTTAGATAAAGGACTTCTGTTCAGCTAGACTTTAGGAGGTTCTCAATAATGACTGTTTTGTAGTTTTGTTGTAATTTGAGGTGGTCATGGGAGGAGGCAAGCACAATGTTTACTTACTCCACAATCTTTGTTCTGGTTATATTTCCTCAAGTATCTTCATTCAGCTAAACATTTTTATATTAGTGTAACTTAATTAATTCTTAGAGATAGAATTTTAAATTTAATAGGGTTCTCTGGAAATAATGTCAGAATCTACAATTGACTCTAACCAGGACTTCAGATGGACAAAAGAGTTGTATTTGGGCATGCATA